>NC_090202.1:20095000-20470000 GCF_033026475.1 Channa argus
TTTTACACACGTTAAAAATTGCAAATTACTTGGCATTTATATACATTAACATTATTTTAATGTCAGCAGTTTGCTTGATTTAATATTGTCATAGTTTGGCTGAAACATTGTTGAAATTATGACCACAGCCACCCAGCAATGAAGTTGCTGTGGAAAACAGTGTAACAGTGAATGAATGAATAGCACCTGTTAAACTCTACTCACAACACTCATTCATAGTAGGTGGTTTAAGTCTGTTTTTAAGTTTGTAAAAGCATTGAAATAGTCAGTCAGAAAAAGACCTCCCTTTCTTTTCAGCGGTGTCTAATATTTGCAGTTTGTCTGTGTGTGTGTGAGAGAGAGAGAAAGAGATATACAGTAAGTAGGATTTGGATATTGGTCTTGCTAAAGGGGGTATATGAATTCAGCTTCGTCTTGCTAAGAGCTGGACCCTTGTGAATGCCTGTTCCTGTTCCCAAAACACCTCTGCTTTTGTTTGACCATTTCTCTCCACAGGCCTGAGGTCATTGGTGTCCAGGCAACACTTTGGTTAGCAGTGAGGGCTTTTGGGGTAGAAAAGCTGTAGACATGGAGATTAACTATTGTTGCCTAAAATTAGTATTCCATTTTCAGTAATGCTGTCAGTACGGATCTAAGGATGACATCCGTATCCTGGTTTGTCAACGTGCAACAGCAGACTTGTTTAATCATTACTTGTCAAATTCAGAACGGTGTGGGAAGTGTGATGTTTTTGGCAAAAACATTAATGGTGGCTGCATGTTGCCATTGCAATGCATGTGTGTTGTTTTCTACTTGCCTTCTTGTTCTTCCCATCTTGTCTGCTGGTTTGTTTGTGATGGAAGCATGTTAGGTAGTGAGTGGGTCTGTGGGTGCCACAGATGAACAAGTCAGGCATCAGTGGAAAACCGTTAAAAAAATATAAAATCCTAAATTGTGAAGGGTAGTGAATGTGCATACACTACACTGAGCCTTGGTAAGAACCATGCAGTGTCCTTTATCCTATTTTATTTTTTGTATTGCCTCAATTCTTTACCTCTTTTTCATTTTATTGATACCTCTCCTTCATTTTTCCTCTTTTTCTACAGTGAACCTGATCCCCACGGCTCCCATGGGAGAGGAGAGAATGTTTCATTCTGTAGATGGAGGTGGTGGGGTGAATCTAGGGAAGAGCAGGAAGAGAGTTTTACCAGTGCCTCATAAGCAGGAACCCAACCCCATTTCTGAGGCCTATGCATATTGCAACACTCCCAACCGCACTGAACAGGGCTGGGAGGGTAAGACCCGCACACTGACACATAAAATAGAGCTTGTCTAACTCACGATGGCATGCCGTGGTTACACATGATTTGTGTTTCTGAAAGACTGAAGTCCAAGTCAACTTATTTTTTGAAATTAAATTGGGTTAAGTTTTTCTTAAAATTTGCCTCTCACACTGTTTCTGAGCTCTGAAGATACATTTTAAACCAAAATGAGAACCAGCTGATTTGATGGACAGCATATAAGTACTTATATAATACTTGCATTTAATAAATTAATACAGTAATAATGTTAGATTTAGTGTCAGGATTTGAGGGAGGATTCAGTTGTGTGTAATTTCAACTGGATTGCATCATTTTTGCTGCAGTGTTCAGCAGCATGCAGTTTTTTTACTCCTTTACTGAAAAGTCGGCACAGTTCGAGACGATATATGCAAATATTGTTGACTGCCTCAGACAAGCACAGTGGTAATCTTTGGATAACAGTTTGTCTCCAAAGAAGAAAAGTCTTTTAGATTTATTTAAAATCAATTTATCAAGGTGGATCTTTTCCCAGTGACATGCTTATTTTTAAAGTGTCCTTGGATCTACTATCTGCTTAATCTACTGTTTAAGACACTCACATCCTCAGCCAACATTCAACAAACGTGTTTGATTTTTCTCTGACTGCTGCTAAGGTAGCACGGCTGCAAGATTTACGAAATTAACATTGACTTAAGATTTCATGTTCATTTTCCTAGCCTTGGAAAGAGTGCACGGTTTCCAATTGTATAGCACTTTTCCACCTTATCAGTCCCCAAAATGCTTCACACTGCTTCTCATTCACCTATTTGCAATCATAATCACGCAAACGCTCATTCACTGATGGCCGCTAGCAACTGATTTGGGGTTAATTGTTATGCTCAAGCACAGTTTGACGTGTGACAGGATGACCCAGTAATCAAACCAACAACCCTGTGATTAGCGGAGCTAGTGCTCTAGCTCCTGAGAAACAGCTGACCCTTGTTTGGTCTCCTGGTCTAAACTCACTTACCCTCACTTCTAACAATGTAGTTTTTATAGTTAGAAATACAATTTGCCACTTGGTGTATTTTTAAACATGCAAGTGACTTTAAGTACTATTTACAGTTAAGTGGCATGAGATTCTATTAATTCGATTCTATTAATTTTCTATTGGACCACTAACATGTTCCAAAGATTAACTGGATAAAACAAAGTTAACAATAGGAAAAAAGTAAACTTACTTGCAGAACTTGATGTGAGTCTCTTCTAACAGGTCACAGTCCTGCTGACTACAAGCTGCTGTCTGTCCAGGTGATGATTCGTCATGGGGACCGCTACCCTCTGTACTCCATCCCTAAGACCAAACGGCCTGCAATCGACTGCACCTTGTCCATCAACAAGTAGGCACACAATCCTTACAAATATATGATAATGAATGAATGGTAGGTGCTTACTTAAAAAAAGGTTTAGTTGCATCAGTTAGTTGATTAAAAGAAAATGAATCGCCAACTATTTTATTAATGTTCAAAACATTTTAAAGCCAGTGTTAAAAAACAGTGCCAGACGCCTGATTAGTCCATGTTCATTTCCTACTTTTGTTAGTCCTACATTATATTAAATTGATAGACATTGGATGATGTCATCCAGGAATATATGATGGTTGTTGGTACCCTAATGTTTATCGTGAAGTAGTCAAGGCAGTTTAATTCATTGTGACCTAAAAATTTGCAAATAGACATAACAGAATCAACGATAAACATTCTTATACCACTTCGGCAAATGTAGAAACAGAAAAAAATACAACTATACAAAAAGCATTCACTTCTAATTGTGTTATTTCCTAGGGTCTGTAGATAAAAGCTTTATGTTCAAAGTTTTAAATTGAACCAGGTCTGTGAAAAGGGCTGAAAAAGCCACCAGGAGAGTCTCTGCAACTTCCTTGTTAGTGCCTAACAAGGAAACCTGCTGGAAAATGGGAGAGCTTGAGACACCAATTACTGCGACAGCTTTTGAAATCCTCCTACAGAAACGGCTGCTTTGTTAGCTGCTGTCACAAAAGTTGCTGTGTGTGTCAAAGAGAAAATCCCTCAAGGGTCTCTTCTCTGGCATTTGTTGAACTTTTAATAAACCGTTGAATGAATTTGTATCACTTCGTTTTGTCTTTAATAAATCAGAAACTTTATAGCTATCGAACTCTACATCCTCACAATCCCTTGATTTGCTAGTATTGTCAGTGTCACTAATAGCGGGTGGGTTTGATTTGCAACATCTGTTTTCCTGTGCTTTGCCTCAGCAGAGGAGGCACACATGCAAATGTGTTTATGCGCATGTATTCATCTGCACCAGAGTTGTTGACACTGTTATCTCACTTGAGCAACATTGTCACTGAACAGCTCAGGAAAGAGAGAATTGTTGCTGTGGCGTAAAATCTCCACAGAAATGTAGGTGGGGGATACAGAACATTGTATTCTGCTTAAATTCATTTTGCTTCATTCTTTCTCTGTATCTTTTCAGCTCAGCCATTCCTTCACTTGTAGAGCTTAGTCTTTGCTCACGTTGGTTCTGTTGCTCGCTCTAGAGTGTTAACTGAGTTCCTGATAGAACCTATTGAAGTCCAAAATCAACACTTTCAGACTTTCCTGCGTGATAACCTCAACTTAAATTTATATATAACTCAACACCTGTTATAGTATACCACATTCACATGCTGTAACAAGTTACAGTATATAATGTATATCTCGAAATTTTTTAATTCAGAAAATGTAGTTTGGTCTAACTGTTTTGAGATGCGCACCCATGTCTATGCTTTTATGTAGAATACAAATTCCAAATGGCAATTTGGTTTTTGACAGTAGTACTAATATTGGTAAATACAGATGAAATGGCCATGAACTGGTCTGTACCTGCACATAGCAAATGACTTCATTTTGTATGAGTCTTTCACTGCAGCCTTATCAGCTTTGCACATCTGGACAGAACTGGAACACTGTAATCCTTCAGAGCATATATCTGCATTTCAGATTGCTGTGATCGACCATGAACATTTCTTTTAGACTTGATGTTTGAGTTCAGGTGGCAAGTAGGCTATTTATGACACAAGCCAATTGTGATGCTAATTAATATGTTTGAAATTGTTTTTCCCCCCACTTTGTGTATTTTCAGTGCCAATCAAATGTATCCAGCTCCTGGGACGTTTCACCCTTTTATTGAGAGTATAAATCAATCATGCCCAGTACAATGTGGTGACTTTGACAGAAAAAATATATCAGGAAATTCTTCATTATTTGTCAAAGTGAAAACAGGTTTCTACAAAGTAATGTCAATTGAATAAAATATGTAAATGCATAAATATTCACCCCCTTTAAAATCACTGGCATAATCCAACAGAGGTCCAGCCATTTTGTGCTAGTAGTCCCACAATAACTGAAATGGAGATCACCTGAGTGCAGTGAATGTGTCTCAACTGATTGCGGTATAAATACACCTGTGTCTGGAAGGTCCAGTCACTGGGTCATCAGTAATCCTGGCTACCATTACACTGTGAAAACAAAAGAATACTCCAAAAAACTCAGAGAACAGGCCATTAAAAAGTCGGGATGGATACAAAAAACCAAAATGGTGCATTTTGCCCTCCGGACAAGACTCTATGTTTAGTGTTGCTGTGAGGATGCTGTGAGGATGCTGTGAGGATGCTTCTCGGTAGCCGGTCCTGGAAGGTAAAGGTAAGTCTGCAAGAGAACTACGGCTTGGAAGATTTGTTTTCTGACAAGACAGTGACCGAAAGCATAAATTATATGCTACAGAGAAATGATGTAGCATCTACTAAATACTGAATATTTATGCAAATACTTATTTCAGCTTACATATTTTTGTTTAATTGACATAACTTTGTAGAAACCTGTTTTCATTTTGACATTGAGGTATTTCTCTGAAATTTTTTTTGTCAGTCGCCAACTTATATTGACCATAATTGATTTACAATGTCAAAATAGTTGTGAAACATCCAAGGGGGTGAATACTTTTTATAGGCACTGTAACACAGAGAGACGGAGAGAGAGGGAGAGACAGAGTGCAGTGATCAGCCTCAATATTAAAACCAGCATTCGCATATCATTGTGCAGCTACACAAGCTGTGATGCATTGTGTTCTGACAGATGTTGCTCAATGTCAGCATGAATTATTTCAGCAGTTCTTGCTACAGTCGCTCTTCTGTGGGATCAGACCAGGTGGGCTACCTACATACATTCACTTTTGGTAGACACTGACTACTGCATACTGTCAACGAGACCTATTGTTTTGTAGATGCTGTTACCCAGTTGTCTTCATATCACTATCAAATCATTACGCTTCCCCATGTTTCCTGCTTCCAAGACATTAATTTCATGATGTAGAAGACATTAAAAAATTAAATATAACCTTTACAGATTTTGCATAAGTCTTGAGAGTGGACCGATTCTGAGGGTGAGTGAACCCTCATTTTTGCCATTTATAGAGCTTAAACAAAACAAAACAAAAAAACAGACCAAATCTGCATTCATAATCAGTCCTATGGGTGCTTTGAGTTAAAATAAAAGATGGGTGGGAAGATGGGAAGAGGATGTGATCATCTATCATTGAAACATCATTTCTTTATAAGGCACAATTCATACAAAATGTCACAAAAGTGCATTGCAGATAGAAAATTATAAAAGGGAACAGTAAAAAAAAATCCATATTAATGTTCATGCTGGATCAGTCTACTTTAGCTGCACTTTGTTAAGCCAAGTCACGCTTAAGGCACAGAGTAACCACACCACACTGCTGTTTCAGTAGCACCGGTGACCCATGATTGTCTCCTCCCTGTCTGTACAACTGTGTTTTTACGTCTTTCTGTGTTCAGCTCTCATGAATTCATGAGGTTTGGAGTTCCACTCCTGTTGCCTCGTTTGTACTTATCAGCGTATCAGCCCATATCAGCCTTATTGTGCTGTTTGCTTTCGGCTGTAAGTAAGTTTTTATTTTATTTTATTTTATTTTTTTTTTATGTCTCCACTACCCACTTTGACCTCAATAATAAACATAGTGGAAGTATCACCTTTCTGACAGTTTCAGCCTAGAAATTAATAAATGAAGACATTGTAAAAGTAGAATTCGTGGCACAGGCACTGTATTGGATTGCATTAAGTTGTACAGATGGTCATAATGTTATGCCTGATTGGTGTATTAACACACATAACACATATCAACATCTACCATGCACCCCAAGCTCACTGACAACATACAGGTTTTCTAAATGTGCTGATCTGACTGATGAGCAACTCATTCAACAGAAAAAAAACGCAAGAAGCAGTGAAATCATGTGTGATCTGTGGTTAGAATGAAATCACTACCACATGGATGCCTATTTGTGTTTTATGGGAATAAAAATTCCACATCTTTTATTCATTAAACAGAACAGTAAACAAACAAGAAGAAAAACACAAGGTTGCTGTGCATAGTTCTTTAGTTCTTTATTAAGATGTTTATTTTCGAATTCTTTAACATTTAATTTATTTTATCCAGTGTGCTGCAGCTCTATGTATTTTCTGTCTCGAAACAAATCTTAAAATTTTTTGTGACTCCTGATCTTTTTCATTAACTGGCCTTATTTAGGCTCCTCTCTCTGATGTCATTCTGTTTGAACAGAGCTTGGGTTTGTTATATTAAACAGCATCTTTTTGGTGCCAGGAAAGTCGAGCAGGAGAAAGCTCATAAATGCTGTGTTGGCTGAAAGCTTTGAAGAATCGATACAATAAGGAGGCTGCATGGGTTCAGCAGTGAAGTGTTTTGGAATATTTTTGTTTGAATGTGCTTGATTTGTAGGCGGGTGAACGCTTATTCTATGTTTTTCTTTTTTTGTAATAATCAGAATTATATTTATTTGCCATATGACAAACAAAAAGCACAATACAAACACAGACATAAGCACAACTGTATCAGTGACACTAAGTTATGATTCTGTATAATTATTGTGATTTAGGTAGCTCTGTTTTTTATTTAGACCTGGGTGTATTTTACAGGGATGTAAAGTAGCTTATGCCCTGGCCTGGATCCTTACTGTGTGTGTGTATGTTTGTGTGCGTGCGTGCGTGCGTGTGTGTGTGTGCGCGCACGCTGGCACCAGCATGTCGACCTACTGTCTCCATCTGCGGTTAACTGAGCTCTCTTCAGCAGAGAACGTCTCCTCTCACTTTCCTCTTTCATCAATACAGTCTTTGTCAAAGTTTTTGTCGTCTTTCATCAATCACCCCATTTACTTACTGCTTTAGACCACACCATCTCATTTCCTTTTATATTTATTCCTCTGCCTCATTTAACCTACTGCTTTTTCCCCATTTCTTCATTCCTTCCTCCCTCACTAATCCTTGTCATGTGCAGTAATAATAATCCCCACTTAATGTAATTGGGCTCTGTAATCTTTGGTTAGCAACAATAACCCTAATAGACAGCCTGGCTGGCTCTTTGTCCACACTAGTGTCCCGGTCCGCTGGCATCAACTCTCTCAGCGTAGCCAATTAAGTCTAGATTGTCCCAAAACTTCCCCTTGGCAAAACTGATGCCCTGCTGGTGTCAAAGCAGCAGCACTGGTGGGCACAGTATCATTTTTTTTTTTTTACCAGTACCTAGTCCATGAGCCTTATGGTGCATAATTAAGTACGTGTGATAATACAAAGAGGTTAGTGAAAACATAGTGACAACAGCTGCTGATGCAATGGGACAACAAAATGAAACAATCCCTTGAAATAAAAAATAATAACTCAGGCTAGGGTTTTTTAAAAGATGTTATCAGAGTAGTACTTTGAAGCTTTTAGTTTGACAGAAAGGGATGTTGTACAAATATAGCTATGTGATTGTGCTTCATAATTTAGCTGGTGGCTGTAGATGCCAGATTGTGTTTACTGCATTCAGTCAGTTATGTAGCAATCAGCAGCATGATTTAAAACCAATGACAGAAGGTCGTTTTGTAATGCCATGTTCCTGAACCTATCCACGATCACTGTGGAAACTGCGTGCATGTTTGTTTGTGTGTGTGCGCGCATGCATGCTCTCCATTAATATCAGCGAGATGAGCTTTAGCTCCCACTGATTTGTTATATTAAACCTTAATCTTCAATCATCTCTAATCTTTTAGATCAGCGACTGCTCCTCTTGCTGCTCTCATCCCTGTGTGTTGCCATTCGTGTGTGTGTTTGCATATGTGTATGTGTCTGAGTGCACAAATGTCCCGAGGCAAAAGATTCTTTCATCTTTTCATATCACCATCTCCCATATTCCCACCCACACACGCATAGAAAAGCCTTGCAGCCCGATGATGTGTTATGTTAGAGAGACATCTGGTGGTGGGTGCATGATTAGGTTTCCCAAGTAGATAAATACTGAACATATAGAAATTCAGTTGCAGTTGAACTTTAAAGGTTTTTGTGTATATTTAAAATAAATTTATAGAACAATCATCTAAACTTCTTATCAACTCTTTGTTTAGCCAGATTTTATAAGAGGCTTGTAAGATTTAAGTGTAAAATCTCAACTAAATTATGTGAACACAGCTAACGTTAAAAGTTTGCTCTCAATAAAAATAATCCACAAAATTATAAAGACACATTTTGATTTCCTGACAGCTAAGATACTGCTGCTTCTTCTCGTCCTTTCGGCTTATCCCGTGAGTTCAGGGTCACCACAGCAGATCATTGTCTGCATGTTGATTTGGCACAGTTTTTACGCCGGATGCCCTTCTGGACGCAACCCTCCCCAGTTTCTACCGGGCTTGGCCAGGGATGCACAGCTGGGGATGGGAATGGGATGTTGTGGGTTCAGTGTCTTGCCCAGAGACACTTCGACATGTAGCCGGGAGCGGGGATCGAACAACTGACCCCATGATCCATGGACGACTGCCTTACCAATTGTGCTACAGACAGCTAGGATACTGTGTTCATAGCAAAGCAAAGAATCCTGAGAATTTTATTTGTTCTATATTTAATCCAGCATGTTCAGACAAAAAGACCTGGACAGGTGGCATAACAGATTCTCTGTGGGATGTAGTTCTACTTGTGGTTTAACAGGAAAATCCTGTGTCAGTGCATAACAGAATATATTTTGGAATCTTACGATATATTTTTCTACACATTCGGCATCCTTACATTTTGCTTTTTTGGGCCACCCTCAGGAAGCCTTCCCACCCTCTGATGAACTCCTACATCAGCCACATGGGTCAGGGAGAACGTGGCCACTGGGAGACACCACTAGGCTCTGTTCCCCGTCTGCCCAGCCACAGTGCCTGTGAGATGGGAGAACTCACACAGACAGGTAGGCAAGGAACCAGCTCTTTTTCTGGTTCAGTGGCTGCTACAAAGACACTAAAACAAAAGCTCAGTTATTAAGTTATGTCACAAGCCAGACTAAACTGTTCATACAGACAGTATCATACAGACAGCTGTTGTTTTAGCATATTTGGAATAATTGGTCATTAGACAAACTCACTATGGTTAACATAGTAATGTGTGCATAATGTTGAAGTAAAAGACTTGCCCACCTAGGTTTCTCACCTCAGCTGAGCTCTGCCTTTCTGTCTGTCTGTAGATACAGATTGGAGTATGTTTGTGCGTAAGAACGTTGCTGCCCTGAGACAAAGATCAGACAGTGCAGCATCTCTACCATGAACACCACAAATATAATTTCACTGTTAATCTCACTCTTCAAGTGCAAATAAAATGCTGACAATTAATTGGTATTCCTAGTCCGAGTCACTCACACAGTTGAATCTTTGCAACCACTGTAATTTTGTGCTACTATTAATTTTTTATTTATATTTCTTTTAGCGTTTCCAGTCTTTTGTTAACAAATGTCAAACAAACCATTTTGTTCCAGGTGTGGTCCAGCATCTGCACAATGGCCAGCTCCTTCATCAAGCCTACAAGCATCACAATCTTTTATCCTCTGATTGGTCTCCACGTCAGGTTTGGGTAGAGACCACAGGTAAGAGCCGGACTCTTCAAAGTGGACTGGCCTTCCTCTATGGCTTCCTCCCAAATTTTGATTGGACAAAGCTGACTGTGCGGCACCAGTGGAGCACGTTGTTCTGTGGCTCAGCCTGTGACTGCCCCGCAAGGAACAAGTACCTGGAGGAGGAGCAGAGGAGGCAGTATAAGCTCAGAGTGGCTGATGCAGAGCTGGAGAAGACTTATGCTGACATGGCACGCACTTTGGGTCTGCTTACCCGCCAGCTCCGAGCTGCAAACCCTATAGACTCCCTGCTGTGCCATCTATGCCATGGCCTTTCTTTCCCGTGTGTTCCCACAGGAGATGATGGCACCGGTGGATGTCTCACCATGGCACAGTTTGCTGTGATTCGTCGGCAACAGCTAGAGGATGAAGCGGATCGAAGAAGAGCAGGTCTGTATCATAAATACGCCATCTTGGCTATGTACCCCTACCTTAACCGAACTGCATCGAAGATGGAGCGTGTTGCTAAGGGCAGTGAGGCCGGCAGGCGGCCTCGAGCTGGAGGCGAGGAGGTTTTTTCCCTCTCCTCAGCCCATGACGTTAGCATGGCCCCTTTGCTGAGTGCCCTGGGCCTGGAGGAGGCTAGGTTCCCGCGTTTTGCAGCAAGGGTAGTCTTTGAACTGTGGAAGAGTCCTCCAACAACACAGGGGCAGCCAAAGAAAGGAGCTGGCAAAGGTGATAAGTCAAAAGCAAAAGATGGGGAACTGTTCATCAGGGTGCTTTACAACGGCGAGGATGTGACATTTCACACCACCTTCTGTCGCTCCCATGACCGCCACGCCAGCCATCCGCTCTGTCCTCTGAAGAACTTCCTGTCTTTTGTAAGGAGAGATATGTTCAGTGTTGTGAACGCTACTTCCTACCAGGAGGCCTGCTACAAACGTCCTGGTTGACAGATGGAGAGGAGGGTAAATGAGGAAGGACGCAGAGTTGGCAGATGGTTGTATTTGTTTTTTAGTTTGTTTTCCACTTTTAAACATGGTGCACTTTTATGCTGCTCATAGTGTCTTAAATTTCCACTGAAAAAAAAAATTCTTGAGCACAAAGTTAGTGGCAAACTCACACAGTACTGTACAGTATCTTGATCAGAGGTCTTCAGTTTCTGATCTTTTTACAAACATATTCTAAACCATTTTTGAAAATATTGTATGTTTTTGTTGTATGGCACGTCTGTAATAGAAAAGTAATTCCGTGGAAGATGTACGGCACTTAGCCACTTTATTGCCATAATTCCATTATGCCATGGAACTGTACAATTCCAGTATTTCCAGGTTGGCATGAAACAAAAGGAATATCAAAACTGGAATTATGATTATTTCTTGGGAAATATTTAGCATATAATAATTTTTAGACTAGTTTGGACTTCATTACATTTGTCACTTTGCAGTCATGATGTTTATTAACTGCAGTAGTTGTTCTACAGTAAGGGTTATTTCTACTTCAGCACCTTGATGTGAGTTCATTTTTTTTCTTTGCTTTAAAAAATTTAGTGCGGTACATTCAAAGTGACAAATAATAGGTGTTTCTTCTTCTTACTTTATTTGTAATTATTATTTTAGAACAGTGCATCTGTATTCTTGTTAAATGGTGATATAACGGATTACATTCCCCTGTTTTGCTGGAAGAATACTGAATCTAATGAAGGTTCATTCTGAACAGACATTCATACTGAAAAACACATGGTGAGAATAAATAAATGCTTTTATATCGCTTGTGATTTTTTTAAAAACATGTTTTTTTTTTCTGTGGTTTTGGTATAAAGGACAATCCAACTACTACATAAAGTATGAATTACCTACCACAACGGTGTGTATACATTATATACACTGATCAGGCATAACATTATGAGCAGCTGTGCAATTTATTGCAATCCAATACTGCAGTGAATTCTACTTTTACGTGGTTATTATTTTTCCGGTTTTAAGTTGAAACTGTCAGAAATGTTTAATGTTTGGGCCAAAACTTTAGAACCGGCTCATGGCAGAATTCATGTCACAGCCACTGTATTGGATTGCATTAAATAAATAAAGTAGCCCGATCGGTGGAAATAAATGAACTTTTCTTTACAAGACCACTAGATGGCACAATAGCTCCACAAACCGCAATCAAACCTAGTCTCCCCTATCTACAACTATCAGTTATCCCCTTTGTCAACAGTGCTGCAGCAGCAGAGCACATAGTCAATACATTTATATAAATGTAAAAACGTTGAGTGCCTATTCCACCACCACTAGACAAGTCGTGTGTCATAATCATTAGAAACATAATACAGCGCTGACAAGATATCAATTGTACAGCTCATTTTCAAAAGTGCTTCAGCGTGCTCGACCTAGTTTTTTTTTCCCCTCTCAGAATTGCCAGAAACAAGAGAGTATTGACTAGAAAAATGCAATAACAAGAGTGAGATGAGTAAATTACATTTGCAGTATATGGATATTATATTTGTCCTGGCAGTTAAAGAGCTATTTGCTGGTGAAAAAAAGGATATGCCACTGATGCTAGAGATAGATTACAAACGTCATCCGCAGGGGAAGATTCATTTTGTTACTACTCCATATGTGTGTATTCCAATTTTTGGAATTTCAGCGGCTTGTAAATTGTATGAATTTAAGAATCTTATAATGAAGACTTGGGTTACCAAATGTCTAATATACATATTCATGGCTCTCATTGAGTTGTATTGTTTGACAGTAGTAACGTTAAAATGGGGTCCCAGATATGAAAATATTTTAAATCCAATACCAGTGAATTAAAAATTAGTTACACCTTAAACTTGAGTTCACATGTTAATCCTGAAGTGGAGGCAAACCACATAAATCTATGCAAATTTATTCCTTAACTTTCCCCATTCACATCCAAACCTTCTCCCAGGCCATTTCCCATGTTATGCCATGACGTCAGGGTTGTTAATGATAGGAGCCAATCTTCACTGGCCAGCCCAATTCCTCCCCTTGTCTTGCCCTCTTACACCACCGCCTTCCCCTGCAGCTCCTGACACCCCTCTGCCACCCACGCCTCTGATGTCATCCCACTAGACTGAGGTGGAGCAGCAATTTCCTCCCGCTGCAACTCGCTCAATGTTTGATGTTGTTTCACTGCCGCTGGGTTTGGCTTATGCACCAGTCTCTCTCTCTCTCTCTCTCTCTCTCTCTCTCCGTGTGTGTGTTCGTGGAAAAGGGTAAAGACGAATCAAGGTGAATGTATTGGGTATGTGTTGATGCAGCTTCTCACTTGTGTGTGCATGATTTCAGCCTGTTAATCTGAGCCCAGAGCAATGTCCACTTGACCCATTCTCCAAAATCTCACAGATTTCCAGACACAACTACAGTATCCAGCATTAATAGCATCTCAGTAGTGGAAAACGCAGTGTTTTTGTGTTGGATGAAAAGACGAGGAGAAGGCAGATGACTCGTCGCTCAGACAGAAGGGGAGAAGTATTGGGTCAAATCTGAGACAAAGCAAAGATGGAAGACAAGAAGAGGCTGTGGTTACAGTTCAACATTACACTTACTGAATCAGCCCTGGACTCCCCTCTCCCCAAAACCACAGTTAAAGCCACAGGTCAGAGGAATTAAAGAGAGAGATTAGATTTCATGTTGTAAAAGGTTTCGGAGGAGGAACAACAGCTACCAGACTCAGGGCGAAGGGAGGCCAAGTGTTGACCAGAAAGAGTAGCTCGGGTGCAGGCTAATGGCATTCACACATCACAGTGGTTTCTCCAACTCCCTTCCTCTATGATTCACAAGAAATGTGTCACTATGTGTGAGGATTATATATTATAGTCTGCACCATCACAGCTATCTTTCCATACACGATGCAGATGAATAGACAAATGAACACTAAATCCAGCACCAGCAACATTGCATGGCTCTAATGAAAATGAGACTATCACTCGTTTTGGACACTTCTATTCCATAATAAAACAAACATATGAAAAGCATATCTCAAATATAATTACAATAGTTAGTAGTTAGTGAAAAATCCTGTAATTATATATAGATGTTTCGCAAAGGACAATAAAGATATTTTTTTTCAGGTGAATGTAAAGTTTAACCCAGGTTTCCACATAAGAAGACTTGCTACGTAGTGCCGCTAAAGACGCCTCTTGTATAGATGCAACAGAACAACAGGTGACTCGAATACTCAACTTCCCTTAGACGCGCGTAGACCAACGCGCATGCTCAGACGCGCTGTCCAGGAACGTCGGATGACGGGAAAAAGCCACAAAATGCCGCCAATCTGACTCAATGGACCAGCAAGCAACCTTTTGACAGGGATCAAATCTGAGTAAGTGTAGATACAAGTTTCTCACCGTTGCAGTTAAAAAAAAAATCCTGTTATTAATCTAACGGCTACAGATATAGCTTGTAATAAGTGATGTTTAGGGAGCTAGTAAGTGATTTTAGAGCTTGTGGGCCGAATGACGCTAACCTTAGCTGACTGCTAGTTTCCTGTCTTTGTGCTAAGCTAACCAGATGCTTTATGGTGTCGGGTATCTCTGCTACTGTGCTGTAAGAAAGCAAAGCAGCCTGGAAAGGGATATTCTTAGTATATGCTTAGTATCTTTTTGGGAGATGAGGGGACAGAATAGACACTTGAGTGAAAACAGACTGAAAGACCGTGTCTTAAGTTTAGGGTTGGTGAATTGAGGTCTTCAGAGTTTGTGTGTCCTGTCTGTCAGTCTCAAGACTGTCATTCGGGTGTTTTTTTTTCCTTCTTTTTTCAGATACAGGTTGTGTTTGATGTCCCTTTTGTGTCCATTTACCTGTTTGTGATTTATTCAGACGGGAGCATCTCGTTAGCTAAAATAACCAGGATTTATGAGTCTCCCTGTGCTGTGAGTGGCGGGCCAGAGGCTTCGCCCCACACACAAGCACACAGCCAAGCTAATTGAGTTGGGTCATTACTGTCTCGTTCGGTCATCCATCACAACACACATGCACACACTCCATGTAAGAAAAAACAAAAAAAACAATTGGTGCTCTTTAGTTCTCCTCTGCTTTTGTTTCTTCAGGTGTGTGGCTGCCTTATGAGAATCTTTAATTTAAATTTGTCACTCTGGATCATGTAACATGTAGACAAACCCCGGTGTCCACCTTGATGTTTCTTTCTGGTCTCCAGTGATAGTTCTACCTTTTAAGAACTCTCAACTATGCCTGTCTGTGACTTCTATTTTTAGTTGTTGCACTCATTGAATATTTGAGTGGCAAGATTTGTGTGTGTGTCTGTCTCTTTTGGGGAGAGGGGGGGCTTTAGTGAAATGCCCACACAAATGCAAATGGCTAAACCCCCACCCATAACTCATGAGAGAAAAAAAAAAAAGAAAACAAGTGATGGGCAGATGAATGGAATAGATGTAGGGAACACAGTGAGTGATAGAGATGCATACAAATATACAGCAAGTCAATGACGAGAGAGTGAGAGACAGAGTGAAGAAGGAGGGGGATAAAAGTGCTTGGTAAATGGGTCAGGCCTGTCTGCCATCCTAGGCACATACACACAGTGTGCAGGCCCACAGGGAGAGACCCAGACTGTACAACATGCTGCTGAGAGGAGCGAAAGCAAGAGTCGAGACGAGAGAAAAATATGAAGTAGAAGGTTGCAGACTGATCGCAGGAATAGGGAAATCTAAATGGATAGGTGTGTTTGCTCTGATATGAAGTGGTCAGTTCACTCAAAATCACACAAAACAATTACTGTGTGTTATTTTTTTCCCCACATTTTAAAGTATATAGCCACATTGTTCTTTTTGGGTTTATTTGCTGTGATTTTCAGGTGTCAGTCTTTTAGGATTTTGGCCACTAACCTATGCAGTTTAAGTGGATTTTGTTTGCTGTGCTGAATGAACCTAAACGGTCTCCTGTTAATCAGGATTATGCAGACCTTTCCATGAACAGCTTACTTTTGAACTATTGTACTTTTTTATAAAAAATATAAGCAATTCCTGATTTACGATTTTCATTACTTGACAAATACGATCCTATTAACATAACTTGAAATGTTCAGTATGTAGAAGATTCCAATATAATTAATTGAACATTTGGAGTATTCTTGCGTGACTCATTATAAGAGCATTTTAATATAGTGTATGATGATGTCAGACATTGTCATTTGTGACTTGATAGTGTTGTATGTATCTCACACTACTCTGTTCTGCTGCAGTTTGCATTAAGGAGTGGCAGTGTAGGGTATATGCAAGTGTCCTTAACCTAAAGTATCAACCCAGTAATTTTTTTTTTTTTAATGACTTAGCATTTAGCCAAGCTGTTCGGAATCTTTCTGTTACAGAATTTCAGTAGGCCTTTATCAGTAGGCGTTTTCACCTGACAGCTTATAGTTTTGTGTGAATGTCGGATAGGAAGGAGAGTAGGGTTTGGTCTGTGGAAAGGTCGCACAACTCTAACCCCTGATGCTGAATGCAGTTCGTCCGGCTGCTCGTCCGGCCACACCAGTCATTTTTTATTTTTTTTTTATGGTACATTGCTGCCTGAAGAAAGGACACAGTGAGTTTGTTTGCTGGACTGGAACTGCATCAAAGAAAGAGACAAGAAAGAATGGGCCAGGCTGTCACTGAAGTGAGAACTGTTCCATGGCTGCTTGGCTTGAACAGATGAAAGGGTTAATCTCATTTGACAACATGCAACAATGAATAATGAGTACAAAGCCTCCCATGCCTTCGCAACTTTTTCCGTGAAGCATGGCCTTATTTGCTCTACAGCCTCTGCAACACTTTGCCTTGTTTGCCTCCATTGTGTGTGCAGCAGCTTGCTGCTTACTGTATGTGTGCGCCTAGGTAAACACATTTTGGGAATAGCAGCTAATCCATCACTGGCGTCTTGCTGAAATGTTTCTCCCCTGGGGCTCTGCAGTGCTGCGGTATCAGGTGGAAGGGTTCCACTTCCTGTCTTTGTGGGCAGGTTCCTGGCCGAAGGGGACAATCTTCCCATTGGCGCCCAGTGGGTTGAACGTAAAACCCATGGGCGACACTACCTGTTTCACCACAAGCCTGAGCGGCACCACTCCAGGCACTGTTAGTGTGCATCATGTTTTTATGAGAAACAAGGAAGTAGGTTTCTGCAGCCAAGAATATAATTTCAACTTCAGTTTCCCTCATTTTTTTTTTTTTTTTTTTTTTCCAACCCCGTTGCCTTAGCTTTGTTTTCAAATTGAGATTGCATTGCATCTCTGTGGGTCATGAGGAAAGCTGCATGTCAGTATATCTTACACACATACACACTTACACAGGGTGAGTGTTCCTCAGTGAGCTGTACAGATTTTAAATTGGATCTCTCTTGTCCGCGCTGTGGGTGACCTTCCCATTTGGTGCTGAGGAGTGTTCCAGAAAGCCAATACAGCTGCCGTGATTCATTCTCAGAGGTGGACAGAGACAAGCAGAAAGAGACTAACTTGCACATTTCTTGCTTTCTGACCTTATGTTTGATTCCAGGGGTGGATAGGAAGGGTGGGATTGACATTTTGATAGTTTAGTAGATATACATTACTTGATTATGAAATGTATCAAATTTAACCTTGAAGAATAATACAGTGGTGTATGTTTCTGTGTATTTCTGATCCCAATTTGGATGCCTGAGAAGGAAAATTAAGTGCTTGTCCAGTCATCTATGCTGGAATTTGCGGGGCTGTGTCCAGCCAATGGTAGTCGACAACCTGACAGCCGACTTGGCGTGCTACATGCTCAGCCAGGTAAAAAAGGTTCAACTGAAGGCAATGCTTTTATGAGAAACCGACTCAAACTGTGCACCGCTATCCCCATGTGTACGATTAATAGTCCTGCTGGTCTCAAGCCCCTTTCATACATGCACTGAAATTCTGACATGATCCAACTTTTTTTAGGTGGGGTTTGTATGTGTGAACGACGTTATCCGGATTATATCCTCCGAGCCCCCCAGTGCAACGTCCGTGTGATGAGCTCAAGTGCACGACGTGCTGCTCTGTGCCGAATCTTTGAGAGTTAATAACGAGCGAGTGGGTGTGTTGATGACGTTTCAATCACTCAGCTGCTGTTGTAGGTTTTTTTTTTTTTTATTAGTTAGTAAACTTTTTATTATTTGCATGTTGTAATCCTGTGTGTGCCGATCCCGCTCGGAAATCGAGTGGATTTTCACACTCGAAGGCGCTTCTCACCTGGATGATCTCCTGCTGGGAGTTACATGTCTGAAAGCGGCCGCTCTGGACAATGTCAGAGGCTGAGTTCTCCGAACATTGTCCAGAGTTCATGTGTGAAACACATGGTTCTAGACTCTCCCCTTCACCTTGGTTGGGCCATTTGTAAGAGCTGTAGTTATTTGTTCACTTTGGCAACGCTTCATTTTTGTTCTCTATGCATTTACAACCCTTTGTGGAGAATTCTGACATACTCTGGTACTTGCACACAAACATGGCCCTAGAAACACATGAGAAGAACCTTCGTGAGCAGCTTCAGCACAGATGGCCTTGTTAACAACAGCCAACTGAGACAAAAGGTCACTTCTACCACTGTGGGAGGAGTGAGGGCAATAAATACATCAGCAACACAACAAAGATAATATATCAAAATCAAAGAAAATAAGTGCTACAGTAAACTATGTCCAAATTAAAGCATGTGGTAATGGGGTGTTGTATTAAATAGAGTGATTTTGGATTTCTACACGTTTTGATTTCTGTACTTTCTGTCTGTAGTCCCCTTTTGTTGTTTAAGGACAAAGGAGTATCACATCACATAACGTACACATAAAGTCAAACTAGAAAGTCACAAAAGAAATAAAGAATAATTAAATAAGCATAAATTCATTCAAGGTCAAATAAAACAAAATAAAAACAAAGTAAGAAGTTGTAGAAGCAATAATCTCTCTTAAGGTCAACAGGCTAATGGGGCCCAAACGATTTCAGTCTTGACTAAACAAAGCAGAGACAGCACCTTAATGAGTCTGCCACTCACCAAGAGACAGCGGCTGCTTTACTCTGAAATCCTTTCCAACTAACATGCTTGATTGTTTCAGCTGTGTCAGACTCACCTTGAACTGCGATGTACCTTGAACTGCGATGTAATCGCAGTTGATTATTGTTTCAGCTCTTGGACAAAATGACTAAATGTATTCCTTGTTTTCGCACACAGTTGATATTGACGGTTCCTAAAATACATGTCAGATTACATTGCCAGCATTTCTGTTGCACAGTGTTTAGTTGTTTTGCTACATTTTGGAATAATCCATTGATGACTGTGCCCGAATCAAAGGTTTGTACACAAGGGCCATAATTGGTCAACAGTCATTTCAAAATAATGGCTAGTTGTAGAATATTTTAAGAGAATTGTTTTATTATAAAACAAACACAGGTGTTGTATTCTTTCAAGAAAAGTATAATACAAATGTATTTTTATTTTCTCTTATTTTGGTGAGATGTCTCAGTGTAAAATATGGATCAAATGTCAAAAAGTGAGAGGTGAATAGAAGGAAGGTAGAGGTGAGAAACGCAGAGATGGAATAATGGCACAGCTCGGCATGGCTTGTTTCACCCCTCTAAAATAAATTCTGATGCTCTTTTCTGTCGTTGATGCCAATGAGAGCGCCATGGGTATAAGATCAATAAGTCTCAATTCTGCCAGTGAGCATGGCTTTACAGCAGAAATCTATAGCACTGTTTTGAATTATTATTACAAATCCATTCCTCTTGTTTTTTTTCCTGTCCCTGCTAAAAGAGGCAGAGAGGTTGTCAAAACAATAAGAGTAAATCAATGGCTACGGGAAACAAAGCACGCCCTGTGGAGCTCCCAGCATAGGTCAACCCAAAAAAAAAAAGAAAAAAAAAAAGCAGTTGTAAAATTAGTATGATTCAATAGTTCCTCCTCCTTCTCTGTTTGCTCTTTAGGGAGGTTTACACTCTGCCCTAAGTGGAAGAAGAGATGAGGGATGTTTCCATCTTTCAAGACGTAATGAAGTCATCATCCCCCGATAGATATGTCCTGACCCTGTCTTCTCTTGAGGGTGAGTCATCTTCCTATCACTCTGGACGCAAGGCCCCCCCCCACATGCACTTCACACACACAAACCCTCTCCTAACACCATCTCTGCTTCCATGTTGCCTTCTTTTCTGTCCCCCCACAGTTTACAGCTCCATCATAACAAATCACTGTTATTAGACATAACACCATTATCATAGACATGCACACTGTGGTAATATCCTGGGTGAATTAAGAGAATAGGAAGGTGATGTTGAATGTACATGTCCTAACACATGCACACATGTTTCATAATAAGAACCTGACAAGATGTGGACTTTATGTAAACCTAAACATAATTCTGTCAGTGGGTGTTAGTGTGCCTGCAGCCACAGGCAGGCTGAAATTGTTAAATTGTAAGATTGCAGATGTATTGGACATTTTCACACCTCAGCAATTTTCAGCTATAAGTAGATGCCTACATCTACCATAATGTGCAGCTACAGGAGCAAGTGGACACAACAATAGGAATTGTTCACACTATTTCAGACTTGGCTTAAACAGAAAAAGACAAGTAGCTAGCTAGTCGGATATAAAAAAGGTTGATAAGACAAATTTGAAGCATCTGTGAAATGTTGTTTATTTTTTCTACTTTTCGCTGACTGTAGCTGTAATGACACTTCTGGTTTTTTACAAAAAAAATAATCAATCACTCTTTTTAAAAGGAGAGCAAGTCATATGTGCTCCAAAATTTACTAGAGGTGTTGGCTAGTGCTTTTGTAAAAGCAAATACAAATTTAAAAATCATAATTGATTGGCTAAGGTGGTCTTAAAATTTTCCCAATCTTGCAAAAAGCCGACTGCTGAAATGTCAGTGTACAAGAACAGTGATACAGGGGCAAGTAGTGTAATTGCTGAATTCCAAGCTAAACAACTTTTTACTAATAAAGAAATAAACATTACTGTAGTTCAGTTAGGTGATACTGCCCAGGACTGAACAGATTTAGCAGCTTGTACAAAGCTACATAGTCACGGATTCTAAATGAAAGCTTAAGATGCAAAGGACAGCTGAAGTCTCTTGTTTGACAGATGCCCTGGCTCTCAGAGGAGCACAAGTAATGATTGACATAGTTTGGATGCAGGACTTTCACACTCTTCGTATTACCTCACTTTCTCTCTCTCTTTCTCTTTCACACATAGCAAGCTCTCTGACAGAACGTATGCACCTATTAGCCATACCATCTCTCATCGACCCTTAATGCCTTAGCGCTGGGTGTTAACGTGCCCCAAGCCATGCTAATGCACTGTGGCAAGCATGGTTTAAATTGGGACCATTAGAGAGAAACGTGGAGACCCAGGTGCACACATTGGTTTACATCCAGTATGTGTAAAATGAATAGCAGACAGACAGGAAAAGATGAGACTTGAACTCAGGCACAAGGACTTATGACTGTATGTTTTGGTAATGGAGGAATGAATAATAACAGCATATCAGTGCTGCTGCTCCACATGCATACAGTCTGTGTGCATGCTTCCTAATCCTAATCTAATCCTCATGTCCATGGTGCCTCTTTAAGTGTGCAGTAAACAGGTGGGAAGGAATGGTTTCACAAACGTTTCTCCTGCAGACGTATACACACACATACACACACGTATACACATGCACGCACACCCTCAGCACACTATTTATCGATGGTTAAATAACTTGGTGACTCATGACACAGTTTTGTTGGTTTATACGTGTTTATGTATTGACCTGGGTATTAAAGTCGGGTTAGTGTGAATGGGGACAGTGGTACGGTGGAAGAACCAGGGACAGGAAAAAAAAAACGAAGAATGTATGACTGAAGTACGTATAGACCTAAATTGCTGCCACCTCTTTTTTTTTCTTTGGATTACAAACCAAGCCTGAGTGTTTGTTTTTTTGTTATTCATGAAAAGACAATTGTTGATTTTAGGCAACAGATACACTGTTCTCGCCCACTGCCTTTCTTATTCTCTCACCTTCTCCTACTCACATTCTCTCCTGCCTCTTCGTCTTTGTTGACCTTGCCGAATTCCTCCTGCTCCTCTGATCCAGTCTCTTTTCTAATCTTGCAGCTTCTTTCTTCATCGATCGCCCCTCTCTTTCAATTTCTTTTTCCCTTTGTCCCACTTCTGCTATAACTGCATATGCTGACAGTTCTTCATCGCAATATTTACACAGTTAACATTGTGTCTTTTCTTGTTAGTCAGCCTTATTTCTATCTTTCTAGCACCTTTTCTCCTCGTCCATTCCTTCTTTCATCCCAATCGTGTGTTATTTGTGTTAATTGAATGATTTTTATGATGGGATCCATCTGACCATGCCACTGATCACAATCTGCCTTCATGAACTTTTGCTGAATGGCGTCAGGAAAACACGGATTATTTTCCCCCAGGATCCATGGATGTTTTGAAACATTCTTGGTCTTGTAATTGATTTTCCTTCTCTGTTCTAATTTGTGTGTGCTAGTACTTGGAAATCTCTGTCTTTGTAAGACTAGTATACAGTGAAAGACAAAAAATAAATAATTAAATACATCTGCCAGTGGTGCGAAATATTTCACTTGCTTTCAATGCCACTTTTTTTTTTTTTTTTTTTTTTTGAAGAAAACCTTCAGATCATTAAGAGTAAAAATTAATGTAGCAAAGTGTTTTTTTTTTTAAGCAAAACATTGGATTGAATAGTACAAATTCAGCATCATTTAAATGCGTGAGAATCTGTAAGTTAATAAAACTTGCTAGTGTAAAAAGCAACTTGACTTTGACCTTTTGATGACCTCAATTGGTAGATATGTACTGTAGACCAGGTCAGTCATCATAATATGCTGTTGTTACAGGAGCAATACTGAAACTGAGTTGGGACTGAAGTAGGCAGGATTGCATTGAAAAAAACATAATGTCTATCTTCTCACTTCAGTCTACACTGGTTTAATAACCAGATTTTGAACCATGTGGCTCATTTACTTTTGTTTCCAAAAAGACCCCATTAATAATCAAGAAACAATCTACAAACAAAACAAAACAAAACCCAATGTAATGTACAGTAGGTGTCTGTATACTGTAATTGCCCCTCTAGTAGTTTTTACTGTTTCTGGCATGTTTCATATGCACTATATACATTTGACCTGCACTTATTAAAATCACCTGTAACATACATGTACTGAACTTGAACAAAACCCACTGGAGCACATTTTTTTCTGATAGAAAGGCAATGTGTTATCTGCTTCAAAATATTTAGTTTTGTGTTTTAATTTTGGTGTTTTAGTTAAATAATTAAATTTAATTAAAATATTTATTTCAGTTTAACCTCATAATCTAATACATTTTAGTTTGAGTTTTTGTTTCAGTTCTATTTTGTCGTTATAGTAAATGTATTTTAACATAAATAAAGTTTTACAGTTTTTACATTTCCTTTTTTTATGTGACCTTACTGGGTTCACATCTATTCCATTTTATCATGCAAGTTGCAACAAAGTTTCTTTTTAGGCTACTTCAGACATACATTAATCATTGACAAAATTCTATGTCAATAAGAGGTTGGTGTGCGCAAGTCTTTGTGTGACTGCTTGACAGACCTGTGTTGACTCGTGTTAACTTTCTACAGGTCTGTGCTGATTTAGATGAATTTCGTATAAAAAGTTAGAGGCAGTAATTGTTTTCCCTGCTCTCCATGCAAAGTTGCAGGTCTAGTCGGTCCAGTCATCTCTGGAGAGATAAAAGAGGAGGAGGAGGAGGAGAAAGGCTTGATCTCAGCATACAGAAGAAATAGATGACTAACCAAATAGCAGGGCCCAGCCAGCCATGACCACAATCAATGGGCTTTCTTTAAGTGTCTTCGATTTAGACTTGCACTCCCCTCTCCACCGCAGTCTCTTTCTGTCTATGTATTTTTTTTATATACCTCCATGTCTTTCCTCTTCTCAATCTCTCACCTTAACTCCTCGTTTTTTTTCCTTTCCCACTTCATTCCTCTTTTTAGATGTATACCCTTTGGGTTACTCTTTTCTATCATTTACCTTTTTTTTTCCCTGGCTTTTTACTCACCTCTCTTTTTGTCCTTCTCTTTATTCCTCTATTACTCATTTGTTTTACCTTGTCATTTTGTCCCTCTTTCCCTATTAATTCTTTGACCTACCCCCCACCATCACCATTCTGTTGTATGTAATTATTTTTTTTCTTCCCTCCTCTTAACTTTTTTCCACCCCTTATTCCTCTTCCTTATCGTTCTCCCCTGTCTGGCATTATGGATCTTTTTTTCTCATCCTTTCCTGTCCTGTGTTCTTCCCTTCTTTTCATCCCTTTTTTATTTTCTTTATACATCTCACTCATTTGTCTCCTCTCCTCTGTCTTTCAGCACACTTGCTTTAGCTTCCATCCCAAGCTGGTATTGATTGAGTCCTCACATCTTCGTTAGGATTCTGCTGTTCACCTTGTTGGATCCAGCCCCAGGGCAGTGATCCAGCGGAGCTCTTGAGAGAAGCACGCTCGAATTACATCTTAACTCTTCCCATGTTTCACTTTTAGCAGACTTGCTTTTGCTTATCTCCTTGTTCCAGGCTGCTGAAATTGCGCTTCAAGGATGTTCCTACCTCACCCCCTGTCCCGAGGTTAACCGTCATGAAGATGTGTCACAGGCAAACTGAGGGTGAAGACTTAATTTAGACATGTGATTGTGTGTGCTAGAGGAGCTTTGCATTCATTGTGAACTTTAAGTTCAGAGCTGGGCCCTCCCCCCCCAGTCTTCAGAACATGAACTTTTTAACCAATGCTATGTATCAACAGGTTATAAGGAGAAATTTGTTTCATGGCTACAATGCCATTTTATAGAGTCTTGTAGGCCTCATAAATTATACGCCTTTTTTAATGTGCACTTACTTCTGAGGAACCGAGAGCACTGGCCACAGTATTCACAATCCAGTCAGGATGGTAGAGTTTGGGTTTGCTGTGATAAACTCTTTTAGTCATTGTGTTGAAACTGTAAGTCTAAGGAGATCCAAACGTCTCAAATATAGTATAATTTTGATCCCCTGATAAATCATACCTTGGGAGAAAATGTTTAATAGATTATTGTCCACTCTCCATTGTCCCCAGTTTGTTTATAAAATGTTTGGGTGTTAGTGCAGATAAATCTTTAGACATTTACATTAATTCTCAGGGCTTTATTATTACGGTATTATAAAAGTATGGCTGCTTAAATAATGACGCATGCTCTCCTAGCTGTTATCTGGTCTGTCTGTTAATGTTTGTCCTGTTGTCTTCTGTCTAGATGGACAAGAACTCTATCCTTTCCATATATTAAGGTGTTCTTAGGTAAGACAAACTGTTCAAATGTTGCTCTGGATTTGTTTTAATAAATGTGGGCGGAAAATAATGCAGTTTGCTTTGGATGAAATCACAAAATGTAAATGTGTGGTGTGTGTGTGTGTGTTTTCCTCTTTTTTTTTTTGTCTTAAATATACTTTATTACGGCCATACAGACTAACACCACACTACAGTGACCTTTTTTTTTGAGTACCATATTGACAAAGCCTACAATACTGCACTATACAGCATAAAATAAATTACTATAAATGTACTACATATTTCACCATAATAAAAGAACTGATTATTGCAAACAAATCATGTAAAGTGCCTAAAACAGCCTTATTAGTTGTATTATTTGCTGAAAATTAATCAGGAATAGAGGAGAAAAAAAAAAGGTGACGTTTCCATTATAGCAACAGTAAACCATATCTTCACAAGCTAAAGCTCCTGTTTTCTAAATGGATACAGATTTTAAATGACATCTACATAAGCACTTGGTGAGCACTTAACAGCAGGGAGGACAACACTCAACCTGTCTTAACACTAAATCTAAATATAACCCTCAATTACCACTTTTTTTTGGTGAATTCCCTCTTACGCCCTCCAACTTGTGTTTCAGTCTTGAGCTTTTACACTCTTTCAACTAATGTTTCACGCAGGCGATTAGTCACAACTTTGCTTAAATATGTCAGTTTGTGGCAGAAAGACACAAAGCAGAAGCGGACTGGAGAGTCAGTCATGTGGGAGTCCGACATAGAAAGTAGGGGGACCCCCATGACCAGAAGACACACACTGATAACTTGCTGATAACCCACATAAAAAAACACACACACACTTCTAATGCGATCCAGTGTATATGTAAACATGGTTGCGTTACAACTTTCCTACACATTCAGAGGTTCTTGTTGAATGATGATGAGATGATATCTTCCCACATAAAAATATCATCGCTCTATTCTTCACTTTCTGTCTGTACCATCAGTCAGTTTCAGGCACTGGCTCAAGACATTACACAGGCTCTGTGCTGGAGATGTGTGTTTGATATGTACAACTCAATGTTTTCATTGGGCAGCTGTCCTCTTCCTTTATACGCTCTGTAAACCGCAGCATGATATATGATGGTAGTGATGTATTTGAATGTAGAAATAGTTCTGGCGCTCTGGTTTGAGACAGAGAACCATTTAGGACAGATAGTGAAGAGAGGTCAGCTTAAACAAATTGCTCTATGATCACTGCTGTTGCACATTCATTTATATTATTTTTCACATCTTTCTCATATTTGTCCATGTGGTCTTTGTTTTAGACAAGACAGCATTATGCGGCATTGTCAAGCTACCATGAAATGAGAAATGTAAAAATTAACACATGGAGCAATGGCACTGTGAAACTCAGATCACAGTTAAAAGTGCATGTAATTAAAAAGGTGGAACGTCGAAATTAAATAAAGCTCAACTTCACTGCAATAAATAAAAAATGGAGATAATTGATATTATCACCCCTTCAGTCTGTACTTGCCAGTGTGTGCCTGTGAAAACCTATGTTGTTCAAAGTCTTGCATGTCTACATCTTCCCAGACATGTATATGTATGTGGGCATATGAGGTTCTGTTTAGTGTTAGGTGCCGCCCCCCCCCCCCTCACCATTGCTGTAGGGAATTTAGTGGACTTGGGAGGGCTGTTCCAATTCTCCTGCAGACACCCTGTTTATTTAGCCTGACATTCCTCCACTGTTCTCTGAACCTGGGAGCCAGTTTCTCTGCTTAGTCTCATCCCAAATCATGTCTGCCTCGTCACTAGCAATGACATTGGAAATAAGATTGTGTGTTTGGAGACGAAGCATCTTTCATTCATGGAAGAACACACACAAGTAGGAATACTGTATGCCTTTTTAAATGGCTGAAAAGTTAGCGTTACCATCATTAGATCTTAGTATACTTCAGTCTTCACAGGCATGTTGGCATTTAACGAATGACTGCAGGAAGCCCGATGACAGATTGCATTTGAGAGGCGCCCTCCTTGCGATGAGCTTAACGCTGAAAGACGAACCAAAGCAGTGGTTTGGCTGGTCTGTCAGCCGCACCGCAGTTTATTTACCCTTCACTTCTCATTAGGCCACTGACTGTAGTCTGTGCATGGTGACCATTTTAGATCGCTGAGTAGCCACAGTCCACAGGAGCCTCTAATGAGTCATTGGAGTTTCTGTCAATACTGCTCACATGTATGTCTTTACTTGCGTCTGTTCAGGATTTCCTTTAAGTGATATTGAGTGCTGACTTGCAATTTGGTAGCATTTACTGAACTGCTTGTCTCTCAAAATTAAAGGTCTTTCACGAGTGCTGATGTGTGCTATCTAACACGTCCTTATGGTGCAGTTAGCGATACAATTTACGATTAATTTTCTTTACCTAGACGTTTGGCTGCAGCAGTACATTTCTCCTACCCTTATGGGTCAACTTTCCATCTCTTTTATACCTTCTGGAAAGCTCAATTACATATTTCAGTCCCTCGTTGAGTTTGGAGCCAGAGTATTGGCTTTCTCATTAGCAAAAGTTCCAACTCTGTTCCTAAAAAATTCCCCTGTTTGTCCTTATTTATCACTGCTAAATGTGTGTGGTTGATGCAGGCATGTGATACCAATCTGTCACGTGCTGTAGGTATGAGAGTGTCAGTGCAGCAGTTTGCATGTGTTTCTTTCTCTCTATGACCAGTTGCTTCTGGCCTGTCTCACTCATTACCCTGTCATAACAAGCACTCTGCTGTTGTATTCCACCTTACACACATGGCCAACACACACGATTACACACCAAGGTCCAGCTTACACATACTTGCTTTTCCTCACCTCATTAAGCGGCACAAGAAGAGAAGAGTCAGAAATAAGGGGCAACGGAGAGCCAAAGAAATGGACAAAGTGAGGTAGTGCAAAACTTTGAAAGCGTGTGATTTATGTTTTATACTCTTCTGGGTTATGTTTTGGCGATGCAACCTGCTAAGTTGTCTTGTGCTTTGAAAAACCGTTGGTCCAATATGCCAGGTCAGATCTGTCAACTCAACAGGAGGGAGACAGAAGGAAAAAGAGCGTGTTCACTTTTGTATGTGTTTACTAAAACTCCAGGCACGCAGGCATGCATGGATGAACGCACACACACACAGTTTCTCATCTTGCCAGAGAGTTGAGGATGCCGTATGATACAGTATGTATTCTGTGTTTGTGGAAAAAGACAAAGGCCCACTGTGACTAGTAACTCAGACTTTCTCCAATTTTTTTTAGAGCAAGCATCTGATTCCATCATGCGTGGCCCAGGACACATGAGCAGCCGCCAGTGGAGAAGCTTTGGCAGTTTTCCTTCTCTGGCCAGGGATGATCACAAAGGGAACTGACTATAGGGAATGCGATAGCAGCCTTGTGTTATTACGCTAATGCAGCCTTTGCAAACACAGAGTGGATAGCCTGTCTACAGTTGCTGCCATTCAGAATGGCGAGTGCTGTTAAATGCAGTTCCTGTAATGGTTTTTATGTTACCGGTTTAGTGGCACTGAGTTACAGTGTGGTTACTGAGCATGGCCTCAGACAGAGGCAAATAGATTTTACTTCTTGTTTTTTAAAACAAGAACAGTCAGGCCCCAAGGTCGGCCACTTGGAAATTTCCCTGTGTGTGTTATACTGATTGGGGGAGACTTGAATAATACCAAGAATTCCCCAGGTTAGTTAGACGGGTAACATTTTAAAGGTTAAATTGCTCTTGAGGTTGGGCACTGCTATGTAAGCTATCCACCAGTCATCTGCTGCTAAAAAAAGAAAAAACCCAATGACATCATAAATCATAACATATCAAGGGCCGCAAGAAATACATGTGGCTTCAGAATTGCAGTTGATATATGGGAATATTTTAGAAATTAATGTGTGTTGGAAACAGCCACACTAACAGGTCTATGAGGCGGCACTTGAGCACAATGGTGCTTTGAGCTAAATGCTAACCTCAGCTTGGCAAAGTGGTCACAATGATAAATGGTAAATATTCGCTTATATAGCGCTCTCATCCAAAGCGATTTACGATGTTGATTCCCATTCACACATACACTCACACACCGATGGCGGTGGCTGCCATACATGGTGCTCACCTGACCCACTGGGAGCAACTTGGGGTTTAGTGTCTTGCCCAAGGACACTTCGACATGTAGCCGGGAGCGGGGATGGAACCACTGACCCTGTGGTCCATGCCTTACCAACTAAGCTACAGCCACACAGTGATGATGCTGACGTTCTCCGGGTCTTAAATGTGCCAGTGTGCTTTGACCCTGTAATGCTTATCAGTAAATTTCATGGCGGACTAGGTGCTTCTGCCTCACAATGGAGGAGTAATGTCATTACTTAATTTGTTGCTGCTATAGTTGATTGTTTTAAGTTGGCTTTAAAGACCAGGACCTTCTGCCACAAAGTTTCTGCCTCACTGCACAGCGGCAAACATTTATACTTTAGATTATGTCTTTACATCTGACACAAGACAAATTCCTAGTACTGTTAGTTGTTCTTAACTGTGCCTGGCAATAGACAGTTTTCTGATTCTGATGTATGTTAGTTAGAATATCTATTGGATTTTTCTAGTATTTTACCAGATAAGTTCAAAAACGTTTCCTTTATATTTACAAGTAGGTCAAAGTTATTGTTCTCTTACAAACTTGAATGTTTTTATCAAATATTGTGAGAATCAAACTAATGCATACATTTGATTCTAGACCAGATTTGTGGATCAAAATAATGTGTATGCAGAGTTGAAGCTTTGCTGCGAGAAATGCATACACACAGGTATTCAGCCAGATTCACTCTATTCTGACACATAAACACGTAATCAAAAGTTGTCACGCTGAGAAACTTTTGGGGAAAGAAATGCTCTAAATTTAAATCTTCTTAACTGAGACCTCTTACTGTGGCAGCAGTGTCATTTTCTGTGTGTTTGACAGGACCCTGGGTCAGTGTAAGTTGAAGCTTTAGCCGCAGGGCCTGGATGCCAGTGCGAATACGTTACCTGCTTCACCCCTGGGCTGTGCCGGCTTGACAGGCCTGATGTGAAAACAACATATTCCCCCCATCCAGCCTACAGCTGGATAGATCTATCAAACTCAACCACAGTTTGATCTTGGCAGCAGTAGTGACAGATGCCTCGTACTTCATCACTGTCAGTCAGAATGGCTTTGATGGATGAAGAGTTAAATTGCTGTGATTAAATGAACTGTTAATTTATTAGGAGTGAGTATTACGTAAACACGTTGATGAGATTCAGTAGTCTCTTGTGCGTGGACTCTTCCACGCACATGACCATAGCATAAAAAATAAAAGGCAATAAAAAGGAAGCATAAACATAGCACACTAATACTGCGCAATAAGCATTTAACTTCATGCTAATCCTCATCTCTCTCGTACTCCTGCTTGTCCCCACCTTTTCCATTCAAGAACGAAGGAGAAAGTACAGGAAGCAGATCCTCTCAAATTAAACTTCACATTCCCGTCTCTAGCCATTTGCTCCCCGGGTATTCCCCGCTCTGTTCCAATCATAACTACAGGAAAGAAAGGTTCAAGGTGGGAGGGTAGAAGCAGGGGGTGATGGATGGCTTTTCAGCTCCATGTTTGCACAATGAATAGTTGGAGCTGCTGATGGGAGGGGAAGCAACTGGCCTCCACGGATGAAAACAGATATGGAGAACAATAACAAGAGCAGTAAAGTTTAAGAGATTTTATGAAGAGGCCTGCTGAGTGTAACAACATTGCTATCTATGCTCTGATGTGTCTCTAAGACACAAGACGTAGAGCTAGCAGATTGTATGTTTGGCTTGATCACACTTGTTGGTATAGGGCGAACTAACTCAAGATGTAAGTGTTTGTACTGTGTTTGACTCAGGAGTTCCAGTTCAGTTTTATCCATCTCTCATCTTTGGCCATGGGACAGGTCAGCAGGGTTTTAATGTTCGTGGCAGATATGCACGTAGCTTCCTTGGCTCATGTCCCTGTATATACCTTTACACACTTTGTTCTCTCTTTTTTTCTTTCTTTCTTTTTTGCAGATTGTGCAGTTGCATTGAGTGAAGCTTTAGTTTGCTTGACTGTATTTTACAAGTAATATTCCCGGACAGTGTAAAATCTGAATTTTTACATGAATTTTTTATGAATAAACATCAGTTTTACTCAAGTTATGGATGCATGACAACAGTCTCTTTCTTAGCATTAATCTGCACCAATTTCAAATTATATTGATGTGATTATATGTTATAAAATATGATGAGATCCACTGGGTTAAACCAAGTTAAAAATTTAAATACAACTAGAAATCAAATTGCCACACTTGCCTCTACTTGTTTTTTACTTTCTTGCTTTTTTTGTTAATGTAATATAATGTAATATACTTAATGTAATCATGTTCTTGAAATCATTTTTTAAAAGCCCAGTTAAAAAAAGGATTAAAATATATTTTACCTCTTCTCACGAAATTATTGACTGTAATTTATTCTTAACATAAAGTCTATGTCTTTTCAAAACTTTATTTATCAATCTCTTCCAAACATATCACAGTGAAAATTAAATCACAATGAACCTTTGCAAAAAATAGGACTGTGTCTGAAAATAAAATTATTCCGACTTTATCAGCAACAGTGTATTTTACAATTTTCTGCCACTTCCCGTGGCCTAACTTCCCACTGAATTTAATTTGCAGCTATTAATAGGCCTTTTTTAAATATTTTGCTTATGCATATACCCCTGTTTTGATAAACAACAAAGTCCTTGATTAAAGTAAAAAGTTAAAACCTACAATCGCCCCAATTTGATAAAATTAGAAACACCTGTCTCTTTTCTTCGGCCTCTCTCTCTCCCACCTTTCTTCTCTTCTGAGTGAGGTGTTTGGAAATGACAGGATGGGGTAAGAGGGTGAGAAGGAAAGGTCTCTGTATTTGTGTGTATGTGTGTTTGCATGTGATTCAGGTGACTAATTTGGATGTGGCTTGTGTTGGGGTGTGAGGAGCCCCTACTATCCAGGGAGCAGAGATGGAGGACATAAAGCAAAGCAAGGAAGGACTTGAAAAATGGGTCTTTTTTTTTTTTTTTTTAATAGTGAGAAATGAGTGAGCGATTGGGGTCGTGGGGTTAAAGCTCAGGAGAGGTCAACGATTTATCTACCTTTTAAATTTGTTGAGCTAGACCTCAAGGACCTAGGACCTAAACCTAAAACAATAGTTTGTATACTGAAAAACATGCTTTAGTGTTGTTTTTTTTTTTTTTTTGAAGCCAGTTTAAAAGTGTAGAATCAGGAATTTAATTGCCCCTAGAAAACGAAACAAAACACACTTTTATAAATGTTGGCTGCTTTGTCATCGTGTGTGGAGTGCACAGACTGCGGCTTGGGCGGTGTATAGATGGGTTTCATATAGCACAAGCACGGTCAAAACAACTTTATGAAGAGAAACAGCTATTGATCTGAGCAGCAGGCAGCCATATGATATCAATAATGACTCTATCACAAACGCACACATAGACACTTACTCCATTCTCTTCTGTGGACCACCAATTGATCATGCTGTAGGAACTAATACATCCCTCCCACTGTGCATGTGTGCAAACTGAAACATTTGTTGTACAGACCAGATGCTGTAATATAGTAATTTTAGCATTTGGGCGCATATGTTGAAACTGAATTGTTTATGTGGATGGGAAATTGAAGGCTTTAGTATGTGTCAACTAAAGTGCTTATTAGCTCATCTAACATTCTGTTAACCCGATATCTAGTGGAGAAATTGTGGGACACGGAATGCAACTGTTTTGTAACTTTTGAAAAAGATATTTCCACACTCACTTACACCCATTTTAGCGTCTCAACTCACTTGTTCATTATTCACACAACTGTGACCATGTTAACATGGTAAGACCACAGAGATGCATAACTACGCAAAGTGCTTGGTTTCTGATAAATCTGCAGGACAACAATGTCAGTCGTATACTTTTGTTAGTGTTATACACCTATTAACAGTTGAGTACAGCTGTGGCACTAGTTTCCCACTCGGGTGCAATTAAACTATTGCAGAAACACAGGAAGCAATGACATAATTACTGCAAAGGAAGGCCAGTATTGTATTTATGTTTATATTATGTGTCCGTCCGAGAGTCTCCATTAGTCAACAGTGTTCTGATGCGCTGTTTGCTGACACATTTGGTCTTTTCAGAGGTTCACATGCTTTTCGTCATTTAGGTATTTCAAGAGAACAATACTTTTGTATCAAATCAGAACGTACATTTTGAAAACGTTAAGTACTGTTGTAGCTGTCATAGCACAGTAGAATGTGATTTTTCTACCATTGGCAATAAATGCATAATATGGTTTCAGATGTTGTATCTGAAAGACATATTCAGACCTGTACAAAGTTTCAGAAAATTCAGAGTCCCACTGTTTTTTGCTGTAGTAATGAAATTAATATTAACCATGAACCATGCATACAGCAGTGGGGCTGTGGCAGTAAGTCCTTTTGTTGAGTTTACATTTTATTGTACAGTATTTTCATTTATTGTGTCTTTAAAGCAGTACAGCATTTTGTTACTCTGTCCTGACATCCACAGGAGTAATTTCTCACAAACGTGGCACCAGTGAACTTTCCCAAACCAAAAATTACAGTCATTAGAAAAATCATTGCAGCTTTGTCTTAATGAATTGCATATTTATATGGTCATCATCATAGTCAGTTTATCTACAATTTTTCCTAACCTAATGCTAACTGTTGGTATAAATAAGCTCTTTTCACTTTTTTGTCTTTATACAGCCGTAAATAGAAGATTACAGCCAACAGTGGATTATTTTTGGTTAGTCGAAATGGTGAACACTGAAATGGCTGGTCTAACTTCCTCTAAAGGGATAAAATCCACCTACCAAAACCTCTAAAGCTCACATTTTGTAAGACATTCTATTCTCTCTCCACTTACCACTCACCCCAACTGGTCAAGCCAGATGGTCGCCCATCCTGGGCATGGTTCTGCTGGAGGTTTGTTCCATTAAAAAGTGGATTTGTTTGGTTTCTTCTATGTACATATTTGTATAGTCTTGACTTTATTATGTAAAGAGCCTTGAGATGGCTTTGTTGAGACTATACACATAAAGTTGAATTTAATTTAATCATATGTTTCCGGCTCTCTTGACACCCTCAGCTAGATTGCTGTTGCAATGGTGTATTTACTGTGGCATTCAGACACAATAGTATGATAACTGACTAATTACACAGACCAACCATTACATTATGAGTAATGATTTAAACCTCTTTTACATGAGCTAAATTGTGATGGCTAGATGGCTGGTTCAGAGCAACCCCAAAACTGTGGGTCTTGTAAGCTGTTCTGGGTCTGCTTTTGGTCAGGATCTACTAAAAGCGGTCCGAAGAACTACTGTTAGTCAGGTAACAGTGTCATGGGTGGCCCCGACTTACCGATGCATGTGGGGTGCAAAGATGGGCGGGGCACGTGAGCATTAAACTGGACCCCGGTGCAATAGAATAAGGTGACTTTGTCTGATAAATCGCACTACTTGGCTTATGACTTGGCTTCAAATTTCCCCAGATCCCAATACAATCACGTATGTGTGGAATGTGCTGGAGAAACAAGCCCGATCCATGGAGACACCACATCACACCTTGCTTCAAGCATATATTCAGAGGTCTAGTGCGATCCGTACCTGGACGGGTCAGGGCTGTTTAGTGAAAAAAGGAGGACCTACTCAATTTTGGGAAGGTGATCACAATGTTATGACTGTTTAGTGTATTTGTGCAATTGATTTAGAAAACAACAAAAAAAACTGTGTACATACACACGTGCACACACAGTCAGCAGCAAAGGCTGTTAGCTTCTTCAAACCACTGGGTGTTTGCAATATGGATGCACCATTAAGGAAACAGCACTCCTCAGCTTTATAAGAGCATGTTAGAATATTAGTCAGGACATGAAATATCACTGAAGAGTTTATTTTTCTTTCTTTCACATGACTTGTTATTCTGTTGTGTCTCATCTTATGCGTTGCACTTCCACTACTCTGAATGAGATTCTTGAGGTCTTGATTTGATCTCTAGGCCTTCATTTCTCTTCGTGCTGTCACCTCCGGGAGGAGGTGCATTGTCTCTCATCTGCTAACTCAGCTCTTTAAGTTGCAACACAGCCTCCTCAACTTCTCATAATTCACAAAGTTTGCTTTAAAACCCCCACATACACTTATTGCTTCTGTGTTCAACCTTGGGAATAGTCGTAGGGAAGCAGGGAAATACAGAGAGGAGGTAGGAGGGGGGGGAGAGGAAGGAATGACTGTTCTCCCGTTCTCTCCCTTGGTTCATAATTACCTGGTGAGCGAGGTGGGTGGGTGGGTGGGTGTGTGTGTGTGTGTGTGTGTCCATGGTGTGACCCATTGGGGTGGTCCTGTAGCTCTTGTGCAGATTAAATGCTGATGCAGAGTGGAGACAGCTGGGCAGAGTGGAACTCAGGTCATTAAGGTTCTACTAGCAAGAGCAAAAACAACCATCCACACATGCACACACATTTACCGCACCACTCAATGAGCCTTTTATTTTGGAAAACAAACACAGGAGGCTAAAAATGAAAGAAGGAACACTATGCTGGTGACAGGCCCTATATGGGGTCTTGGGATTGAAGGATGAGGGAGAGAAGAGAAAACCAGAGGGAGAAAAGGGAGGAGGGGGCAAGGTGTCTTGAAACGCTAGACAGTCCGAGAAGTGTGTATTTGTTCAAGCTAGTGCTTTTGAGTGGGTCCAAAACAAAGTGGGGGATTATGGGAGATCAGAAGAGACCCTCTGGAACCCCACCCGCTGTCCTTCTTCACTATTCCCGCCCTCTCCACCTCTCCCCTGTCAGCATGAACATCCAGTTCACACCCATGGGTCCTGCAGGAACTATGGTCCTTTGTGCTACAAGGATACGCTTATGCAAGAACACCCCATGTTATTATTTCTAAAAGGACACTTAGACATTCTGTTTAAAGTACTGTATAATGTTTGTTGGAGACTGACAGCAGTGGTTCTCAAACTTTCCCCTATCACAGACGGCCAGTGTAAGACCACAGATTCCCTTTTGATTGTAAGGACATTACAGAGAACCATATTAGCTGTTGTGCTATGGGCTGGTACTGAGTTTCTTAAACCATTAAAGTGCGAGAAAAAGAAAATTAAGGCAGGAGCATTGATTAAAATTATGACTTTGCATCTCAACACATTGGACTGCTGGAGTGAGCATGTTCCAGTTGAGGCCAGTCAGTGGATGTCCAGTGACTGGACATCACAAAGTGCTTGGAGTTAAATGATGCAAATTGTTTCCCTCTTATTCAGTTGCTGGTTGTGTAGAATTTTACAGAATTTTAATGAGTGACATCACTTAGCAGCAGGGAAACAAATGGCAAAATAGTGAGCATATCAAGTTTCAATATAAGATTTATCGGACCCAGTAAGGTGCAGGACAAGCAGAGAGTAGGAAGCCGAGGTATAGGACTGGAGGAGCGGGTATGATGTAAGGATGATCTGGCAGAAAGGAGCAGGTAACCAGGGCATATAAAGGGGAGGAAACCGGTGTAGAGTTTACGCTGATTAGGCAGCACCCCAGGGAGGGAGAGACAGAGGGGGATCAGAGCAGAGAGGAGGGATAGTGATGATCACCAGGGCAACACGGGCCAGTCTCGCAGCCGTGACAGAGCAATCAGTATTGTTAAGCAGTGTATCATAACATTTTATTACAAATCTCACTGAATCCAGAACCACAGCTCACCAGAGGCTCACTTCACCTGGTTTGCTACATATTCCTTTGTAGATTTTGCACACTTTTTTATATACCATTTTCAATGGTTGTTCAGACAAATTTTGAAATATTAAACTTAAACAAATATTGCAAAATGCTGGGTACATTACATACAACCATCAATCACAATGCCCTGTATTCTCTACAGGGAAGTAAAAAAACTTGTATCTCAAATGAACACGACTACCCCAGTTTCCTCAAAGCACACTGGTTTTATACAAGGTAACATATGTGCACATTATTAACCTACCTTATAAGTTGGAGGTGGAAACACCTACTCAGCTCGGGAGCCCACTGAACATTCAGAACGTTCAGAGCAGGTCACTAATCTGCTTATGTGTTGATGTAGGATCCCAGTTGTACTTTTTTCGGGCCGAAACTTCTTTATTGTTCTTAATTCACTACTGTTTAATAGGCAATACACAATGCTATGATCCCCGTTGGTTTGAATCAGCTTAAATCCACAATCCATTGACGGTGTAAATTGATAAAATTGTTATTAAACATTGTGAACTACTCTGAAAATATAAAGACTGGAGCAATAACTTTACACTACATAGAAGGGTAGAGTAAAGCACATTTAATATGATGTGAAACCAACTTCACTGCTGAAGAGTGCTTGCTAATTCTAGTTACCTGTTGACTGTTAGCTACTATTCCTCCTCATGGATGCCCTTATTAATGCTATATTATCAGGATTAACGGCTACACTAACTAATGGACTTTCTTCTGAGCAGTCTCTCACTGGCGAAGGATATGATTGTGTACGGGGCATGGATTTAAGATTTCTCATTATACGTCTATTGTAGAGCTTGAAAGCTTGGAGGAATTGGACAAGGAAGTTGCACATCTGACGTACACACATAACAAGGAGATGCTGGACGAGTGTCCCGATTTAATTCATAATTCTCAAACATAAACGATTTAATTTATTAATTGTTTGCGCTAGACTGTCAAGAAATAAATTGTCGCTGTAAATGGTCATTGTGGCAGCATAGTGGTGGAGTCGTTACCACTGTGGCCTCACAGCTAGGAGATCACTGGTTCGAATCCACTTCCATGCTGCGGCCTTTCTGTGTGGCGTTTGCATGTTCCCCACAGTGCATGGGTTTCCTCTGGTACTCTGGTTTCCTCCTACAGTCCAAGAAATGCATGTTAGGTTCATTGGTGAAACTAAATTGCCCATAGGTGTGAGTGTGAATCTTTCCCTGTCTGTGACCTGTCCAGGGTGTACCCGCCTCTCTTCCAATGACAAGTGAGACAGCCTCCAGCACTCTGCGACCCCTGAATAGGATAACGCTTACAGCTAATAGATGATAGATATATAGATGTATATGGGCATGAGTGAGAGATTAGGCGTTGCAGAAAAGTACAGAAGCATTTCAGGAACACAAGGCAAAACCCCATACTATGCACATTTCTTATTTAAACACGTCTTTACAGATATTGTTTCCATACTTAAAAGAATTTAAATTATAAATCCAGGTCTTGGATTCAATAATCTATTACTTATTATAATACTCTTACTACTATTTTTTATGTTGCTTAACTTAGAAACAACCTAAAAAAAAAATAAGATAATTCAAATTTGAAGTTTCCCTACACATTGTCCATTCTCTTTCCCTCCCAAAGACTCCTGCTGGTCCCAGGGCTTCACATTGGGAACCACCGACTTAATGATTTATTCTTCCCAATAGGCTGATTTTTCAGAGTGCATTCCTGCATGCAGTTTTTCATGTGTAAAAAGATGATTATGTTGGAAACTTTCTTTGGATGGATCGTCTAGAGCTGTGGAGTCGGTCAGGTGACTGAGGTGCGCCACTGCGGCAGCTGTCAGGAGACGTGAAACAAACGCCCCTCCAGCAGGCCTCCCTCCCAACTTAATTTCATTAGATCTGTGATTTGTTTCTGTTTGTGTGCTGCAGCATTGGAAGGGGGGGGAGTGAGTGAGCAAAGAGGAGGAGAGATAAATGTATGAGCGAGAGTGAAGCAAAGTATGTGTGAGAGAAACAGAAGGCATCGGAGGAGCGATTAGTGTGGTGGTATCCATCATTGGAGCCGCGCTGCACTGGTCGATTGCCACAGACACTGAGGAATACTTCATCTGGTCCCAGTGAGAGGAATACATACTCTCACACACAGATATCTGTTGTTCTGTAGTATGAAACTCAAACTGCTGCCCTTTTCTACTTACTATTACCTCCTTCTATCTTTAGTGTTTGCAATAAGGCTTAAAATAGATCTCCATCTGTTTAGAAATTCTTGACTTTTTTTAACATTTATTTATTATTTTTATACTTTTCTATCATGTGATCTTCTTTGAACCTCTCTTTCTCTTTGAAACTCTGTCCAGTTTCACCACTTGCCTCCATCACTAATTATCATGCCAACAAGTTCTATTTTTTAATATATATATTAATATACTTACATACTTTGCAAGTATGTAAGTATTTGTGTGTCAGTGTACATGCACATTTATATCTTCAAACGTGCATGTGAATCTGAGTTTTCAGCTGGAGACACTTGTGTGTATTAAGGGTCATAAATATGTAAAACAGTGAAGCACTTTGCACAGCTCACTCAGGCTATGAAAACAAAAGCAAAACAGACTCGAGCCCTGATCTTCGTTTTATAACCATACCGTGCGTGTATATATTAGTGACACGTGAGCATGTGAATGTATAGACTACATTCTATGAATCAGATGTTTTATAAGGAATAAAATAACAAAATGCCTTGTGTTTCAAAGAGAGAGAAAGTTATAGCATGGCAACAGTTAGGACTGTGTATGTTTACCTAAATATTATGGTGAAAATGGAAGGATCATGCCAGTTTGAACCAATTAGCCTCACCCTGCTCTATTTCCTCTAGGTTTTGGCAATCACATCCCCTATACAAACATCCCAATCTGTTTTGTGTGTGTGTGTGTGGTGAAAGCTCTGGCCGAGAGAGCAATCAAAGTAAAGAGAGTTACAACTAGACTGAGGGAGACAGATGAATGTGTTCTTACTTTCTCCTAGATGGTTGCAAAAGTTTTAACTTAACTGATTTTTGTGGTTCAATTAATTAGTGTTGGTTACTGCTTCACATTGCAATTCAAGCCTGTTAAAAAGCTGCTTGGTATAATGTAACTGCTCATTACCAAACATTCCAATACAATTTCTTAAAAGCATTTATTTGTGCGTTGTCCCCGTGTGATGCTGCTGTTTCTAATGGAATATACAATTCAATAGTCTAAACTATTCACAAACCATCAGCTATCAACATTGCAGAAATATGCTGAAAATCAACATTAAAAATGAATCAAAGTAGGTGTTTTATTTAGTTTTTTATAGTAAAAAAAACCTTTAAGTCAAAGTGACACAGAAGGTAAATTTCCAAGAAAAAAAATTGAGAAGAAAGACAAAGTTTGCTTGCTGGCGTCAGCAGTGGCGTCTCAAGAAGGATTTATATTCCATCAGGGGCCAAGCCTGGCAGAAGGGAGACAACAGAGGGTTGGTGGCATTTTGGGGGCTCGGCGCCACGCATAAATCACCCACCTGGAAGAGCTACAAAGACTGGCATTGGTTATGGCATTGTGCCATGGGCCAATAAGCCATTTGTGTGGAAATGAGGGGAAACACGCAAGCTGATAATGGCAACGAAATCAGATTTTGTTTGTCAGAGCTCACCACATTGAAAGAAACACTTTGCAGGACTTTGGGAAGAAGGAAGTGAAGGAGGGGAATGAGGAAAAGTGGGAAGAGAGCAGTTAAAAGGATACAAAGGCAAGCAGCTCCATATATCTAGGACGAAGGACAGACAAAGAGATATTTGTGCTAGTTTGAGATTTATGTTCTGGAAGATACATGGACATTGTGTAAAGATGTCACATTCGTGTCCAATTGTGTCTATTGTTTGCTGTGTGTGAGAAGTGTAAAGAGTTCATCTGTGTTTTCACTAAACTTTTGCTCTCATCCATTGAGTGGGGGCCTGGGGAGGAAACGTTGGACACAACTATTACACATGGTGTGTTCCAGAGTTTTTCGCCTTCTAGAGACCTGGGAACAGGAGTCGGCATGGAAACCTGGATGATGTCAAATCCACCAGCACAGTTTTGCCAATAATTTAGTACTTAAATTGACTTTGGTCTTCTTGCCTGAATACCATGGTGTTGTTTTACTCCTTTCCATATTTTCTAACTTATGCTTAAGAATAACTGATTTATTTTAGTCCAATAATTACATCCTTTTTTACTCTTTAATTTTTTCCTTCTGCTACTAAATGCAACACTGTTTATACTAACTGGTTGCTAACTATGAAACTACAGCAAAGGTTTCATGCCATTAAACCAAAATTTTGCCTTAGAGGCTCTTTCAAATGCTCCATAAATTGATCTGTGTGTGATTCCATTACTTGTCATATTTATCAACAGATGTAATTGCAGATTAAAGCAAACATAGCTAGCAAATTTAAAGATAATATATAATACATCTGCACAAAAACACATTTGTGACTGCATGCAAACACACACTTCCATAACCTAGGAACTCCATTAACATGCAAGAGGAGTTGAGTCTGGAGTAGGTCTGTGCTACACCAACATCAAAGAGGGAAGGAAAGAGAGGCAGAACAAAAAAAAAAGGCAGTGACAATAAGAGATGGACGAGAAAAGATTGGGGGGAGAAAAATTAACTGTGCAAGCTTTGATAGTTGGAGCGAGTGACAGGAATATAGGGAGAGCGGGATGACAGGAAGAGATGATTGGGAGGAGGAGGGGTTGAAAAGTGGCATTTAGATATTTCACAGAAGACAAACGCCAACCCAGGGCACAGTAATGACAAGCTCAGGGTGCTTATCACCTCCGCTGTTGGACAGAAACTTACATCTGCAGTGTGTAGTAGTTTGAGAAAAGAAAATACAGATAAGTATTCACAACATGGGATTTGAATAGATGTAATTACTTTTGGCAAACATCAAAGTCATCATGTGATCACAGTAGCTGTCACTAATTAGCAAAGTGACACATTTCACATTAGCTACAGCAGTCTTACATACAGTTGTGCTAGATGCAGTCACTAGACGTATGTTGTTGCTAGAAATATAGGCTTTCGCAAAAACATAACTACGTATCATTGGTTAACCCGTTAATTTCCATTCTTTTGCATATTTAGAGTTTGTTTACATTATGTAATTGGTCACATCATTAAAAAGAATTATTACCTGAAAGAAATCTTGTCCACATTGTCTTGACTGGTGTTCCATCACAATTTTATACTGTGATCATGAAGCAGCTCTTAAATTGTGTCCCAACACACCTTACAGTAATTGTATTTAAGGTAGTGAATCGTGTAGCAACCCACACATTTTAGCCATGTTTTAAGTTGTCCCTCCTCAGGCCAGCAGAGGTAGAAGTAGTACTGTTACTGTGGTGAAATTCTACAAGTACAAGTAAAATGAGTAAAATTTACTCGGCTAAAAGTGAAAAGGAAACCTTTTTAAAATGTCAACATCAACGGCTTTCGGCTTATCCCTTCAGGAGTCGGAACATGTTCTGCACATTGATTTGGCATAAGTTTTTACACTGGACGACCCATTGAGCTTCAGGCCCCCATTAAAACCCTTTTAGAAAGTTATTTGAGTAAACTTTATTAGTTACTGTTTTTATCCTCTTGGAGCTTTCCCAGGCAACACAGGCGCTGCAGGAGCATTTATAACATGGCACTTTTTTTTTGTTTCAGATCCTAATTCAAAACAAAAGCATGGTTTTTGAATAAAACATCAAATCTCAGCCGTCATCTTCATAATAGAAATTATAACAAGAAGACAAAGTTAAAGATTAGGTTCCATTAAAACGGTGATTCTCTTCATTTATACACCTATAGACCACATCCCCTTCACGTCTAAGATCACATAAACGCAGCATTAACAACCCAGTATGATTATGGATGTAGCTTAAGTTATAGGCAAAACTAGAGAGCCAACGTTAGCTGGTCGACGCAAAGACAAAACATGAACAATTGCTGCCAACACCCTACAAACCAGCATCAGCAAAGCTACTGACTGTTACTATGGAGAAACAGTTAACTTACCTGCACAGGTTAGCTGCAGCAATTTAATAAGCGATTACCTCGACATTTTTAGCCAAACAAAGTTCATGCTGAATAATTAAGCTGTCACCTTTTTGGTCTTGTTGAATTCATCCGTTGTACATGTTTGACCCAATGGAACGTGACTGACATTCAGATTCACCGACATGTCACCGGTCTATCTCAGGTCTCACTCTAGTTCATTTCTGCGGCAGACTTTTTCATGTTAAGTGCCTGGAAGCAGGGGAGATCAAATTATGTCCTGGTCCATTTCCTTTTACGATTTCATTAAAGTAAAACACTTTAAAATAAATAAACTTAAGTACAAGTAAAATTAAAGTAAAATGTACAAGTGCACAAAAAACTACTTCCAGGTATGTGAGTAAATGTAATTGCTTACTTGGACCCCCGCAAGGCTGTAGAAAAGAAAATGTCAGCCTTTATGGAAAAAGATGCAGGAGCAGCTTTATTTAACCATGTTTGCTTGAATTAAACTATGTGTCATAAAGCAGTTGTCATATGATTAATGTGTGCAGAGATTATGTAGACTGACACTGATGGACTGAATTGATCATGAGATGAGCGGTATTAGCATCTGGCATATTCTGCCTTGACAACGATTGAGTAATTGATCACTTAAAATGTTCACCTTGGGACAGAAATAACCTTTTTTTATTTATACAACACAGAAAAACGTAAGGACAAGTAGCACAACCGATCATATGTGCAGATGGGGACGTGTGAGGGAGAAAACTGCTGTTCCAGCAGATATTGATAAGTCAGACTGGATTTTAATGTCAGGAGGTCGGTGTGGATTGCTTCAAAGACTCAGAATATCACCTGGGTTAACCAATTTTCTGGAGGAAACTACAGTACAAAGAAGCAATTAAGTCAAAGTGAAGACTCATTTAAACCCTCCCTGGTTGTGTGAGTAGTATTGGCATTTGTCCTACTAATACTGCCATTTTCCAGGTTTCATGCCATTGTAACTTTAAGGGACAAAGACAAAAGCTAAGCTGACACCATGATGTCACTGCAGTTGCATTTAAGCAGCAAAACATCCTAAACAAGTATTTGTGATTTGTCAGCAGCTGATGTCATTCATCAAACTTTTTGTCTCTCCTCTGATCCCAACAGGAAAGTACTGAACAGTTGCAAACTGTGTGTGTGTGTTGACCAAATGTGGTTGGCAGGGTTAGGATAAGTGATTTTAGTTGAAGGGGCTTTGGGGCTCAACCAGTACATGCCACTCAAGCAGCTGCAGCTCAGCAGGGGTCCAGAGATCTGCAGAATGAGTGATGGTCCAGTAGAGTTTTTATACACTCAAATACACACTGAAACTCGCACACATGCTAGGGTGCATGTTTTTTCTACACACACACGCATAAAAAAAAAAAATCCCCTCTTAGCCATGTCTTTGTGTGTGTGTGTGTGTGTGTATTAGTTTGCATACTGAACAGTAACTGAACTCCCGCTCGACTCATGAACGTGTGCTATCTGACAGTAATCTGTTCCCAGCTCAGTCAACAGAGGGCACTCTCCCCTTTTTCTCTGTATCCACTTTCTCCTTCACACACATGCAGACAACATACACACTGCTTCCCCTTTCTCCCTAAGCTTTCCTTCCAAGCTTCATTTCCCCATTTTCTCTAGTTTCATTTCATTGTTTTCCGAGCTATTGACTGTATTGTTCTGTAAACAGTTCTTACAGACAGAAACTGTTCTATTAGCTAAGATTTGTCAGGTGTTTCATGTTCATGTACCACATATTCTTAAAACGCAATGGGCTTAATTATGTTGACAATAGCATTTTAGTAATCTGGCTCTGTTTGTGCAGGTGGTGATAAGAGACAATCCTGACATTTTTAGTGCTGTTTATGGACTATAAATAGTGTGTGCATTATCTGGTGGCGAGGGCACTTGTGATGGCTGGCTGGATGGACTACACTGGCTGAAAACACACTGCTGTTTGCACTGTTCCCATTAGGAGCACTTTGTGTGTGTGAGAGAGAGAGGCAGAGAGAGAAATGTCTGCCTTTGGTCTAAACTAGTGTCTGTCTCCACTTGATTGTATGACTTGCTTTGTGTGTGTATGGTTGTGTCTATATATCCAGCATCATGTTTACAACTGGGAGTAAATTCCACGGCTAAAATTTAGAGTGTCACGGCATGCTATCACCCCATCAATCTGTGTACGTGTGTTTATGTATGTGTATGTTCAAGTGTTATCATGAAGTGCTCACAGTTTTACCCTTTTGTCGTTTCTCTTTAAACTGTCTCCCCTCCTATTCATCCATTGTGTCTAAGAGGATCCTTCTCCCTTTCCCCCCTTTAACTCATCTTCTCCCTCTCTCTCCTTACTTTCTCAACAGTCCTAATTACCCATGCTCTTCACAGTGGCCCCTCCTTCAGACCCTTTGAAGTTATTTTTGCGCAAATTTTACTTAGCTACACTGCAGACAAAACAAGGAAAAGACTGTTTCAGGGCCTCTGGAAATGTGTGTGCATATTTCTTTTTGTTGATTGAATCACCGAAGTCTCCTGTTTCATATGTGTTTACATCTAAGTAAATGTGTATACACGGAAAAGCAGCAGAGTGAGTTTTGTGCGTCTGTCTGTCTGTGTGTGTGTGTGTGTGTGTGTGTGTGTGTGTGTGTGCGTGTGTGTGTTGAGTGAATTAGGGCAAAATTGAGTCCATACATACCATTTTTTGAGATTGCATCTGTATATCCGCATGTGTGCATATGGTCTACGTTTGCGTGTGTGTCTGCCTGTGTGTAATTCTAAGGGCTATGCATGAATGCAGGCCTTCTGAGCTCTTGTTGAATGGCCCTACTGCCCGTCACGGTTCTGCTGGACTGAATGGCCAAAGTAGAGCTGTACAAAGCCACTTGCGCTCTCTGTAATTATCAAGAGTTGGTCCCCACATGCTCACACACATTAACTAGTATGTATGCTTGAAGATGCAAGAAAACAAGCTGAAATGCCAACAATTGGCCAGCAAAGTTCATACTTGCATGCACGGTACACGGTACAACTAAAATTTAAGGAAATATAAACCACACTAATATCTCAGTTTTTGTACATATTTTTAAACTTTTGACTTTTACCGTTTGTCATCAGAATCAAAATTTGTGTTGCCAACCTAACGCCTTTAATAACCATTTTTAACAGTGTGAGGGAGTTTCTTCAGATGTTTGGGAAGATTTAAATGTATGTTAATGAGATCATTTGAGCTTAACAATGGGCATAATAAAGATAAACGTAGATTTGAAAAGTATCTTGGAAACCTTTATATGTAAATAGTTATGTTGTACAGTTACATTATGAAGTAAAACAATGACATTTAGGTACTTGTTACGCAGGCTTTAGTGACTTTCCAGTTAAAATAGTTGGCAACACTGTCCAGTATTTTCACTAGGAGCACAATAAATTGCTATGATGCACTGTTTGCCAAGTAACTTATTGGCCAAACAAAAGTCAATTTTTTTTTTCTTAGCAAGAATACGGTTTATTTTTACTTCTACTTTCACCACATACACTTGGAAAGATAGAAAGTGAGGGACTTAACATGAGTCCTGCTGTCATACTGTGTGTATTGTACATGCATGTGTGAAAGTGATAAATATGTCACAAAGAAGTGTGTAGTTTCCAAAAAGCATGTTCAAGATTGTTTCTCTCCTCTTCTCACACTTCTTCAGCAATGCTTTGTTTCTACAAGCTTAGCAGGGTGTTAATTATTTCCTAAAGTATCCTAAGTGTTTTGTCTACAGAGAGCTTGGTGGAGGGAAACTCCAGGGAAGCGGTGGAGTAACACGTCTTCTCTGCTGCACAGAGATGGGAGATACGATACGAGGGTTTTGAATAGGAGAACCACACTACAAGAGGATGGGAGAGAAAGCGGGGGAGACTGTGTGAAACAAAGACAAAAGTAAAGAGGAGGAAATAATAATGAGCAGGCAGCTCAGCCACAATGGTCGAGGAGACTGAATGTCACCAATGCAAAGCCTAAAAGAGAAGAACGACAGAGAGACGCTGGATTTACGAGACAAGTGCCCAGGCACGGGGGGAGTATCCAGTCTTTCCCATCTGACTCAGCCCCCGCCACAAACCAGACTCAAATGAGAAACACAAACACTTGCACTGCGGCCTAGAAACTGTACAGTGGCGCTTGCTTTGTAATTCTGGAGCTTTTCCAGTCTTCTTTTCCTTTACAGTGTCGCCTCATTGAGTTGCACTTTCAGTAAGCTCACACACAGTGTCCTCTGAAAGAATGACTCTGGTTAGCAGTAATTAAAGAGGACGTAATGGTTCACCACATTAGATTGCTGTAAAAATGGTTCAGTCCAGTCATTTACTGGGGTTGTTGATGAACTGTGACCCACCCCTGTGACGGCCCCACAATTGGTCTCTTTCAGTTATTGCTGCAGGATGCTCTGATATAACCCTGTGACAAGCAGGGCAACATATAGGAGCATCCGCATGCATATACGTCCATTTATAAACACACACGTACTGTACCTCCACCCTTGGAGGCACAAAGAAGCATTCAGTTGATTAACTTTCTTTTTCACACCCACTTAAATCCACATGTAACCCACATTCCCAAGTTAGGAGTTGGTTCTGGGCCATGGTACGACACCCTGAGTCCATAATACATCACAAACTTATAGGCTGCTGATCTGGACAGGAAGAGTGATGGAGTTCTGCACAAGCTACAGAAAAAGTGCAACACACTCCTCCTAGGAGTGTCGGGAGCCACGGCAGTATGTGCTTGACTGGTTCAGTCAGCCGTTCGTTCTGTGCATTTTTGTCTCAGGCTGTCAGATATATTTATATCGCCAAGTAAGAATGGAGACAGGTTAGTGATGAGAAAGGTGTATGTCGCGTGTAAAATTATAGTGTTGCATTTTATAGAAAGTCTCATCTCATCATATTAGGGTTTTATTGTTACATCACACACACAATAGATAAATCTGAATACATATGTAATATTTAATTTCAAAGCTGATATATGACATTAATTTTGTTACGATGAAAGACGCATCTATTTTTGTATGAACTGTTTAAGGAGAGTAAAACTCACTGGTATTTCCAAAGGAACCACTAGGTTGTTTTTAGAAGAGAAATAGTTTTTCCCGTCTTTGGGTTCTGGACAGGCCTGGTGTCCTTGAATTGTCTAATTAACCACGGACTCCAGCACCTTCCCCTTTAATGTCGTGAATGGTTAATGTTGGGTTTTTCCACTGCCTGTTCAGACTCGTTTGTACAGCTCATCTGACCCCACAGTCGTCCACCTTAAAAGCTCCCTAATTGACATTTTATATTTTGTTTATTTGTGCAAATGGAAGTGAAAGCAAAATGAACAAAAGACAACAGGTTTTTATTTTATGGGCAGTATCTTCAGAACTTGGTCAGGAGCAGCAAGTGCCTCTGCTGGTTGGCTGACAGCCTCATGGTGAATGTACCCCGCAGCTCTTTATTTATTCTAAACAGAGTGGTGTCACACATACAAGTTTTAGCAAGACAGAAAATAATTACATGTAATAAAATGTAAAACTTTGTAAAAAAGTCCACATTTAACTTTTGTGGGGCTTTTTAAAACTTAAGTTGACATACTGATAACTTCACCATCTCTTTCAAATTTGGTAATATAAAGATTTCGACTGTTAAATTTTTTTTTTTTTCATTAAAATAAGATACATTTATTGATGGATTATGGACAAATTAGGGATTCACTTTTACAAGACAGTCATCTTATAAAAAGCCTATACTACTCCATGAACAGTTATGTGTGATGCATGTGCAACCTGTAGAGGTTGTTTTGCTTTCTGAGGTGATTCCTGAGGGGAACCTATAACTCTGAGCTTAACTGCAACATTTTATCTTTAACGACTCCTAATTTTCTCAGTCAGTCTGTGAGCTTCATGTTGTGTTCCTCCCAGCCTTGGTGTATGGTGTGTGTCAAGATGGAAGAGATAGAGGAGGGAAGAAATGCGTAGTGATAGCCCAGGCTATACGATGTCTTAAAGGAATATTTGTGCTCTACTTATCTTTCCTCTCTGTCTATATTTCTGTCTGCTGCTCTCAGACAGACAGCAGAAGATGAGCCTGGATTTAAGCATGTCAAACACAATCACATTCTCTCTCTGCTGGTTGCTGTCACTTGGTTGTTTTTCTCAAATCAAAATTCTCAAATGCTGATTAACACGTACACAAAGCCCAACTTTAAAATCTGAATGCATGCAGAGATAAAACACAAACACAGCTCTGGTTTGCACGTGAACACACGTCTCAACTGTATCGTCGAGCCAAGAGCTTCCTTTAAATTTGTCTGCAGGTCTTTGGTTCTGTCATGAGTGAATGTGTTTTACTGACTCCATATTCATCAGCCGATTCCTTCCCCCATTACTGCACCCAGAGCTAGTCCATCAGAAAGGGGGGAAAGGGGGACTCACTTTGAGGTTCATCCTCAGCCCTTATTTATGGCAATTGAACATTCATAGTCATAAGTCAGTAAATATAAGCTTTGAGAAGGGGCCACGAGTTTCTTTCCCCTCTGTCCCCCTCCTCTCTGCTTTCTCTTGTTGACTATGCAGATACACGTGTGCGTGTGGGTGATCGTTGGTTTATTGCAAGAAGTGGGTCAGTGGTGATGTCAGTGCTTTAAGGCCAGGCAAAGTTTCTTTAGAAACTCCCAGCAAAGTTGGGGCACTTCTGGAGGAGAGGAAAACTGTCCACAGCTGAAATGTAGTCCCATCTGGTGATGGTTGATGTTGGTTTATAGGTTTAAAATGGAGATCTGATTGTGTAACATGAATTGATTTTGTTAGTCCTCTGATTTTTTTGTCTTACTGTATTTGGGAGATAATCATAATAATAAGTTATTTAACTTTGGTCCAAGATAACATTGAAGCAAACTGGCAGATCCAGTTGTTTTCAGAACATGTATGCTCTGCACCTGTTCCTACATCTGACAGAAACACCCTTCATGTGATTTTTCATTTTACATATTGTAATTGTTACATGTACGTAATAAAAGAAACAATGCTACTACAGTAGATCACAGTTGAACTTATTTTAGGTTATGGACAAAGTACAGCTGCAAACCATCACCCTAACAAATCCGTCTAATCTGTGAAATGATAGCTGACAAAAAAGTCTCAAAGCCACATGGTTCAGTCATTGCCAGTGACCCAAAGGCTCTGACAAATGCTACCTTTACTCATCTGCACTGATTGCTCTGTCTGTGATTAACATTGATCACTTTGTTAACACATAACCCTGAGCATTGACCTTCCTTTGTAATTGGAAGTCCGACATTAAAGAGGTAGATGGAAAATGACAGAAACGATTTGAATCCCAGCTCTAACCTGCTCTTTTTTTGAAAAGTCTCCTGTGCTTGATGCATTTCTCTCCTTCACCTGATCTACTAAGTAAACACCGAAATATGTGATTCAGTAGTCAAGTAAGCACCATTCATTTATCCCATGCCATTCCTTCCTCTGTCCCTGCAACGTTTGTGACTTTAGATTTCTTTCAGAGTATCACTATCCCTCATCTAGTTAGATTTATCCTGCACAGATCATCTCTTGATGCGTTCACACTTAGTAATGCTCTCGCACCTCGCTGTCAACCTTTACCATGTTCACTGCAAATACGAGATGATAAGTCATTCACTGTATTAAAATCAATGTGAGATTTGGGTCTTGGTAGAGGTATCTTTTTTCTTTAATGCCTTCCAGGTCTTCCATAGTCATCTTAGTTTTTCGCTGCACCAGTGAGTCATACAGTTTGGCTTGAGCACCTGCACTACTGGGAGAATAGTGTGAACCTCACATACATTAGGTCTTCTCCTTAAAGCTCATGAAAACTACAAAAAAAAAATACATTTTAGTTTCTATTCCTTGCCTCAGATATTCCCAAGTAATCCAAGAAACAAACTGTTTTCCCAGTGAGCATCACTGTCACTACTTATGTGTATTTTGATGCAGATCTGCACTCACATTTAGATTAAATAGACACTCCACCAATTTTAGTTTACTTTTCATTGGAACTAAAATAAGCTGTAGCTTTGGAGATGCTTCGTCTATTATTAACAAATTAACTTCTTATAATATGTTAAAGATAAAGCTTTCTTAACCTCTGCCATTTTAAATTGGACAATTGCCAAAATCTTTTCAGTACTTCTTTGATACATTCCTAACATTTATTTTGAATTACAGTTATCCATCCATCACTCATGTACATCCTTGGGGGGGCAGCTGCTCTTTAATTGCTTCGTAATGTTTGCATCCTATTCATTTTAATCCTAAGTAATGATTATAAATAAACAAGGTTTCCTACTCTAAGGTGACTTTAACGGTTGAACTGCTGAAGCCAGTTGTTTCCCACTTCACAGATGATGGATGAACTTTAACGCACGCCATTTCATGCATCATTTACCTAAACGTTACAGCTGGAACGCAAAACAATGCCAGATGTAATGTCTTTAAACAGACTCCCTCTGCACAAAGGACATCCTGCTAAATTAATGTTGAACCAATGAAAAATGAGACGTGAACATTTGGGGGCAAATATTTAAAAATGTGCAAATATTAGTTCTGTTCCAAAACAACATTTCAAGAACTTACTATCGACCAAAATAAATAAATAAATAAAGATGCCCATATGAATCATCTGACTTCCTGTTGGATTCCTCAGTTGCCAGAAGCAGTAAACCCGTACAGCTCATGTGGGTCACCTGAGAAGAGCTCTAAGAAGCAGCCTTTCCTGGATATCTGGCAGAAGATCAATTAGTCACCAACACAAAGCTGCAAAGGTGAAACCACTGTTCTTCTGCTGTTGAGGGAAATGTTTCCAAGAACAAAAATCTCACTGTGTTTTGTCATCACCCGCCTCCAGCCATGTAGCTAAACCCAGCACAGCTTTACAGCTCACTCCCCTGTCTAGCGTCTGCAAGCTCAGCCCTAGCCACATGAATTATGGATTAGAGAAATATCCCTGGACCTGTTTTTAGAGCGCGCCGCAGTTCTGCACTCTGTCCGGTCCTTCAGAACCGACCTGAGGACAACCAGATGGTCCACTCGGAGCCAGGCCAAGCCAAACAGGACCCCTCTGACCAGAACAAATCCAGAAATGTATATAAATAAATATTCATCTGGATGATAATGTGCAGGGGCTTGTGCCAGTATAAATAGAGAGCTCAGGTCCCCGGACCCCTCTAGGTTAATGTTATGGAGAATAAAGAGAATTCGGCCCTTTTCCTATTTTTTGCTGTTTCTTCTAAGACTTTGTACACCTTCATGCTTAGTTCTGTCAGTCATGTCTTTCCTCTTTTTACCATCCACTGATAATCTTTCCTGTCCCCCTTTATATCATCATCCATCCATCGTCCTTCTGTTTGCTCTTTGCTTCTCAGCTGTGTTATTTTACCTTTTTGGTCCACTACTGGTTACCTGGTTCCTGGTTGACATTTCACATTGCTCAGTGTGTCCCTCAGGGACCCTGTGCTTAGTCTCCCTTGATTCCTCAGCATCCTTTCTAGCAGTTGTAATGACATTTTTTACAATGGAAACATCCAAATCTGAAGTAATGAACAATTTTCTTCCATCTATTCTTTTTACCATTGAGCTCATCTAGTGGGTGGTGCTCACTCCCGGCCAGGTGGTAAGCAATGTAAAGGGATGGAGGGTTGGTATTGGCCTTGCAAGGCTGCTTTGTCTCTATGTTTATTTGATAGTTGGCCTGAATGCATAGCCAGCATGAAATAATAAGGGTGGAAAGAGAGTGCAAAGCGAGATGGGTATGTTTATTTCTTGTTTGGTCGAATATACAATGGATGTTAAAAAGTGAAAGAAAGTAGGCAAGAGCGAAAAGGGGGAAATGAAAGACAGACATGCTAAGACTCCACTCGGGATGTCAAAACAGAAGTGCATGAATGATTTGCTGGGTGAAAGAGAATGCAGGATATAATTCTCTCCATCAATCTAAACATAATGACTTCATATTTCTCACTCGCCTGGCCAGCTCATAAACAAGCCCAGAATAAAACAAACATGTTAAACCGATTCCAAAATGACGGGGGCCTCTTGTCTTCCCTCTTTGAAATCCACTCTGCTCGGGAATAATTAAGGCGGCTTATGGCTGAGTATAAAGGCAGAACATTGTTGAGTTTTATTGTGCTGTGTTGTAAGCGTGGATGAAAAAGAGAGAGAAGGGGGCTGTGGCACCTGCATGATATTCCAAAAACACAGAGTGTGTTTGTATGTGAATGTTGTGTAGTTGTCTGTGTGTTTTCTGCCCATTGTGTGTATCTTTTGCATAATTCCTGTTCCTGTGAGAGCTTGTGTGTTTGTGTGCATGAGAGAGAGAGAGAGAGAGAGCGTGCATCTCTGTCGAGAGCATTAACAGCGAGCCTGTTCTCTGTATCTCAATGAGGGGATTAGAGGACTATTCATTAGACGGGCTTTGATAGGTGACTAGCTGAGTCCATCCACTACTGCGGCTCGTGTTCTGCCAGACAGAGAGGCCAGGGGGTAATGGTGGTAGGCTAGTCTCTACTCTGTCTGTCTTCTTCCTTCTTTGTCTCTGCTTTTTCCTGCTGGCATCACTGTCCTTTTCAAGAGATTGTTTTTGTTTTGTTTTTTTTATAAAATCACGTAGTCAAAGCCAGCAGCCTGTGTTTGGAATCACAGGAATACGAGACAAAATAAAAGTACAGTACCTGAAGTGTTTCTTGTGTGTAGTATTAGTTCCTGTCTAGGAGCTAATACTACAGTATCTGTAACTATACTACACTGTATATTGAATGTTTTCTGGAATGGTTAACTGTAGGGAAAATATACAGCTCATTTGATACACTTCCAATAAAGGCATTTCAATTAACTGGTAGCACAGCAGGTTAGCTCAGCATGCAGAAAAGTGAAGTTTGTCTACAGGCAAGCATATTTGAATGGAGGATAGTCTTTCTGATAATCACATGTGAATGAATGCTAAATTAAAATTGTATTTGGATTGAAGTAGGTCTAAGTAGTAAACATTTAAATTTCCCTTGTACTTACTTTCAAATTCCAGGATGTTTTCAATAAATGATTTAAGCCAGCAAAAGACTAAAATAAAGTCTCACAGGCAATGCTGTTCATTTTCTTTTACAACTTTGTAAACTGTTTTTCCCAAAAGAATCATATATGGATTATGCATCACCGACCCCTTATAACCCTTGGTTGTAAATTGAAGAGTGCAGGGTGGTGCCGCTTTACAATACATTTTTGCTTGCTTTTTTGTGTTTTTGTACCTCCTTAGATTTCTCAAAGAAAAACGTCTCACAATCTACTGTTATACTGCATGTAATAAGTTGCAAGTGCATATTTAATATATAGCAAAAAAAGGCCAAAAAGGTAAAGACCTACTGCAAGTGTGTTTTTGGTTTTGGAATGTTTTTCCAACCTTCTAGGAAGCCACTCTTTGTGTGTGTGTGTGTGTGTGTGTGTGTGTGTGTGTGTGTGTGTGTGTGTTTGTGTGTCATTTACTGTTTCTCTAATATCAATGAATTGAAAGTAGAGTAGTTCTATGCCACTTTTGAAATATTATCGTGTGTCAGACTTATATATCTTGATCCCTGTTGGATCAAATGTCAAGAAATTTGGCAGAGACATCGATTCTTAAAAAAACCCCACATTTTCCTAATTCCCAGTAAACAGGGCATGGGGTGATTTCCACTTACGATTGTCACATCCATCTGTGTTGAATTTGTCATTGTTATTTAGCTAAGGTAATGGGAGTCATTTCAGGAGAAATAAGCCTATTTGTCAGTGTTGGTTGTCTTTTCTGATAAGCCACAGACTTCGAGGGTCAGCAAGTCAAACGTAAAACAAAAACCCATGCACAACATTGATAGTGGCACACATTTTGGATTTTTTTTGCAAAAAAAAGAAGTTTGCTGAAAGTGTACACAGTGCTAAAAACAGAAGAGACTACTTTATATGTGGAAAAAGAAATAAAATGACGTTTGTCCTTGTGCAAGTGGGAAGGAATATTTTGAAGCACGCAACAGGGACAGAAAAAAAAAGATATTTATCCCCACCCACCCCTCCATCACCTCCTCCTCAACTCATTCCTCATTCTCTATTTCTCTTATTTTCTCTCAGGGCTCAAATACTGTTGGCTTTAGCCATGGGACAAGTAGAGAGTGAGAGCAAAAGAAGGAGCAGCTGCTGTCATTTGATGTAGAAGAGGAAAAGAAAGGGATGAGGAGAGGAGGGAGCTGGGTACTCGTAATAAATATGTCAGAGCAAGACAGAAAGAGAGCATGAGAAGAAGAAAGAAAGGAGAGATGGATGTGTCCACAGAAGTCTTCATCAGGTGATTTCAAGTGCGGATGCAATTCTCCTCATCTCCATCCTCCTCCTAGATATGAAACCCATTCTCTCAGAGTTCATTTACCTGTTTCAAAATGTTGTTAATGTTTTGAAGCTACAATAACAGATCTTAGTAACCTGCTTGCATATAATTTCACCCTGCAGTTTTCTTGTCAACAAATGCTCTATCAAATGTGCTGAATACATATTTCACTTTGTAATATAAATAAAAAGCTCCATAGTGCTACTAAAGGTTACCTTTCAGTCTTTCAGTATAGATTCAAAATGTAATTATATAGTATAGAATAATGTAAAAATTATTTGACTGAAAAAAAAAAACATAATCTTAAATTCCAGTTTGAAAAATAACTCCCTATTTTAGTGAGATAGTAGAAAAACAACCTTGAGCCAACCTTGTATGCCAGCTGGAGTTAACCACGGCAGCACTGGCAACCTGAGGGCACAACTCAAAAATAAGCTGTGCACCGGTTTGGTTATTTTTTCCCATATTAAGTCAAAGAATATATAATTGGTTTTCCTTGTTTATCTCATGGAAGTCGTGCTTATGGACTTCTAATGTCATACTGTTTGACATGTACTGTAGAAAACCCAAGAGTATATATTACACCAGATCCCAAAAAGCATAATATGAGCTACAGTTGTTTGTTTATTTTAATGTGTAGGTATCTAGACCTACCTAAAACTACTTCATAAGAAAATATTTTGCCGATAGCGTGCTTATAGCTTGTTCACTGTCTCCAAGTAGCCATACTAATCAGCAAAATAGCTCTAACTTTTTGGCTTCCTTTTAAAGTCATGCAAAGTTGAAGAGCCCTAATGATATAAGTAAGAGTAATAATTGTTTTAATTTATTTTTTTACCTCAGTGATTTTTGGCCTCTCTGTAATGCTTCATTATTAAATTTCAAATATCAATGAGCCACTGGAAAAATAAAACCAAGTTTTCATGTAACAGCAGTAATGTGTGAGTTTTAAATTACCTTGCACCACATGTGCTTGATTCAATTAAAGTGGTACTTTATACATTTATAAATGCAAATTTCTATGCACTAATTGAATAATTAATTACCTCTTGCTTGTACATGATGACTTCGTGTTTATTCCTGAGCGAAGCTCAGTCATCACTCATTTTAAACAGTGTTACAAATGTGATTACTGCTTACCTCATAAAAACATTTACTGGCACTAAGCCCATTTGCTATTTTCTCTAAATAAGCACTGCAATCTCATCTCATGCAAGCTTTTCTCCTCTAGCACCACGTGTGACAAATGTTAGCGTATCTCTTTGTGTTTAAGTGTTGTGCACAAAGTGAAAGATAATTTTCCTGCTCATGTAGTTTCTCTTTGATTAGTCCACAATGACAGATGACGTATAATCTGCCAGTGCACTTTCTCCCTGTTTGTCTCATCTTCTTTTTTTCTCAGTGTGCCATGATTTGATTTACACTTCTCCTCCACCCCTCCAACTCTGCCTCCTCTTTATCATATCCGTCTTCGTCCCTGTCCTTCGTGCCAGCCTCGTTCTACTTCCATCTCTCATCATCTCATGCACATATACCTATACACTAAACAAATCCAAAAATGAATGATTTTAGTTTACGGTGTGTTCTCGATCCCACAGCCGCACGCATGCTCTAAATAGAACCACACAGAAAAGCCCAGCTCTTTTAATCTCAACATAGAAACAATAAAAAGATTTGCTGTAGCCAGTAAAATGCATTCATACGCACATAAACACACACAAAAGTCCAGGAAAAAGCTGTATGTACATATATTTACTCTTTCTTCTATGAATTGTAATTATTATTGTTTGATATTGCTGCTAGTTTATGGAATCTGCGTGACAAAGTGACTCCCAGTTGGAGAATAAACACTAGATAAGATGGATGTATGGGTGTGTGGTCACGTACATGTTTGTGTCTGTGTGTGTGTCTTGTAATGGCACTTCCCGTTGGCAGGCCATATAACTCAGGTTAATGTTATCTTATTTCACACAGCTCTGAGGCAACCTCAGGGAGTAGATCATTTGGAGCGCTCTTATTACTTTTCATTAGGTTAATGTGACGGATGAGGGGGATTTACAACAAGGGAGGAGAGCACACACACTGTGACACACTTTGCTGCAGCCCTCACATGTCTGTGGGGGTGATTTTAGGCCGTTTTGAAACTGGAGTTAGATTCTTTAAAGCATCAGATAACACGGAACATGTAAACTTTTTACCCACTGCTAGAATGTAGACTACAGTCTCGATCAGCCTACAAACGCATAAATAAATCTTCTGATTGTTCGAGATGCATCACAGCAGGTCACACCAGAGAAGCAGGGCAATGATTCAAAGCACTGGCTGTGGGATTGTGTGTAGGATCAGTCGGGCGTTGTTTGCGTGCACTTGTGTCAAGTTAAACAACAAGTGAGTGGAGGATGTGACAGAAGTCACGATTAGCTCAGTGCACATGTGCTTTCTCACCTTTGGTTTTTTTGAGTTGGTGTTTTAGTACTTTATATGTCATCAGCGATAAACACAACGAGGCGATGTTGTGTTAAGGTGAAATTTGGGCCAAGTTTGGATTTTGGTTGGGTTCGGGTTAAAGCTCGTTGAATCGTAAGTCATTTAGTAAAAATAGAGCTGTGAATAAAAAAACCTGCTGATTGCATTTCAGTTTTGTTTTTAATTTTAAATTCCAATTAAAATCATATTTTGTCGCCTTTTTTTACAGGTTTTTATATCAATAAAAGGAAAGAAACATTTTTCTCTGGCAAATGCCTTTTTCCTTTTAGTTGATCTATGTGTGTTGTTATCTGTGTCATTGACAGCAGCTGGGAGGCAGAACAGAGAGAACACTGAAAGATAGTCGGCGTGGTGTTAGTGGTGTTTAAGAGGAAGGACCTCACCAGCATCCAGCTGGTCAGAGATAACATTGGAATGTCCCTGTTTTATATGCTGCAGCTAATTATTTAGTCTGTAAACTCCAGACCAGCTCATTAACTCACAGTGCACATTTTATCTTAGACTAGATGCAGTATTTTTGAATGTGACTGTTTATGAAGCACTCAGCAAAGAGATGCAAGTTTTACAGTATTTGGTACAAGTTGTTGATATTTATATGCTGTACTGTAACTTTCCAGTAAAAATGTAAATTGTGGAAAATATCTATTGATCATTTGAATGGATCAAAGAGGAAAACCTGTACATCCTTTTTAGTGAACTACTTTGTGACGTCTGTTCAGATTTCTCTTTAGCTATTTCAACTTTATTCCTGACAAATCGTTTTCGAAGTGAGATAGCTATGAAATAAATTCTGAATTCATTCAAAATTGACTTAATCTGTTGAACATTACGACAGTATGTGGGCCAGTCTTCAACTGACCACGAATGTTTCATCCCACATCAATGTTGGAAATGTTCCATGTCTACCTTAACTTGTCTAAACTTTGTTTACCAGACACAAGTTCTGCAGCTATATTTAGATTCTGCCAAGTTGCAAATGTGCAACAAGTATTGTAGTCTGGCTTTTGTGTGGAACCATTAAACTTCTCTTTTTCTGGAAGTTTCCCTTTATCCAACAGGTAGTCTGTAACATCCCATCAAATCCATATTCACATTCTTTCCTTTTCACATTCTGTCGATAGAAAAACAATTCGGCTCATGACTGCTTTATTTTACTTTGTGCCTTACCCTCTCTCCCCATCTGCTGTCCACGCATTGAGGCCACTGATGTTTGTTCCCATCCTTTCTTCTTCTCCTTACAGTAAACACCTGCACACTCTCTGAATGGAAATGCATGATGAATAGCACTGGTGAAAGAGTGATGACAGCTCTGAAGAGATCCCTTTCACATGCATAAATACTGAGAGGGGGGCAAGTGTGTGTCTGCGTGTGTGTGCGTGTTGGGGGTCAGCCTCATAAACAGGACCTTCATTTACATTCCCATTCAGTCATTATCAGTCATGTTACATTATTCAAATGTAACAGTTTTTCAGTTTGGTAATCCATTATCCATCACAAGTTCCATGAGGATAAAATCTTATTTGTCCGTTTTTTTTTTTGTCTACGTTCTGAAAAAGAGGGAAACTCCAGCAGTATATTATCAGATAAATTGCCGGTCATTTATTATTAAAATTAATAAACAGTAAGCTTGTAACCCAGCTGCTTATTTAACAGGACCGTGCCAATGTTTTTACATGTTTCAGCCCATTAAGTACAAATCGCCTGTGTTTTACATTGTTGCTGACTGTGTTCCAAAGCATACAATACATTTTAGATTGATTTTCCCTTCCTCCAGGCAGCCACTAGTTTCCATTCAGTTCATTTGAAAATCAACTTTGGAAGACTTGAAACTTACTGGAGCTAGTTAATTCATCATAGAAAAATGATGTTGACTTTTTGGCGAAGTTACTCCACTGTCATATGGTGCCATTTTTATGAGGAAAAAAGTGTTTAGAAAAGTTGAATAATAATTTAACATGTGAATTTTAAACAACCATAAAAGAGTGAGTGTTTTGAAGGGGATACCCAAAATTATGTAGAACATCTAATTTAATGTTTGAAATTGTATTTATCTGACAAATTGTCAGGTTTTCCACTGACCAACGCAATGGTTATAATGGCTATAAACTAACAGTATATTTTGTAAATATAAACAATTTTAGCGTCTGGGGCCTGCAACAAAGTTAGAACTAAAGCAAAATAAGAAAAAAATTTAGGAATTGTGGATAATTCCAACATTAGCATGTTAGTTGGTAACAGGTGAGGGTATCGTGATTATTGAATTAAAAAGAAAGCTCAAGTGAATGCAAACCAAAGTCCAGGTGCTGGTCTTGAACATGTATCATGAGTATTGAACCATGGTTAAGATGTTGACTGAAGAGCCACTGACAGGGGTCCCGACCAGTGCCAACCGTGTGGGACACAATGCAAAGACTAGGCTGACGAAAGCTGATCCACAGCCCGTCAGCTTGGTTTGTCAAGGCCCTAAGGCAGCTCCCTTCTACTGACCTACCATGGTGATGCTTTTCAGAATCACGAGAGAAAGTAAAATCCCAGATTCCAACTCACCATCTGAAAGGCAGGAGGATCCTGCAAGTTGATGGTTGATGTCAGCTACACATTGTTTATGAAACAGTGCCAGGTTAATGTTATTAGTAACACGTGTGTTTCTCCTGCTATGACAAGTTAAAAAGTCTGCTGTAAATAAAGCCTGTCCACACTCTAATCAGCTTGAGGAATTGAAAACACCTGTGTGAGTTTGTCTTTCACCCCCTAAATTTAGCCATTATCTAATACATTTTCACCAACATTTTTATTAAGACTTTTAAATTTATTTGCACATAAAAACTTTCTGAACTGTAACCGGTGCAGAGATAAAGAGAGCATAAATTTGACAGTGATCCCGAGCTAAGGATTTAAGGTAGATTTGTAGAATCAAACCAACAGCCTTGCATATAATTCATATCTTACCGCTGCTGAACCAGAAAACACTCAGAACAGTCTTTTTCTTAAACTCTGTCTTGGTAGAAAGGTAAAGCTTCGACTAAGCTGCTAAGCAGAATGTCCCAGAAAACACATTTTCATCAGGAATCAACTGCTTTTAGACACATACAGTATTGAGCCTGACATACTGGACATACTTATGCCAACCTCGCTTTAGCCATAAAGGCGACTGCAGTGAACAAAGAATCTCTCACATAAAGTATGAGTGGTATTCAGGTCTTGGCGTGCTGAGTCACTTTGGTTCATGCTCAAATAGATGGACCCAGGGCTCTTATTTTGGCAGCAAGCTCTTGGAACAGTCACTGATATGATATACAGCAGCTCTTAATACACTCACTGGCTCTCAAATATGTAATGGAGCAAATTAATGCAGTAGCCTCAGACAGAGACACCCAGAATTGAAAACCAATTTAATCAACCTTTGTCTATCTCTGTCATTTTTTCTCCCCTCTATCAACTGTCTACCCCCCCGTCCCCCCCTACATCTCTTGAGCTTGGCTTTGAGTTGCATAAGCTGGGGGTGGGGGGAGCAGGGGTAAGTGTGGACAGGACATGTATAGCCGGGAAGAGCTCATCCTTAGCTTTGCTGCCTGGAATTCACTGCAGGATCATTTGTTAACTTCCTGCAACATTATGGTAATGTACTGCAATTTTCATCTTTGGCACAAAGTCACAGCAAATACAGGCTGAATTCCTCACTAATAGTTTTTAATGTGTCGTATATCATCATTAATTGTGAAATGCTGAGTTCCATGCTGGATCCAGATTGGTTTTTCTTAATCTAAATCCAAAAAATGTGACCCAACACTTAATAGCGAACCTCTGTAACAGATTAATTTTAGTGAGAGATGAGGAGAAATCCTCCATGAATCAACTATTTTCTTCTAATCAGGGACTGGCGAGGGAGAAATGGTTGAGTGCTCAATCAGAGGATCAAAAGTTTGAAGGGGCTTTTTTTTTTCTTCTTGGTAGCAACCCAATACAGATCAGCTGAACCCCGGGAGGAGACAGGAATGACATGCTGCTTCTCATTCTTCATTGCTCTCTTATGCTGCTTCTAATATTCATCATAATCTCTTTCAGCTCTGTCACACACAGATCGTTCTAAACCCCCAGCTGCACTGTTCACCCTTTATTCACCCCCCTCCCTTTTTAACGTTTCTATCATACAGGAAACACATCATATGCTTGCTTGACGCGTCTCTAATAGCTTTAGATTGGATTGGAATAATCTGGCTAGGCTAGCGTGCTACACATTAATAGCATGTTGTACATCGACCCCAGCGGCGCTGTCGTGTTATTAGTGTCTTGTCATTAGTTTGTCGCTGCCTGCCCTCCATCTGCTGCCCCACCCCCTCTGCCTCTCCAGGGTGTTTCTGGGATAGGATCCCGGTGACCTCCGTGGCAAGGCTGAGCCGCTTAGCATCGCCACCTGATGGCAGTGCTTGGCATTGTGACAAACCTGGCTACCTGAAGAACATCCGTGCGTCAGCGTTCTGTGATCTAATCGCACTCAAACACACACACATGGACACACACTGCTAGATATGAGTGATGGATGTTCGCCAGAATACACAAAGACACCATATTTGAGGGCAGAGGAAGTGTGCATAGATTTCAGAGGACATCAATATGCAGTATTGACAGTATGCTCACCAATGGACACAAATATAAATGTAAACACAGCCAATGCATTTGTGGATTTCACAATTCATGCATACAGTGTATTCTCTCAAAGGCACAAACATGCAGTATTGTACATGACTCCAGGTACACTAAAGGGGGATTGTAGAAGCTTTAGGTTTTGGAGCATAGAGTGAAAACAAAGAAACAAGAAAAGCTGCACTCCTATAAATAATTTTTCTTTGTAATAATGATGTAGGATTGTGGCACTAAATTGGTGTTTTATAGACTCATCCACATACTGTACACATGATCTTAGGAGATCTGGTTTAGGTGTATGTGTATTTTTCTATTTTCAACATGTATCCCGACTGGATGTACCAGGCAGCTACCTGCACTGAACTATAATCTTCCAGCCCCACACTTTTGACTGATATAAATTAGATATAAATGTTCGTGAATAGGAAGCACGGCCACTGTGGTGACTTTGCATTATCTACCCACCTTTTTCTTTCCCCTTCTATGATCGCTGTTCTCCCCCCTTTTTTCAACTCAGATGAAGTTTCTGCCCGGCACCAGCCCTCGAAATAGAATTGCAGAGAACAAAATGCATTAGAAGAACAATCAAAGTGCCTACCACAGTAATCTGTTTACATCTCCCATCTTTTTTAGACTTTGTATTCCACTGAGTACAAACTGTCACCGTTTAGTCTGTGTCGCACCATGCTGCCTTTACAGGAAGGGTGTGACTTAGCTAAGAAACTGTGACAAGGAAAACTAAAAGACAGATGATGAGATTAAGAGAGAAAGGAAAGGAGAAATAGAACAGGACAGAAAAGCTAAAGGAATGAGAGAAAAAGGATTGAGACAAGGGATAAGGTGGATTTCCCGGAAATGGGAATGGAGAGATCCTGGAGGCTGAGCTTCTTATTCTATTTCACCCACAACTGACAAATTGTGTTTGATAGCAGTGGGTTATTTGAGGTCCAGTTTGACCTTGTAAGGTAATAAGAAGACTGAAAACCTGATTAGCTTCACATCCTATACCCATTCATGAAACAATTTACAAGCACAATACATGAGTGTTGGGCCCTAAGTTGTAGTTTTCATTTGGGGCATTAACTGTCACAAGGCAGCAGGTTTGTGTTAGTGATATATTACAGTGTGTAGTATTGCGAACAGTATTTATAGTAGTATTCATAAATATGATGTGTATTTGTTACTGGGCTTGAAGATGCATTAAAGGAGGAGGAGCATTAAAATGATACATTGGATGAACCGTTACATTTCAAAAGTAATGTTAAATTGTAATTTTATCTATTTTCTATATGTTATATGGCTAACAGTTTAGTCACAGTCACAGTTTACCTTTGTATTGTTTTTGGTTTGAAGTGGATCCCGCAGTTGCACTTAAGGGCTTTATTTCTTATTCTAGAGCATATGGTGATATTTTAAACTATTGCGTGCTTCCAACTATGTACAAAAATATATTGGTGAAGGCCCTTTGTTCTGACAATGTCCTGATACAGCCAGACCCATAAAGAAATGCCTTCTCCAACTTTATTTGCAAGAACTAGCCGGCCTTAAGCCTTTCTAACACATTTGGGATGTGTGCTGGGACTCATCGCCCAAAAGCAGTGGCCAACCTCTTTAAAACTCCTGTGGTTGGATGAGAGCAGCCAGGCTCCAAACTGTGGTGGAAAACTTTCCCAGAATAATATTATTATTAGCAACTAATTTTTACTTGTGGATTTAGGGCTAGAATTGTACAGCAGCCACATGTGTGTGCTGTGGTCATATGGCCAGACTCATCTGTTTTGGTATTTTTGAATGTTGATAGATATATAACAGATTATCTGTTCAGTTTGCAGTGATTTTCTGTGTTGTACAAATTCCTATCGCCTCCATCGAAAAACATGAAAAGTAGATAATAGTTTCTTCTTTCACATAATAGACATTTCTTCTAAGTTAAATTGTGCAGCTCCGAAGTTATACAATTTTCCAAACACTGGTTTACTTTAAGAAAGATCTTCTTACAATATTATTTTACCATAATAATAATAATTGTAGCCACTTCTGTACTCCACGTAGTACAGTGTCTTCCCTCCATCCCTGCATTGTGGCTTAGATAAAAAGAAAAACTTCATCATCTGGGTTGGAGGAGTTTGACATTCTCCTATGTCTCTCTGGTGTAACTGTCATATTTAGTTTCTGGTCCCTCTGGAGAGAAAACGGCAGCAGTGGAGAAGAAGAGGGAGAAATCTCCGAAGACCAAGCTGTCTGCTTGGGACCGGAGAGTGGCTGAAGCAGATAGTGTTACACTGCACTCGTGGGAGATAAGGAGATATGGCCAAAGGAATGGAGGTGTGTGTGTGTCTGTGTGTGTGTGTGTGTGTGCGTGTGTGTGTGCGTGTGTGTGTGTGTGTGTGGAGAAACAGGGGTTGTCATAGGGAAACAGGAAGATACATAGTAAAGAGAAACAGTATAATATGGAAGGCAGAAAATTAGTCTTACCACTGATCAACTTTTATTTAGAAATTTTAAAACTGTAACATGTTACAGCAGTTTAAAAAAAAACACACCTCAATTCTGCAGCCCTAAGCTATTTTCTTATCTCATTCTCATCATGCAAGAAGATCATTTTTATATCTTTATTTACCGGGATGTCATGAGCAGCTTGTTGGCCCTCTCCTACACTCCTGAGTTTCTGTTCTAGTGCCAAATGGTTCCCATGCTCTTTCTCTCCCTGTCTGCTTCCTCTTCTTAACAGAGTGGGTGTCAGTGTTGGTCTGAAGTGGCTTGTCTATGGTACAAATGAATAGTGTCACTCTTACTAGACTGTGAAAAGACAGTGATGGCATTAGGCAGAGGGAAAAGTGGTTGAGAAGAGACTCTAGAGGGAGAAGAGACTGTAATGAGAGCAAAGATGCTTGAGAGACTGGAGGAGTGGGAAGTTATAGAAAGGGCTTGGATTTAGAGGAGAGGAGGAGTGCCATTAAGATTTTAAAATGATGGGAAGGGAGAGGGTCAAGAAAAGTGGAAAGTATGGAGGGATGGGGAAAAGGAATCAGTGGTGAGAGGTGGGGTAGCTCTTACAATGTATACTTAAATTATAGCTACTAAAACTACAGGAAATGCATCATTAATCATAAAGTCAGTTCTAATTTTATTAAGATGGACTAGAATAAAACCAAAAGTTGGTTGTAAAACAGAAATCTGCCAGTAATTCAAACTAAAATCCTCTGTTGCTTTGTTGAGTGACCACATAAAGTTTCAATGTGCAGGGCAATGGTAGGTTAGAGCTGAAATGCTCTGCAACATTGAACGCAACACAAAGTAGTGGGTATCGAATGTACCTTAACCCATTAAGACCCATGACACCCTCGAAAAATACCTTCTAGAACCTAAGGGGTTTCTGAAAAACTTGACATACTTGCAATGTTTTCTAAAACCTCTAGTTCTCAGATTTGAAGCAGATAGAATTATCAAATAAAAACCATTTAAAAAACGTAAACATTCGGCTTTAACTACAAAGTAGTGTCTTTGTATCAAAAAAAGTTTAAATTAGTGCTCCAATAATAAGAGCACATATTTTAGAGTTGCTGCTGACTTATTCCAAGCACTGCTGGCTAGGTTTTTTATTTATTTTTTATTTTTGCAAAAAAAATTATTAAAGGCCTTATTAAAGTTGTGAAAACAGAAAAAGGGAACTTTAAGAGGAAACACATTCATGCACACACCCGTTCGCTTCAGCTTGCCAGGCCCGTGTGCACCACAGAGAAGAGTGTCACACATGCAGAGAAAAATGCCTGTAATATCAGATTTGGCAGGATGAGAGCTGGGGGGACAGAGTGAAAGAGAGAATGAGGAGGAGGAAGATAAAGCAACAAGCCATTATACCTTCATCTTAAGCGATCCCAGAGCATTGTGAGCCTCCAAAATGGACTACCTTCCCTTTGGTGTAATAAGGGTTATGATTTTCCCTTCAGGGGGTGAGGAGTATGACAACCTCCTGTGGTAAGAAATCTAACCAGTGGCTTCATGGCTACTAGATTCATCTTGTTTGTCTCTTTGTCATATTCTTTCCCTCCCTCTCTTTCTCTGTCTCGCTCTCTGCAGAAACTTTGACTCACTGTGCTACTGGGTCAATTTCTACTAATTGGGGTCGACGCAGAATCGAATTGTGCTCATATGGGCTAATTTACATGTCTATTTCAGTTGACAGACACGGGAATAAGATTTTTGCTCTAACTAATCCTTCTTGGGTGCTGTGTGCTGCTAATGTACTGTGAACTGTCAGGTTTAAGACCCATCATACTCTCTCTGGTGCTCTAGTATGTGATGTGGTCTCCCCTTTAACAGACTATAACAAAAAGAATTGGTGGTTTCTGACAGTATATCGATTGCTTAATTTCTTAAAATAGCTATTTCTCCTCTCCTACCTCTTTGGTTTCTGTTTTTTCTGTCTACCTCATTACCCTGTAATAATCTACACTTTCCCCATGTGCACACAAACACACCCATTGGGTAGCCACCATAATGTATAGGGTTTGTTTGGTGTGCGGTGGAAAGCATATGTTCTCTTTGTGGCTTAAGTTTCTCTTATCCTGCCTCCACAGCGAAGTGAGAGGGGAGCTCGGGTGTTTTGTAGCCTGACTCCCTGGAATGGAAGGGATGGGGGCTGAGGGAGACGAGAGAGTTTGATGGGAGGCATGAGAGAAGAGAGATAAATTTTAACAGGGGGCCCTCGTATTGTCACGATGATTAGAAACCAAGCAACTAATTACAGTCCGTGTGTGTTTGTGCATGCTTGCCTGTTTATTTGTGCCTCATCTCCCAAATGATACACGAACTGTACCAGCATAACCTTCAATACAGTTACTTTGCCCAAAGTCATCGGCACACAAACTTTCCCTCCCCTGAATGAAGACAGTTAGTTGTGAGCACTCCATTTACGTTGCAATTGAGGCTTTTAAGCTGATGGTCTCATTCAAAGCATAAGAGAGCTTCAAGAGATGCTTTATAAGATGGCTCTTGAGGAAAATGCATTAAGACAAGTGATTACAGAACTAGGACGATGTCTATAATGGTGAATAATGTTTTCATATTTTGCATGTGCACATATTAAATAGTGAGTGTGTCAGTCACATTTTTTGCCTGCTTGCCTGCTAAATCATTCGAGAACTAATGCAGAAATTGGTTATGTAGGTTGTTTTGTTACCTTCATAGGTGAAAGTTGAAGGCTCCACTGTTATAACCTGAAAAGTGAGTTTAATAACTTTGTAACCAAATTGTAATTTATAATCTTGCTTTACCAGAAAAGAGGCATTTTACAGATTAGCTTGAAATCTTAGGAATTAAGTACATATTAGATGATTCTCCACACAATGAAGATTAATGTATGTTTTTATCAAAGGTAACCACAGTCTTCAAGGCTTAACCAGATACCTCATCGTAACCATAGTTGACCAAGCATAAATTCCTATAGCCTAACCGTACAATGGTTGGCAGTCTGTGATTTTACATATTATAACTTTTTAAAATGTGTTCAATGAACATGGGTAGAAATGTTGCAGAATCAATAGTCAGCATTGACACTGGATGATCTCTATGTAATAGACAAGGCCTGTTACACAGAAAAATGAAAGTTTAAAGCTACAGTAAATTAATTTTTGGCACTTGCGCCAGTAGAAAGCAGCTAACACTGACATTTAGAGTTGTTACAGAAAACTTCTTATCTTATAGTTGCTTGTTTACAAAACTAGACATTACGGAGCAACATTAGCATTCATTTAGGGGAACACTTTGGCCAGCTGGAAGCTGTGATTTCAATATTCAGTCTCTTTTCATTAAGATAGAACAGGTGGGCTTCTCTTGTACTGAAACACAGCTGAGTGCTCTGCCTTCAAAAACAGTGACTTTTTTTACAACATAGTTGGCACTCAAAGGAAAAAAAAACAGCTAAAGAAATGACCTTATATCAGTCATTAGGATGAAAATATTCCTCAGAACATGTACAGTATGACAGCAGTGAGTATTTAGTTTATGCTGTAGAGGAGACCTGATCGATTTCTACAGTAAAGTCAAAGGTTGCGAAAGTTGAAAGACCCTTCGAAACTAGAGCTGAGAGAAACTTTAGATACAGACACTAATCAACTCTTCATTCATCACAGTGAGCCAACAATTTCATCTTACATATAGTCATTTGATCCATGGTTATTATTAAAAATATCAAGAGCAGCTGTAAAGTTTCACAGATTGGTAGATGGTGAAAGGACGTATCCTCTAGATATCAACATTGTTGGTAGGACAAGGGATTATGAGAAATTAGATTTTTATCTAAAGACTTGAGCACTAAAAACACCACTGTTTAAACTGGTGCATGCTACTAAAATGTTCTTGTTGACAATAATTACACCCATACATTTCATTTCATTTTATTTGACAATAATATAATGATGTGGGGGGGAATAAGTTCAACATACCACCTAATTATGCCAAATAAATCCAGCCACTGAATTAGAGTGAACTGAACTTGCAAGCTTATAAACAATCCTCTGTCACCATCAGGGTAAACAGACTCGAAATTAAGGAATGAACGGGTCAATTCACAGTGGCACTTTAGTAGCAGAGCCAGATGTCTATCACCCAGCTGTACTCTCAGTCTGTGTGTGACAGAATACGGGTGGGATCAATTGGAGCTCAAGGGTATTCAATGTCAGTGTCTGGGGAATATGTGAGAGTGTTAAAAACAGCATCTAAATTCCACAGGGTTCTTTCTCATATTGATTATCCCAGTTTGTGTGTGTGTGTGTGTGTGTGTGTGCGCTCTTGCACATAAGTTGTTAGCGGAATGGTCTAAGTGGATAAATGTGTCACCTTTTGTGTGTCCAGGACAGGAAGCGTATCTCATTTTGTGAGAAAATAATACCTGACATAGACAGATAATTAGCACTTTAATTCATTTTCTAATATGCCTGCTGCTCAATGTGGCCTTTGTTTGGGATCGTTAGCAACATTTCTCAAAGTCAATCTGATGTTTAGACAGTCCACTGCCTATTTGGACATCATCTAAATTCCTTTATCGTTCCATCATCAGCAGCATCATTATAGCTCTTTATTTTTTTTTCCTCCCTGGCTCAGTTTACTTTGCTGCAGTGGTAGCACCTGCCGGCTATCCACTCAGCCACTTAAGAAGGGGGAATCCAAGCAGAGAATGACTCATCTTTCTCTTATTAGCTAGCGGTGTGTGTGTGTGTAAGTAAAATTGAGTAGGTGAACAAGAGCTGAGTGATTTATGTCTATGCTCAGTGTTTCCCAGTCTCAGATCTACGTGGGTTATGTGTGCACCTAAAATGTGGCCTATATCTTTGGCCCTGTGTGTGTGTGCGAGGGTGTGTGTCTTCCGTCCAGCTCCTACAGCTGCAGACCAATGGCTTCCAGATGTCCATCCATCTTAAGGGAGCCCACGTTGACAGGTGAACTCTCCACTGTCTGTGAGGGATGGCCACCATCATTCATTTCTCACTGCATGCCTGGCGATTAAATGTTACCGCAACACACACACACACACACACATAACAGTCAGACAAACAAGATCCTGATACAAAAGTGAGCGCACACCCACAAATGTGTATTGTTAGTTCAGACACTATATCAGTTCAGAGATTCATTCAATCACAGATTTAGATGCACATAAATGGACACTTACATATATCTACCCCCTGAGATTCCAACTGATGGAGTTTTACTTCATCACATGCAGAAATTGTCCGTCTTCTCTCCGCTCCTTTTTTCCTGAGCCATAAACCCCTTTATGTGAGAATAAGTGAGTGCCAATGGAGACCAATTTATCAAACATATTTTAGTGGTCCTCTGTGGAGAGAGAGAGCTAAAATCTTGCTTGAGCTGAAAAAGAGTTATCTGTCTCATTTTGGATGTGGAACAAAACTCAAGGTGCTTAACATGAGTTATGACTCGCTACAAGGAATTGTTTGAAATTTTACTAACCTTAAGAGTGAGTAAATTAAATGGATGGCGTCTGTTTTAAAGACCAATTTTCTTTATTTACAGCTTTTACTTGTTGAGTTTAGTCTTTTACTTTTGTATCAATGGGAAGGTAGAGAAGTCAAGCTCTAAAATTGAAGCAGTGACTAAATATGCAGCAACAAAGAGAAAGTGAATGAGAAAGAGAGAGAAGGCAAGGAGTGTGTGTGGGTTGTTAGTGATGAAAGAAAACATCAGCAAGCGAGTGAGCAGCCCGCTGAAGAGAAATAAGAGAAGGAAGGAATGGAGGAGAGATAGACATAGAAGAACATTAGGGAAATGAAAATATGAGTGTGGTTGACAGGCTCTATGTTAGCTATTCCGACATAAACCACAATGAAAAGGGAGACACACATGCACACATTGGCGGACACTCACACTGGATTTGGATAAAGCTCCACATTTGGTATATTGCAGTCGCTTCAAACTATTCACACAGACACACAGCTTTCTGCACATGTGCCGGGCTACAAATGAGTGTGTTTGTGTGTGTGTGTAGCTGGCCTGTGTGTGGCAGTTTGTATGCCACAGTGGCAGATGCTGCCAGGTCCCAGCCAAATGATGGAGACGATAGCTAATTGCTCAATCAGGCAATCTAATCTGGCCAATCTCATTTTCAGTTTCGTCTCTCACCCCTTCCATCTTCCCCCGCCTCCTCCCCTGCATACATTTTCTGACCTGATCTGCTCAGCAGCTGCCGGATTGAACCAAAATGCAGAAATGGGGAGGGACAGCAGAAGATCCACTGCATATTGTAAATTGCATAATTGGCTGACTTTATTTTGAACAACTTTGAAAAGTGTTATCGTTTTCAAATATACTCTGAATATAAGCCACGCTGTGGTCATTTTATTGGAAATATTTGTTTGTACCTTTAAATGTCTTTATTGCAATACATAAGATAATTTAAAATTTCCCTTGGTTTAAGTAAAGTTTTGTATTGACTAATCCAGTCTTAAACTGGTAAACATGTCAGAGCAGGCTGTTCTGAAATTCTTGTGATAAAATAGGGGAAAAAACAGAGAGAGGGTCAGTTCAGGTAAATTACTGAACAGAGAAACATAAGAAAATCTTGCCTGTTGTACTGTATTTGGTCATAAAGATTTTAAATAATAACGTAGAATTTCATTTGTGGTTCCCACTTTCTTCTTTTGCTGTGTGAGGTAGGGGCTGTTGAATTGACTGCTCTGTAAGTGAGAGTCAAAGCTTTGAACATGATGTGGGCTGCTAATGGAAGCCAGTGCAGAGGGATGATCAGTGTTATGACATGTGTCCATTTTGGCTGATGTGCATGCTGGCAGCTCTGTTAGTGGGGAATTGCAGTAGTCAAGACAAAACAATGCACAAGAAGCTGGCTAGCATATTCAGAAAGGTAGAGTCTGCTGCAAATGTGTATGCCTGGGAGATGGCGATGTGGTAAGCAAAGCTGGTTGGCAGTAATAAATCGTAGATTTCTAGGAGTCTTTGCGAGGGCAATTAATGCAGATCCTACATTTGTTTTGTTTAGGACGGTTTTTATGGCTTTATAAAAAAATATATTTTTAAAAATCCCAACTTCTTTATGCATGTGAGGAAGAAAAAAGCAGCGGCCTCACTTTGTCTCTGCTACCAACAGATTTAGATTTCTTCTTCCATGATGCTCTTTCCCCTTTTTTAACTTTGCTACTGATACAGGATCACTTGACAGCGTTTACCTCTGATGAACAATTTCACTCCTGGCATTTCTCTATTTTTGCTTCTCTTTTGGGAACTCTGCATTTTCTTCATCGTGATTGGTTGGCCTAAGAAAAAGCGGTTGACCTTTCTTGGTGCTGTTTTTGGTAAGTTGAGTATTTCTCACATTTAGAAGCGCTCCACTGTGTCAAAATTAGCTGCCGGGTGCAGCTCCTCTCAAAGAGCACCTTGCAGCCACTTCCCTTTGCCTTCTGTGTCAAACAGGCAGCACTAGATAGAAATACACCTGGAATTTCTTAAAGCGAAGAGCAGAATGATTGACATGTTCATTTTACAATTATCAGTGCTTGCTCTTATCAAAGTAATCCTTCAGTAATCATGTTAAATGTAGTGTTACAATATTTTTTACATGAAGGATGAATGGTAAAAATAATGCCTTACTTATTTAAAATAGACACTTTATATTACTTTTTCTTCTCTAAACACGCGCACCACACACACAATAAATTGTGTGAAACCCTTTTTAAATGTCAGGTCCCCAGGGTGTATCAGTGATGCATAGAGGGGCTATTAATTACCAGTTTCTGTTTAGTGTCAGTTTGCATTTGTGTGTGGCAAACTCCATATGGGTGAGGAGATTGTGCTTGGCCCTGCACATTGCCCCAAATCACCCATGCACTTTCTCGGGTTTAGCGCCAGTCAGAAATCTTAACCCACCAGAGAGTAGATGTGAATGGTTCAGCACACAAAAATACCCACACATTTGTTTTCATCATTTGTGGAGATTTAAATTGACTGAAATTCATTCCCTGGAGAGTTTCCATAACCTTAACATTAACAAAAACCTCAACTTTAAATTAAATCATTGTCAATGTATAGTGTGCACACCGTGTATGCCTTTATTGTTAGAACCCATCAAAACACACATTGATGCATAAATACACACACACACACACACACACACACACACACATAAACTGGGGAACAGGGAGAGATTAGTCTTTGGAATTGAAGGTCCCTCATTGCCCAAAACATGTGTGTGTGTGTTTGTGAAGAAATGGTCATGCAAAGCAGTGCAGGAGAGGAGTGTGATGAAGAAGCAACTCAGTTGATAGTGTCAGCAGTTGCCATAGAGATTAAGTGTAAATGTGTTTGTTTGTAAGCATATGCAAGTATATGTTTATGTTAATATGAGCATATTGCCTTATGCATGAGTTTTTTATTTAAATCAGATTACATTTGAATAGCAGTATACACTATTGAATGTGCAAGTGTGTGTGCATGTGCAGGGACACCTGTCTGGGAATAACAGGAAGCAGAGTGGGGACTTGATCGGGAGATGAGTGTTTCCAAATGCCCTTCTGTCAGTGTGCTGGAGGGGCGGCATACAAATGACATGTGTTTGACTGTGGAGGACAAGGAGTCTGGGGGGAAATCATCATAGGTGTGTATGTATGTGAGAAAGGGGACATGTGTGTCCCTAATGTCCCGTGTGCCAATGATTGTGTTTGTGTATTACACATTCATGCCAAATCTCTTTTTGCAGCCTTTCTATCTGCGCCAAAGTATCCTCTCCCTCTACAGCACATTTCCCTTCCAGAAAATACCTTCTTCCAATCTGTGATTCTATGTGTGTGGCTTTGCAACCATCAGTGCAGTAGAACCAGTGCTACAGAAGTTTTTTTTTTATTCCACACATTGTTCATTGCCTACATTATACATTGCTCGAGTGCTGGCACTTTGTGAGTATCCTGGCTAAATTAGACAAAAAAACAACAGTGAGGAAGGAGCTACAAAAATCTGATAGGCTTGCTCCTTTCAAATTTTCTAACTTGTAATCTTCAGCCCAACTAAGACTAAGTGAAATCACATTGCTTGACCTCAGTTTCTCAGTTGTGGCACTGCTCCCGCTGGAAAATATTCTAAAATGTTATTAGGCTGCTGAACAATATTGGTGAAAATCTGACATTGCACAATTTTCTTCCCCTGTGATATATATATTGCCAAGTGAGGAAATCTATTTTTTCTAGAAGACTTGAATATATTATATAAGTTAGTGCTGCATACAAATTTTCTGTTGCATTTTGTCTTTCTCCTCTTCCCCTGTCTCCTACCTTTGTTCATTCTCGAGTATAAAATGGGACTGTTCTAAAAATCTGACAGTCTATCAAGCAGCATTCAAACATGCAGTGCGGATACAGGTTTGCTTTACTTGCTGTTACTTATCCTGGGATTTGACTGTTGGACATAAGCACGTGACAATGGCACTGCTGAAATTATATTTTGTGAATTCCAACCTTTAAATATAAGAAACAAAAACCACTGGCATATATTAACGAGACAACCAGAATAATTTCATTGACCATTTAATAAGATATTTTATGGAAATACAAGCACATCAAACAAACTGCTTTAAGGCTACATTGATATTTTAGGGACACAAGCATCTTACCTGACAGCCACAATTAACAAAATTGCTCCTCATTCATATTTATCTTGCCCCCTATTGAAGGCAAATTATTTCACTTTACACTTTAACACAGTTTATTGTTTCAGCATGACAGGCAATCACCTGGTTTCATGTTCCGTTTAATAGAAGTAATAAGAGGCTGACAAAGAGCAACCATTACATGCATTCATCTTCCATCATTGTCTGCTGGTAGCTGCTGAGAGATGAGCCTGTAATGTGGTTCATGTGTTGATGTGTCACATCACGCAGATTTACTGTACGAATGCCCAGGCTCAGTAGATAAGGTTACGCTGTTTAATGACGACTATCGATTCACACCGTGTTTACTTACGCCTGATGTAGGATCAGTGTGAGGGGTGACATTTGATAAGCACCTATGAAGCCGCATGAGATGCTTGTTGTTCTTTGTGTCTTCTCTGAAAAGCCCTAAATCATAGAAAAGCAACACCTGCAAAGGTAAATGGATTCACATTTTTTCAAAATGTTAGGACATTGAATAAATACAACTTTTATAAGCAGATTTGTAAAACTCAGTATTTTAAACTCCAATGTTCTGTTTGGGATTTTGAAGAACCCAGGTCCCCAAATCATACTAAAAACAGTATGCAGCCTGTCTCCAGATATTCTCTTAACCATCACCACTAATCTTAGGAAGTAGATGATCTCTTTTGTTTAATGAATTCTAACAAAATGATTACACAATAGGAGGGTTTGGTGCATAATCCATTTATTGCCCTATTGCTGTAACTTCCTGTTACGTGGTTCGCACTTGCAGTATTTTTGTAAGTGTATGCTTTTACTACAGACTAACTTTTACATGAGCAATGTACTGAAGTACCATTTTGAGGTACATCTGATTTACTATTACTTACTAATATTTCTTTTTCCTGACTTTTACTTAGTTACAATTCTTATATTCTCTAATACTTATTACTACCTTTATTTAACAGCTGTAACTATTTATTCTGTTTTCAAACTATTATGTATTATACAGTACATTAAGTGGTTAACATTAGCCCCACTTTACTAGCTGCAACATTAGCAACAGCCTAAAATTATGAACTGGAGGTAGGTTTCATTATTTTGATCTTGTGAAAACCATCAATTAGAGTCTCAAATAAACTAGGTCCAGAAAACCACTCAGAAATGACTGCTCAGTATTCTCTTTGTCAAAGTGTCTTGGAAATATACTGTATATTTTGCCTCCTCACGTTTCTTAAAGCCTTTTGAGGTAACGCAGCTTCTTTAGCACATCACTCAGTGGAAAAGGTGCCTAACATTTTTTTATTTTGTGAACAAAATAAATAAACAAATAAACAATGACAGCAACCCAAAAGCATGATGCTGAACAGAAAACCCACATAACTCTAATAAAGGTGCCATGGAGCACAAAGTACACATCATAAAATTTGCCCAGAAGGTGCAGTTTAGATGGTGTTAAATTGTTTCTGTGATGGTAATTGAAAGAAATCTGCGGGTGCCATCTTTGTTATTTTCTCAGGTGGCATCCATGTCATAGTCAGGACGAAGGATGGGCCACTCCAATTGTCATCCAATCCAGTGGGAAAAACGTGTAAGAGGTCTTGAGAAAACACTTAGAGATTACAAGCAAATTTATCCCCATTGTAGCTTTGGCACAATTTATAAAAGTGATACATAATTACTGTTTATGACATGGAATATCATGGGCTTTAACAGCTGACTTAATCTGTAAACGGAGGAGTATTATGTATGGAAATCACCTTGGATCTCCTGAATGGATTGGATTTGGTTTCCTGCAAGCAACAATTATGTATGATAAGATGTACTTCAGTGCATAGAGTGCCGTATGTTTCAACTTACCCCTTAGTCTTTGGCTTACTTTGCCCCATAGCCGTACATCTGGGGGAAAAAACAGTCCAGCTTAAGAACCCAGGTGGCTGTTTTCCATATTGATTCATATGGTTTTATACATTTGTAAATCACCAACTGCCTAATTAAAAGGGTATAAAATCTTACCATCTTGGATTTATAGGGTCAAAAGATAAATAATACTACTATATAAATGTTGAGGTTATTATTGTTATTATTTTAAACACGTACAGCATTGGGATCTGTGCAAACCTAAAGATGAGGGTGTAAGGCCAATGTCAACAAAGCCAGAGGGTAAATATATCTCTCTCTATGAATAGTGACTTGTTAAATTAAATTTATTTCTGTGAGACAATCTATATTTTGGCCCTTGTAGTCGAATTCCCTCGAGTCATATCAAAATGCACCTCAGCAGATCTTTTTTATTATCTATTATTGTTGAGGAAAGCTAAGAATAACACTCATGTCTCTGCTTTTTCACTATGTGTTAAATCAACAAGCCCTAACTGTTAGCACTACTGTATACATCCAGGGGCCTGCTCTGCACATTTGTTAAGGGAAATTGGGGTGAGGTAGGTGTGTGTGTGTGTTGTGTGAATAAGTGTCAGCAGGACAGGAAATACCACACTTCACTGGCAATGAGTGCTGCTGATGGCTTGTTTGCCCGTAGTGAGTGTGCATGTATGTAATGTTCAAGTTTGTGAATAAGTTTGTCAGTGTAAATGTGCCTTTGCTGTGAATGAGAGAATAACTGTGTCTCTCTGTTTGTGTGTGTTCTCCTCAGACAGCTGGCTGATCTTCTTGTCACACACACTGTTCCCTGGTAAATAAAAGTTTGAAGATGATTGATTATGGCGGCCTATTTCTCATGAATCCGGGTTTGTTTATGTGTGGTACACAAGGCAGCGAGCAGCAGGAGACTCCCATATTCTCAGCCACATATGGTGGAACCCCATGACACATTACAAACACTCACATCCCATAAAAATCACTGTTGGGAAATAAAACTAAAATTAAAATCACTTACCCCTCTTTATTTATCACACTTAAACAATTTGCTCGCAAAACCACATTTTTGAAATTTCCTGTCACTTAATGAAAGTACAGTACAGTACTACATGGTGATGTGCATTATTCCCGTGCTTTGTTCAAAGAAAACTCATCTTTGTGATGTTTTTGGTCTGTGGTGCAAACTGTTGCAGTCAAATCAATTTAATTAGTCACCTAAGTCAGAGATATTTAAAATATACAGACAATAACGCTGTTCACATTATTCTGGGCCCTGATTGGGTTGCTCTTGTTTTGTGTCACTTGCAGCCCCAGTCATGGTGTCTGTTACTACAGACTAAAGCTTACAGCAGTTCATGCTGTGTTCAAAATATAAAATCTCCAATAACAGAAATGGGAAACCAGGGGTGGGAGTCCTGTCCTCGAAGAGGGCAGCTTGTGAATTAAGGAAAGTCAAATATGTACTATAGCTATGGCTCTATGTTCAGACTGGCTAATGATTATTCACAGTAAATGGTCTGTACTTACTGTATATAGGGCTTTTCTACGTAATGGTACCTTATAGCGCTTTACACTTCATCTCATTCACCAATTAGCACTCACAATCACACACACTCACACACAGATGGGAGAGCTGCTATGCAGCTGGCCTGCACTCACCAGGAGCAACTAAGTTGGGATTCAGTGTCTTGCTCAAGGACACTTCAACAGGAGAAGCTGGGAATCAAACAAACAGTCCTGGGATTAGTGGATGAACGTTCTACCCCCTGAGTCACACATTTAAAAAGCATTTCATCACATAAGCCAAAAGTGTAGGGTATTATATTGCACTTTATTATGAAGAAATGATGGATTGCGTTGACTAAATCATACAATCCGTTTATTTTTTCCAACATGAAGTGGCAACAAACAGGTCTTAAAAATGTGACTTGTACCTATAGACACCTTGTTAATGGTGATGTCTCCTGCTGTGTATATATTGTAGGTATATACACAACAGCTGTAGGTATAATTACTGTGTGTTGTGAGCATCTTTGGCTTTATTTGAGGATTAATTCAATTTCCTGTCAGGTTTTAGCTGCAGGTTGTGTACACGAATTATGCCAGTCAAACCAGTCTGTCTTCTCAATCTAAAGATTTTTGTACTTGTCTCCATTTTGTAAGTTGACCAGTAAACATAAAGAAGACTAAAAGACACATTTAATAAACAAATAAGTAAATTCAGTACTCTCGATTATTTTTACCACCACCGGTGCTCCCCAAAAAATAAATGTTAGCCTAGAGCCCTGCCCTTATTTTACTGACATGTCCTGTTAATAATTTGATTGGTACTTCTGAGAAGCCTTGGTGTTGTGTGTCTTCAAGCAAAGAAAACATTTGGACCCTCACTGCTCGTCACATCTGGTTGTTTACAAGTCAGCACAATCCATAAAGTGCCACCACGTGAACTGCTGTGGGGGGGCTTACTTTGAAGAAACACTTTATCGAGCTTTACTGACTGACTATTAATTACAGTTAACATGCTGGATATTTTATTGAATTGTTACTACATTAACAAAACAGCAAGTGTTAATTTGGCTTAATTATGCTAATCACTTACTAGCTAATAGCCTACAAACCACAAATACCATGAATAAATCACCATGCAAACTGCTAAATCACGCACTTCTCATATGTATTTAATATGCGTAGTGAGCCAGTCTTACTGTCATGCTCATCACAAATTTACTGTAAAGTATAATAACTCCATAAAGTATCTGTATCTAAAGTCAAATCTCCCTCAAACACTTCCCTGCCTTTTATGTTTGTCAGTATCATACACCTTCATCAATCTCTCTTGTCTCCTTTCATCTCCTTCCCTCTCTGTCTGTGTTTGTCCTTCCATCTCACTGACAGCATCAATCTATTACATCCTGGCTGAACCTTGACCTCTGTCCATTTTGTCGCTGACAGAAGCCAGGCCGTGCTGTCATCTCCATCAGTCAGTGGCTGAGAGAACACACAAGGAAAATGTGGAAAAATTCACATTATTTCCTGTGTCATCGTCCAGCTATCAGTTAATTCAATACATTTCTGTTGTTGTTAGTATATAGAAAGACACAGGTTCCATAAACTAGACAGCATTTAATGTTGTAAAATCCGCCCTCATGCTTTCACGCTGTGATTATTTGCAGTGTTTTTGAACATTTTTTGCGTGGCTTATGCATCCCCCTCCTCTTGCTTTGCTTTAACCTCCAGAGAGAGTAATACTAATAGCATAGCAAGGGTAGGAGAGCAAGTTGTTCCAGTCAAAGAAAAACAAACTCTATTCCACGTACTTTAAATGCAACATGTCTTGTAATGTTGAAATTTGTCGTAGAGCCTCTTCAACAGCGGCTCTCTCCCTCTGAGTTTGTTGAACTCTACGGCGAGAATGTCTGCTCTACAAGGAAGCCTTTATTTTATGACTCTTACTGGCTACAACCTGTGTTAGACCATATCTTTAGATAGCTGGAAAGCTCTCTTGTCCCTTCAAACATCATTTTCATTGTGTTTGAGCAAGCCGTCATGCATGGGAAAAAGAACCGAGATATAAACAAACACCAGAGCTACAGCACACAATCAGTTGACTTTTTCCTTGTTCTGCTGTGGGTGGTCTTAGCACTGCCATAGATTACTGGAGCTTAATTAGAAATCTCAGGCCATTTATTCAAATTCTGAGAATGTTATGCGCTGTATTTCGAAATGATCAGGTTCATTGTGCAAGCGTGAAGAACTCCTCTCCAGTCATTCTGCCCACATTAGATGAGTAATGAGTGATCTGTCTTCTCCCGTTCGTTCATTCTGCCTTTCACAAATTAAGCATGCTTTCTGAATACAATGTACTGCTACATAGTCAGTATGATATCCAGTACATACCGATGTGAAAAATAAATGTCATTAGCATTTGTGTTCCCAATAAGATACTGGGTGTGGTCTGACAGTTGTTACGCCTCTCAGGGTCCTTAGCTACACTTTAAGTTTAGAGAAGGATCATGGTTAGATAACAAAAAGAAAAAACTGTTGTTTTAATATATAAATATTTGATGGAGGTGATGATCTTTTCCCTCAAGCTTAGCCAAGTGCTCTGAGTTTCCTAAGCAGAACAACAAAATGGTCAGAATAGATTAATTGCATTGGGTGGATACTGACAGAGAACAGCTTTGCAGTCACATTTAATACAAATAATTTAGGGAAATTGGTACTTAATCCAAATTTTTGAACACAAGTAAAACAATTTAACATTTCATTTCATTTTATCGAAAAAAAAAGTTTGGACATATGTTATATAATGTGTTTTCATCAGGTTTGAAAGATTTCTGTTCAAAATTCACATATAATGTACCAAACACACACACAAATGTGAGCAACGCATTTTCAGGTGCCAGCAAGTATCTTCTGTTCTGAGAGCACAATGCAAATGTTCTTTTGCTAATTCCAACTTGTTTCTACTAATGAAACAACATCTTATTAAAAGTTAGGTCGCTGAAAAATTCATGTTATATTACAGTAAAATATAACACGGGGCACGTCAAATCAATGAGCATAAATTTGTAACTTGTACCTACAAATATAGAAGAAAAATGTGCATTTGTCCTTTAAAATTTCTGACGTACATTTGTTCTAACAAAACAAATGTTCCCTCAGCTAACAAGGATAAATCTCCCCTGGGTCAGAAAGGGATCCCAGTGTTGCCACAAAGCCATCCTGTAAAACACTCAAAGATTGTAAATGTCCTCAGCACACATACTGCCCAACCATCCACTTTCTTTCTCATGCTAACATGTTCCCCTACAGCCTGTTGTCAACAATCTTCCGTTAATGCTAGGACAAGTCTCAGAGGCAGTTAATCTTTGCACCATTTGTTTGGACAGGCCTGAGCCCTCACACTGCACATGCCTTTTGTGGCACACCAGACTGTGTTAATGCAATGAGTGGTTAGAAAAAATATGTAGGAAATGTCAAGATCAGGCCACACAATAGTGCTACAGGAAGCTCGGATTTTCTGTAATAGTGTGTATACACACACATCAATGCAATAGAATTGAAAGCCAACCATTAAGCTGGAGTAAATGTGGATTTAAAAGTCAAAATAAAACAGTTAGTCATGGAAGTGTGTTGTGTTAATGACTGTATCAGGAAATATGCCATCCTACCAAATCGAGCCTTCTTGATTGTACAGAGGAAGGACAATCAGACCCAGACAATGCTTCCCTTCTTGTCACCAGCACCAGTGTGCATCCTGAAGCACTCTATCACATCTCACTAAGGGCAGACTGGCAGAGGAAAACCAAGTGCGCTCACTTTCCAAGTACAGTCAGATAATAATCTGAATTGGCAGCAGGGCGGCATGAGAAATAAGCCAATGATCTGAAGTCAAGTGTTCCAGTTTGGGAATACATAAAGTGACTCCTCGGTGTGTACTTTGTTTTCTCATTTCTCTTTGCTCTGAACTTGACATACTGTACACACATAGGCAAGTTCATGTGTCCTGACACTTGCAAAAAGAATTTGAGGATTTCAATACGTAGCATCTGAAAAGAGAGAAGATTGATCTGCTGCCATGTTATGTATAAGCACAGCCAGGAGCTGCCAAAGACTCCAGTTTGGAGAGACATAAAGTATAAACTCCTCCATACAAGATTCTCAGCTCCTATTTAGCCTTTTTATTTATTTTTTTTGCTCAATCGACTGCCATCTGCTTCACTAAGCAGACATATCTGCGCTCACGGTAAGAAAATACGAATTTTAGGTACAAAAAGTTAACTTTTTTTTTTTTTAACTAAAAGCGCTTGCATTTGTGTGGCCAATATAAGGATAAGAATGATCAAAAAGTCAGAGCAGTAAATAAAGGTCCTCACAAAAGACACGTCTGTGTTTGTGCAAATGCCTCTTATAGAAGCATAGGCTGACATGTATTGCTATAAAACCAGCTTATGCCCTTTAAATAGAGTGTTTTATGTTTCACTGTGTCAGGGTCAAAGCACTCAGAATTATGGGCTGTCACTACAGCATGTCATCTGTATGTGTGTGTGTGTGCTTGTGTGTGTAGACAGAGAAGGGTACAGGGATGTGGACTGCATTAATATTAGCCTCATTGATGTCGTTCACGATGATGGATGGTAGAGATGGATAGAGAGACAGCCTGGCAGGGAGCGCTGTCCAAAAGAGGAAAAAAAAAGAGAGACAAAGAGAGAGAGAGAGAGAGAGTGAAGTAAAGAGAGAGAGGCTTGCATAATTGGAATCAGGAATGTCTCCTGTCTGCACCTCACTGTCTGTTCGTCCATCTGTCGGCGCTGCATCCAATCAGACGCGTCCTTAGTTTGGCCCTGCCTCCAATCACAGGGCCAGTCATCCTGCTGTCTGGACATGCAGTCATTACCCTGGATGTAAAAAGAGTAAGGAGAATGAGAGCCAGCCTCTAATCATATAGGTGTTTTTTTTTTTGGGGGGGGGGGGGTTACAACAACACACACACATGCTCCTGCACACACACTTAACATTGAAGAGTGAGCAAAGCCTGGACGAATAGCCTGTGATTGCCCATCAGGAAATGGTGCCGTAGAGCAGTCTCAACATTAAGACTGAGCTCTGTTTTTCCCCCTGGTTTCCTCTCTCTACAGCCCATTTATGGTTTTATGGCAAAATTACCCCAATGTTACTGGGAGGCTTTTGTTGTAGAACACAGCTTTAAAGAGTCGTAACAAGCAAGCGGAACAAAATCAGTTTTAGCTTCTTTTTTTGGGTCTGTCTTGAAGAGTTGTTTTATTGATGGAACAATACAGTAAATTCTTTTAAGAGGCCTGACGATAAGTTTCCCTTTAGTTTTAGTCCAGAGTGAATCTTTTGCACCATATAGATTCAGTTTGCCCCTGAGTTTAAGTCGCTGAAATTCCAGGCAACTTCTATTTTATATAAGAACTACACTACAGTATGGAACCATTTAATAAGCAATGCCTGTTGTAATGCTCGGACTCTCCTTGCTAATTTTCATTACCCTGTTTTTTATTTGATTATAAGCAAAACAAAAGCTGAGAACATTTTTCAAAGCAATTTTCAAAAACATGAGTTGCAAATTGTGTGAAGGTTGCCAATAATAAAGTAAAAATAAATAAATAAAAAGGAAGAAATACATTTGCACATAATTAAAGCCAAAGGGATATGTAAAAAATCACTAAGAATATGGCAGAATGAGTGAGTGCAGAAGTGTAAGAAGGAAGGGAGAAAACATGTTCTTCAACAATAACTCAGATGCTGACCATTTGCTGATCATTTACATAACATTTCTGGGTAATGACAGCATTTTGGATCATATTTTAATTGTTAAAGCAGTTTAAATGTATGTTAGGTCAGGAGAAAACGGCTTCAGAAACCTCAGGGCTTAGAGATCAAAACATTTAGCACATTTTAACACTGAGCACATATGAGGACGTTCACACAACTTGTGGGACATTTGACTCTTCGTTGATAATCGTCCGTAGAGCGGCCCCATTTTAGTTTTCTGTTACCAGAAGATGAGTTTTACTTTGAGTTACAAATCCACAGTAGCTCCCCTCGGCTCTAGTCAATGTCATTGGGATAATATTGCTTTATGCAAACTGCCCGGCACTAAAGAGCAGACAGACAAAGTTAGCGACAGTTTCCTGAACATAGTAGAGTTTCATGTTTGGGGTAGTGCTGTCTGTTGGTTCAAAGACTATAGACTAATGTCTGGCGGCAGATTTTAAAAAGGACACAAAAAAGATGGACAGCATGGTGGTGGAGGGGTTAGCACTGCTGCCTCACCGCTAGAAGGTTCCTGGCCCAAATCTACTTGGTGACTGTGGCCTTTCTGTGTGGAGTTTGCGTGTGCTCCCGGTGCTTGTGTGGGTTTCCTCTGGATAAGTCAGTATCCTCCCATAGTCTAAAGACATGCAATGCTTGTCTGTCTCTGTGTTTCTCTCTGTGTTGGCCCTGAGATAGACTGGGACCTGTCCACCTTCTGCCCAGTAATGGCTAGGAGAATGTAATGTGTGTGCTATGTGTGATGTTGGTTGGTTAAATGTTTTTTTTTTGTGCCTTGGAAAGCAAGATAGTTTGCTGATTAACAAAATATGAATTAATTTGATTGATTAATAAATGACTATGATCTGGCTATGAATTCATAGCCAGATACTTCTCCCAGGATTTGGTGGAGACCAAACCAGAACCAATGGGAGAGTGAATATTGAACTTTGCCAATTTGCCCAACACCCCACAAAAAAAATTATGTTTGCTGGATCTGGAAATAATGTACTACTGACATGTTCACATTAACAACCTTATGTTGATGTAAAGAAACATACTGGGCGACATACTCAGCTAATCTTCAAACCACATCACATTCCATAAATTTCATAGCTCCCAGATTTTTTTCCCTTGCCTTTTCTGACCGCCTTGTATAAACTGAATTAAAACTTTGAAATGAAAAACAGCGACACAGTGGGAATAAAAAAAAAACCCAAAAAAACACTGCACACGGAGCCTGATGACAGTGCAAATGAGGAGAGAAGGCAAAAGGGAGTGTAATGGATTAATAAGGTGGCTGGTGGCCTTCAGGCTGAGAGACAGAATGTAGAGGAAGAGAGCTGATGAGGAAAGAGTAGAGCAAAACACTGGCAAAGGAGGAAAAAAGCGAAAGAGAAGACATGAATAGTACTTCCATCATTTCCTTCTCATTCATCCAGGCCTCTGACAGGGTGACTCGATGGTGGCGGTGAAAACACTCACTCCCACAATCAGCGGCGAAGGAAAACAGCCCAGCCAATTTGTTACCTGACTCGCTGTGGCAACTTGTAGCCTTGCTTTACTGCATGCTGCAAACTGCCTTTAACAAGCCCGCAGGGTGATGAAGTGAGAAGTGTGTGTGTGTGTGTGTGTGTGTGGCTGAGCTGAGCTGGCAAACACTGTGTGTGGGGAAGTTATTGCATGTGTGAGTCTTTTGTGCCACAACAAAATGTAAGGTCCATGTGTGAGCATCTGGTTTTAGTTGCTCTTTTTATCAGATACAAGTGAAATATAAACACTGTATCAGTGGAGCTGGTCATGCATTGTGTGTGTGTGCGTGTGTGTCTTGTCTTGTTCTATCTAATTGCCTGGGCTTGTCTTAAGGGAACCCGATAGTTGACCCTGTTGGCCATTTAATGTCGCTGATCCTTTTACACTTCCTGGAGCAGTTACAATAAGCCATTGAACTGCGGGCACACACACACACACACACACACACACACTCTCCCTCTCTCTCTCTAAGATCCCACTTATACCGGATTAAAGAAAAAAAAGTTTTGTAGCAGTTGAGATCTGTATCCATTTGAATGAAATGTTTGAACTTGCACTGCGTAAGGGCGAATGGAGGGATGAGCAGATAAACAAGAGGTGAAACAAAGAAGAGGAGGACGATGAGGAGGAGGAAAAGAAGGAGGAAGGCAAACTCTCCATCTTCCACATTACTCACAAGTGAAATATGCATTGGCTGGCGTGAGAGAGGTAGGGAGCTAACGAGGCGAATCACTGACCGGTGCCAACACTCTGCCTTTTAGTGCAGATGAAATTAAATTACTCCCTTCTCTCTTTTCTTTGTCTCAGCTCACTTTTCCTTCTGCCTTTAATAGCACTCGTATAGTAAGTGTATAAACTTTGGCGGTGACGTGACACACTCGGCCAGTATCTTGTATTTCGATCCCTCTCGCTCTAAGGCAATAAACCTGAGATGATAGTTTATTCTCCTTTCTCTTACTTTCCTTTTTGTCCCCTTTGAATTCAAGTGCTGCTGCTGGCAATTCGGATTCAGGTTTCATCTGCCAAGAAGTAGACATTGTTTTGATGGTTTTTGAGGATGGCTATAGCTGTTTTGGGTTTTTTTTTTTTAAACGTATGAAACAAATACCCCACCACTAAATTTTGGAGGTTGCCAAGAAATGTGTTTTGTCAGCCATGTCTCGTAAAACTGTCTATTATAAAACCTTTCAGGACCAACAAGAACTGAAATGTTTTAACTTAACCATTAGATTTTTAATTTGTCATCATACATTACATTTAAAATGATTGCATTTTTTCACTTAACACAGCTGAAACATCAATAAAGTAACATCCTACTTCAACCACCTTTAGGAAGTGAAACTAGTTTGTAAATCCTTATTTAATCAGTAAATGTCATTGAGACAGACCTGAGCACAATGGTTTTACCTTATCTGTATCCAAAGGGCTTTACAGTTGCTTCTCATTCACATACTTACACACTGGTGATTGCAGCTGCCATGCAATGAGCTAACTTGATTACTTGGATCCACTTGAGGCAGGAGGAGGAGTCTCTTTTCAAAAGAGGTTTTGCCATCGGACCAGGACGGACTGGGGATCGTACCATCAACCCTGGGATTGGTGGCTGACCTCCGCTTCCTGGGTCGTCCAAAATAAAGGACATTTCACAAATTGAGAATAGAATAAATCTCTGTTGAGCACATTTACATGTTACAATGAAATTCAAACTCTGCATGTGACCCGTCCCCTAGGGGGGGAGCAGCCACAGACCGTGCCTGGGGAGCTACTACTGAGTATCTTGCTCAAGAATACACCTGGTGTATGGACTGGGACTTGATCCTGCAGAACTCTGCTTCCCAACCTGAAGCTCTTCCCAGTGGTCAGCATGGTGGCTCACTGGAATCAAGAACCCAACAATACAAATCATTCACCCAATTAGCCGCCACATGTACCGCAACACCAAATACAACAATCATAAGTATTACATGGGCTACCAAAGGTTTCAGAGACCGACGCAGGAACGCTGAGGCTTTGCAAATACCTGTGCTGACCACTGCATCTTGTCATAAATAGTAGCTTACAGTAGCTAAACTGTGCCACAGTTCTGTTGTAATCAACCTACCAGCACCTCAAGGAGTCACTAATCAGCATGTTTTATCTTATTTGTTACATCCGAATAAAACACAAAAGTGTAAAAATTACACTAAGCTAACCTCCTTCTGGCTGTAGTTTCATATTTAACAGATTATTATAAAATATCAGTCTTACCTTTTGGCAAAGAAACAAAAAAGGGTATTTCCCAAAATGTCAAACTATGCCTCAAGTCAAACATTATGGATATTTACTGGTAATGTTAGAATTACAGCTCTTGTTTTGTAGCTTCTACTTTTAGAGTCTCTCTCTCTTTCTCTCTCTCTCTCACACACACACAACCATACACACACACACATATTTACACACACCCCTCTAAATATTCACATATACAGTATAGTTACATGTCCTCCATTGTTCCAGCCAGATGGTGATAATCACAAGAAACACTATTTCTGGCGAACATTCAGAAACACTTCTGCTTCATCCTGCATGAAGCACATACATTTCCTGTAGATTGAGCTGCGATTAGCACAAAAAACCCAAACAGTTGAGTATTAGGAGCGCTTGCATTTGCCTTACCACTTCTTTCCCAAACTCCTATAAAAGTTTAAATTTGTCTCATGTCTCTGTGGTCACATCCTGTTGGTTCAGACATTTAACCAATGGCGGATGGAGAATAAGCTCTGGACCAGCACTCTTTGCGTGGACCAGGTGAGGGGTCAGTTCTAATAACAGTAGCAGGGGAAAGAAATGAATAAAGCAGTGGGCCCATGACGAAACCCAGCGGGCTGGTATTGGGCTTGGTTTGTGCTTTAAGCTGTCCACCATTTTACCGACAGGACAGTTTCTCTTCAAAATGTCTCCCTGAAATTCTCCCAGCATTTGGCTCGCACAGTCACAAGAATTCAATGCTGGCAAGTAGGCATCTGTTCGTCAGTGCTGCCAATTCATGTAAACGAGCTAACGTTTTCAATTCATGTAATGTGTTTGGGCTCAGTGGAGATTCTATTGGTATCATGCTCGTTTCTGAGTGAACTTGATTGACGGGTACTGAGCGGGTTGGCTCTGAGTGCGGGTTCTGGATCCTTTTTTTTTTTTTCTTGCTGGCGTGCTTGTGGCTCCGAGTGGCTGGTAAGTAGTGATTAATGGGCTTGGCGTGAGCAGCAGCCGTAGTAGAGTGAAATGTGGCAATGTGGCCCTGGAGAACCCACACTTAATGACATCAGGAAACACAGCCCAGGTTCACCCACAGCCCAGTGTCTGGAGCATGTGTGTGGGTGTAACAGAGAGAGAAAAGTGGCTGAAAATAGGGGAGAGCAACCAGGCGTGTTTACGCATTACAACTGTGATCATGTTTAACTGTACTGTATAATGTAGAATAAGGAGTATGTACGTATTTTACTGTGAAGAAGCCTCAAAGCAGTGTCTGTGTTCACATGACGAAATTGCTAAAATTAAGTTTCAAGAATTTTCAAGGTAAAGAAATCTGAGCTCAAACTGAGCTGTTGTAAATATTTAAATGTGTGTAATATTTCAGCCAGTTATATGATCAAATAACATTATCTATAATGAAATAATATAATTTGCTTGTACATGTGCAAATATGTTCTTTACATGTTCTCATGTTTGCAGAGGTTGTAAGTAACTAAGTACATTTGCTTAAATACTGTACTAATCTTCTAACATTCCTTTTGACAACTTTTACTTCACAACAATTCAGAGGAATATATTTTACATCCACTATCTTTATTTTAAAGCTTTAGTTACTAGTAACATTTTGCAAATATAGGTTCTTAATGCCAACTCTTTTGAAGTTATAAGTTATAATGTAATATTATGGATGAATCATATAAAAATTAGTTAAAATTTGCTGTACTTGTTTTAACAATTACCAAAACTTTTCTTTCCCGTAATGAAGAATTTGTCTAATTAATATAAACTAAAATTGTATATTTATGTAAACAACATCAAGTTCAGTACCATTTAAAATACAACACAGGATGGTTAAAGTGGTATTTCTACTTGTAGTGGAGTATGTTATTAGACAAATACTTGCATCTTTACTTGAGTACTGCGTTAATAACCACTCATGAAAACATTGCCACTACTACCAAATAAAACTGTAGCAGTGCTAGCAAAAACCTTCAAAATGACAGGTACAAATTTGAAACATTATTATAGTCAGTGTACACTGGCAAGAAAAAGTTTGGAAACATTTAATTATCATTTGTTGGTTTTGGATCACAAAACACAAAATATGGCAAATCTGTGGGATTCTAATGGTGAGTTTTTGTAAATCAGTCTACAAGACCTTGTTCCAGTCCACTGTTTGTACATCTTGGCCCACCACAACCTTTTCTTGCCACCCTAAGTATGGCCAACTCTGCCCATGATGCCAGTTGACCTGAGTTTCCCACACACGATATCTGTGAAAACTGGTTTCTCTCTTGTTCTATTCAATGATGCAGACAATTCAGGAGCAGTGTTTTTCAGAGGACACTACAGTAATAAGTACTTGATTTCTTGGGCAGATGTGCGGTTGGGCCTTCCATTGTGTTTTTTTGTTCCGATTCAATCAGCATGTCTCTGAAGACTGTAGTATACACTTTTTAAAGACATCTTTTATTTCTGGCCTATAGGTTCAGTATATGAGTTTAGTTCTAATTGACACAGTAAAAAAAGACATGTCCCTCTCCCTATGGAGGAAAAGCCAAATATAAACTCACGTTGTTGCTTTACTGCACATGAACATATTTTATTATTCTGTTTATATTCCATATATTGTTCTGTGCTCAAATATATTTAAGAAGTAATTGTTGTTCATTGTTTGTGTTTTGTGATCCATTTACAACCATTTCATTGAATGAAACCAACAACATATAATAGAAATACAAGTGTGTAGATGTTGCTAATCTTTTTCTTGCCTGTAGCAGCAGTATAATAAGTGCACTTTATTGGTGTGTGTTTAACACTTAAAGTCCTTGTGAACCAAAATGTAAAAAAAAAAGGTACTATAGTAGAAAGTGTGTATTTGATGCTAATATAACCACATTTATAGACTGTATAATATAATTAGCAGCCATACACACTAAAATGAATGTGTAAGATGTGGGCAGTGAGTGACATTGTGTGTCTGGAGTTGTCATTCTTTCCTTAACGCTTTGTTCCTTTAAGTCTGTCTGACATTTTAATGAATGGAGAGAAGCATTTAAAAAGCAATATGACCAAGCAATTACCAGGAAAAGTAAGACTAATAGTTTTTCGCTTCTTAAACTTTGCGGACATGTCTGTAATTTAAAAAATATGTTTTATGATGCCTATTTCTTTTATTTATTTTCTTTTATTATTTTATTATTTCTTCTATTTGTTTTTCTAGCCCTGCTGGCTGCTAATTTTTATCCTGGGTCTCATTGCAATAGTTGTTTAGTTAGTCCAAAACCAGAGCTGTGGGTAAGCATTATCTGTATTGCTGTAAAGCAGAAGCACTTCCAGCAATAACCCACTGCCAGCACAGGCAAAAGTGCCTGACAGACCATCCTCCCTTGATCCCTCCTTCTCTCCCTCCTGCTTCTATCCACCTGTCTCCCAGCATCTATTGGAGCAGGCCTCAGGGAGTGTTAAGGCGGAGGAGGAGGAGGAGGAATGTTTTCTTTTCTTTTTGAGGGAAGGAAAAGGGATCGATATCTCTCGTAATCGTCCTCTCCACGTTGACATTTCTCTGCCTCTCCTTGGAGGCCGTTTAAGCGTCAGATGAATAAAGCTGTCACGGCCTATTCCGCTCCTTGTCCTCCAGATCCCCCGCATCCCTGGCAGCCAGCCCTCAATTCCCTCCATCATCCAGCCTCATCATTGGCTCAGGTGGTCTCAGAGGGTGACTGATAGTGCGATGTGATTGGTGGAGACTGACATGAGGGCTGACTGATTGTCTTTTTTGATTGGCCCTGGCTAATTAGAGACCATTTGTGACAGGATGATGGATGGGTTAGCACCGCCCTTTTCCGTGCCCTCCACCTTTCGCTTCATGCTGCTCAAAGTGATTTGTCTCAGGATGTTTTCTGCTTGTATTAGCCACTAATTAAAAGTATCGAATCAAATGATCAACATTAGCGCGTCTATGGGGAAGTAGTACAACAGTATCCTTGCTCCTCAGGCTCCTCCAAGGACCATAAAACATTAAATGTATTTAGTTTAATACTGTATTATGCAGGAACAACTGTCTGTCCATGCTACCATTTCTGAGGTCCTATCTTCTACATATTGTTTGCAGCCTATGACATTCTATATGTAAGTGAATTGATGAGTTTAAGATACTGTATCTTTTACAGGCCAAAAAGCAGGGATATATTGTACTGTATTCTTATAACGAAAGACATATTCCTAATCTTAATACTTTTAAACTTGAAGTCTTTAGAGGCCTTTCTTTAGCATAGTTGAATTTTCTGAAAACTGCTTTTCTAATTGAAATTATTCTGTAAGTTCAGCATGAATACCATCACCATCACTATGGTGGACTCTAATTAATAATGTAATCTGTGGTGTAGAAATCAAAAGGAAACCCAACAAATCTTAAAGTTAATATTTTGTTACCTTAGAAATGAACAAAGGAACAAGAGGCAGAGAGAATAAGCAGTGAGGAAGCAGCAGCCAATCTTAAAATATCAGCACAGTTGATCATTAGCTTCAATCTATACAGTAAAACACACTCCTGAATCTGATCAGTGAGAATTGTTGGATAGATCAAGCACATTATGTGACACAAACCTTCAAAGAATCTACACTTCATCTTAAATTTAAAATCTGTATTATTAATTAAGTTGCAAGAAAAAGCAAATTGCTGGATTTCTGCATACATTTGTCATGACATGATCTCATCTTTAATAAAGTCACAAATATCAGCAAACACAATATTCCTAAGCTGGTAAAACACAGTTATGATCTTTCATGTTCTATCTGCTAAACATACAAATTGATGATAGAATAGGTAATAGCAACACTAGACTTCTGATTTCTCTGAATGTCAACTGGAGTTGTGTCTTTGCAACCCTGAAATCCAATCAATGAAACAGGAATTGAAGTGTGGTGTAAAACTACCTTGACTTATAAAAAACCAGTCAAACAGTATCAGTGTGCTGTTAATGTTTTTAGTTAAATAAAAATGTTTTATGGTTTATGCCTCTTCATCATATGACCTTAATGGTTTGATTAAACCTTAACTGTCTTGGGTTTTACTGTTAGATTTCCCAGCCTGATACCAATGTGTTTCAGTTCATAGAGTTTAATGTTGAAATGTTAATTCTTCCTGATTAGTGTTTTTTATTTTTTTACAACACTGGTATTGTGTTTTATCCTCAACTAATATTACTACAACTAAAGCTAAACCTGAAATTAATCTAAACTAAAACAAAACAGAAATAAGTCAAGGAAATAAAGACTAAACTGAAACTAATAACTCAGCAGGTAAAATTTACTGAAACTAAAATGAATTTTAGAGTGAATCTAGAAATGTTGTCAAAATGCAAACAAATTTCGAAATTTAAAACTATTATAATAACCTTGGTGTGAAAGTGAGCGACAAAGGCTTCATCACATAACGTGTGCCCCTACACTCCGAGCTACCAGTTCTTCCTCATCTTACCTGTATACTATTGTTCACTCTAAAGGACGGCATATACTACAATATAGGACTGTGCAAGTGAAAAACGTCACATCAGTAGATGCTGCAATACATGAACGGACCCAAACAAAAACTGCAGTAGCATCCTGTTTTGGCCTTATGTCCACAGCGACAACTGGGCCCACATTTTCCTTCTCCTCCTTTTCTTGTGAGTTTTTCTATACACATAAATACGACTATTGCAAGGGCTCAGTGTTGGCTTAGCTTCATTATTTACAGCTAGCAGAGCACATGCACAGTGCAGCGGGATGACAGTCTATTCTTGTATCTTGTTGTGGCGTTGTTGTCTAAGATTCTGTCATCTCACACTCTAAGTGATGTCTTACCTTTAGTTTAGAAAGTTCATGTTGCACACTGTGGCGTTTAATAAAGGTATAAGAACAGTAAAGTCCCACAGTCTGTAGGCGCCTTAAGAGTCAGTCACAGAAGTAGCTGTGAATCTAAAGTAATTAGATTTAGTCAGGTTCTGTGTCTTCATTACTGATTTTTTAAAAAAATTCAATTATAACTGATTTATTTTGTTTTATCTGTTTGTTTTGATGCCCTTTTCTATGTATTTGCATTTGCCTAAAAAAGTAATTTAAATAAATTAAGACTAAACGTATTTACCCTCCAAATTAGTTTTGCATTATATGAATTTGTTGTTGAGACCAAATAACATGACTAAAGTAATAGAATAATAATCTAGAATAATAATTCCTATAGTTTACAGAGTAAATGCTAAAAAGAAAGGGCCCTGAATGTTAGCTGTGATGCTGACAAGAAAAGGTTAGATTATGTTGTCACTATGTGCTTTTAATGCCTCCCGTGAAATAAGCTTTTTCGTTTTTGCCTTTTTTGCCAGTTTTTGAATTTTTTCCGTGAAATATTTTCATACTTGCTGCCAAATAAAAAGTATTGGATTACATTTCCACATACATATGGTTAGGTTAATGTCATGCCAACAACTTTCAATGGTATGTTTGTGCAATTTTATATAAAATGTTAGAAATACAGACTTTTAGATTATTTTTAAGTTGGGGCATGTACCGACATCTATTGTAATTCCTGGCTTTAGCTTTACCTGTCTCAGATTTTTTATGCCCACATGCTTTGACAGTTTCAGCATTCCCAGATTCGGAATCTATCTAAAAGTCAAACAAGCGTTTGTGAACTCTAATTGAAACCAGAGGGTTTTTCTTCAATATGATTTGGTTATTAGCAGATCATAAAGCCCTGATGACATAATCTGGTTAGCATGCTCGCTCTCTGCTTCACCAATCTCTTGCTCTCTCTCCCTCCTTCCCCCCTTTTCTTTTCTTTAACTTTCCCTTGCTCCCTGGTCAAAGTAGTGAGTGATCGCATTCCTGAGACACCCGTTGCAATAACAGCTCAGTGCTTTAGGCAAACTCTTCTCACCACAAAACGCCCTCTCTCCTCCTCCTTTTCCTCACCCTCACAGTGCCTACTTTTCCACCTCTTCCTTCTCCTCCATCTTGAGTGTCCATTCCATCATCTCATCTGACCTATGAGCTGTTTTTATCATAACCAAATTATAAAGAACCAGTGTTGGCCGTGCTCCAGATACTAATGCCTTGTTTCTGTCAAACAGATAAGAAAGACAGAGAAGTTTAGCAAGTGCTCTTTCTTTTTTCTTTCTTTCTTTCTTTCTTTCTTTCTTTCTTTCCATCCTTGCCCACAAGAAGTACTCCACCCAAGCTGCTTCACCAAAAGGAAAGAATGAAGGAAAAGAAGACGGAGAGAGAGGGGGGGGGGATCCTTAGTGTCCAGACCATGAAAGAAAGCCTGTGGAGTATTTAAACACACACACACACACACACACAGAAACACACACTGTTTCTATGTCAGAAGATGGAGGAGCCTGGGTCCCACACACAGCATACACACTTGCTCTACTGGAAATGAGAGGGCCCCCACTGTCTAGCGTGCTAGTGCTGGAGAGCTGGTATCTCTTCAAAGACCCCTGCAGCTTTCCCAGAAGACATCATCCGCGTGTCTAACTCCCTCCAGACCCTGCAAAAGCTGCTGCAGCGTGTGTATGTGTGTCAGTATTTGTATGCACACACTTCAGTGGTGTGATTAAGCTCCCAAAATTGGGGACAAATTGCTCTCAGGTGCAGATACTTTGGGATAAGATGATTTTTCTTCACTGCTCCCCGCTCTGTCTTCATTCTCTTCCTTCTCTACACCTCTCATCCTGTCTCCTCTTTCCCAGCTCTCTTTTCTCCCCTCATATCCTTTTACGTCCTTACCCTGTGCCCCTCTTTTCATTCCATCATGCTCTCTGTTCCCCTCCATCTCTTTTTGGAAAGACTCTTCAGTGTAGGACAAGTGTGGGGCAGGGAAATGGCTCTGTGTCTTTATATGTATAGAATAGATTACTTCCAACTGGGCTCAGAGGGAACTTCTCTTCAACAATATCAAAGCCTGTTTGCTTCTTTTGTCAGGCGACAGAGTGGAGGAGCTTTTTCTCCCTCTTTCTGTCTTGCTGACATAAGAGCTCCTTTGTCCACTGAGTGTGTGGAGTGTGTATGTGTGTGTGTTCTTCTGTGTATTAATGGGTAAATGTTGTCCTCATAAGGAATTAAAAGCACACAGGGAGGCAAATTATAATCAGGACATGATATATTAAGCATATTGTTATGCGTAAAAAAATGAAAGAACTTTAACTAAGGAAGATGAAACGCTGTACCCCGAGGACTGTAGTATTCTTCAAGTAATCAGTAAGGAAGCCATCACTTCTCATCTAAAGAAATAGGATATACAGAAGAATTGAGCTATTTTGGAAATCAGTAGAAAATGCTTGACTTTCTTTATTAGCCTAGAAACAGCTTTTTAGAGCAGCAAACCCCTTTAGTGTTGTTGACAGTCTGCTATACATGTGGACACGGTGTTGAGCACATTCCTAAAAAAAAAAGTAATTTCTTACCCACAGAAAGATGAAAAGGAACAAAAACTTCCAAGTTTTGTTCCAGAAGCAAGATGTTCAAACTCCTGGCTCCATTGTCAGTTAGCTAATAATTAAAAACACAGAAGCTTTCTCAGCAGTACTGTATGTGATATAATGTCATTGTTTATTTAATATTTAGACATTTAATATGTTTCTGTTTTATGGACTTTTTGTGAGATAATTCTCACAGCAATATCCAAAGAGGTCAGGCTTAGTTCTGCAATAAGAGGGATTCTAGCATGGACGTTTTTAGTTAGCAGGGATTACAGCTTAAACTGGAAACATTTCTTTAGAAGAGAAAACAAGTGCCTGGAAACTTTCATGGGAGCTATAGTTTATCTGCGCTCATATAGTCACGCCATCATCCTGTCCATTTCTTATAATATCTGCCTGTTTCTTTTTTTTTTCTTAATTTGTTTTTTTAAACATAAAAGATTTACAGAAACTAGCAAAAACAGAACTTGCCAGTGTTGTTATCAAGTTAGCTTTCTCTCAAACTCCTTAAGAAAATAATAATTTAATCCTACAACTTCAATTTGTTGTTTACTATAATTCTATATAACAAATATTATTATTATTTAAAATGCATAAATATGCAAAACTAGACTTTAAGCTATCTAAATATTATCCTTCATGCCTCTACACATCTCGTCCAGCAGTCTTCCGAGGCTGAGGATTTCATACACCTGCTGTTTTTGTATGAAGATATTCCTGGTTGTCTTACCAGTGGCTGCCAATAGTAGTCCAGGTACGAGCACACAAAATCTAAATATGTGGCCAGCGGCTTTTCCACAACTTGAGTTCCTGTGCTAAATTAGCTTGGACCAGTCTCCCCACTGAAGAGAGTCCAAACTGCTAACAAGCCTTTAGAAAACTCCCAGATAGACAATGAACAAGCCAACTCCGAGAAGTAACAGGGTATTAGTAGGATTCCCTTTCTCTCCAGTAATCATTAACTAACTAACTAATGTAACAATAAAAGAAGTAAATCCTATAATAAATAAATACTAAATACTAAAATGCCAATTCATATGCATAATTCTAGCATGTTTCCTCATAGTGAAGAAGGATACTGTATTGTACATAAAAAGTGATTTGATGGCACGATTCCCATCCTGTTAGTAGGGGGTTTTGTTTTTTTACCACAATGATCACTCTTAGTCATGTCATTTTTGGAATAATAATGGAAGCCCTCTTGTGATTTTATCATGCCACGTGATTGTTGATAACGAACTCTGATTGGGTCACAATAGAATTCCTTATGGAAACCTTCGGATGAAGGTCAAAACAGGATTTGTTTTCTTTTGAAAAAGACAGTTCTGCAGCTACAGAACAGGCGAGCATTTGGAATTTTTGTGCATTACTAACACATAAAAGGATATGAGACTTAATTACAGACAAAGGAACATGATTTCTGAGGTCATAACTTGGTCTAAACATAATCATTGAGGCATCACAACATAGCTCATATTCTGTAGTTCGTTTAGGAGGGCAGCGTCGATTGGATTTGCCATGAGAGTTGTTGGGAGAGAAGCGTGGAAAGGAAGTGCTGAAGTCTTTCTAAGTGATATGTTTCATTATCATTAGTATTTTCAAAAGCGTTAATTTGGAGGTGTGTCTGCAGGTGCTCAACCGTACATTTTCGGTAAAGCCTTTCCTTCATTCTTTCACCTCCACGTTGTACATCTACTCTGGTTGCTGTTTTGTCACCACCTGACCTCTGACCCTTTGTGAGGATTCCCTACAGAGAATGATGATGGTTATCGACAGGTTGCCGTGTTGCTGTGTGGTCTGTTTTCAGGCAGAACTGCTTTTCTTCTCCGACTCGCTGTCTCCTTACCTCTAACCTCTCTGTCTCTGCACAAAGCATCCAAATGCACTTTCCATTGTTATGCGTCTGCCTCTCGCCTTAGCTATTGGGTTTTTTCAGAGGCTAGAATGCTGATTTTTGACAAACACTAATATGGTATTTGTTTGACATGGAAAGCATCTACATTTCTGTACCACATTAGATACATTTTAGGAGATTGTGCCTCAAGCCTTAAAGCCTTAAAGCCTTAATTCAGAAATAAAAGCATCACATTTTTGCTAAGGCAAAGGTTGAGAAGTGGCAGACAATCTTAATGTCATGGATTTTCAGCTTCCTTTTTACAGACACAGTTTAGAGCTTCAAGTATGTTTTTTTTTTTGTTTTTTTTTTTCTTTTTATCTCTGTGCATTTGTTCCTTTGTCTGTGCTCTAACCATCTTGGTGAGCCAGGTGTGCCTGGGAGTCCCTGACTTCAGGGGCCAAAAGTTCAAAGGTTAGGTACCTCTCTTGAATTTCCACACTCTTCTAAGGAACCAAGATAAAGGCACTCGACGCCCATGCTCCAACTGAGATGAAAGCAGAGAAGCTCGTTAAAAATGACTTTCTTGTCGCCGCTTCAACTTTTAATTTCCTTAATTGATTATCCCTTCCCTCAGAGGTAAGGGTTTGCAGACACAAAACTAATTGATTTCAAATTTTAATCCCTCTTTCTGCTGAGCAATCGAGGGTCTTCCACACCATCGATCTCCAATCCATCTAAACTCAATTAATGTGCTAGAGAGCGATGGGAGGAGGCGGTGGAGGAGAACCCCTCTCAGGTTTCATTCTCCTCTTATTTCTTTCTCCTCTTCTCCATCACTCACAAATGATGCTAATTTCTCTGCTGCATTTGGCATAACTTCAACCATTCAGCCATGGTGGATAACGTACATTTATAACTGTGCCTGTAATTACTTCATAACATCTCCTTTGATTCTGTATATGGTTTATAATCGTTCTTTCTCACCACTTGTTGACTGTTAATATTCTTGTCAAGTTTTAATTCTTGTGTTGCAGATTTACTCTTCAAAGTATATTATTAATACTGGCCATCTAAACCAAAAACAAGTTGATGCCAGCGGCCTGTATAAACATGGCTGAGTCACTAAGCTAATAAATGCACTATTAGTTGGATGAAAATGCTTTCACCAGCTGACTTTTTCATCTGATTCATTTAGTTTTAACATCAGCTCAGCATCATGATGATGATCAATCAAATCTAATATTATTATTGTGTTGTGACAATGTGACAAAGTCACTTACAGCTGGTAACAGCGAGTGTGTGTTAATATTCCATTACAACTTAATAATACCATTACATTAAAATCATTCATTTAATAATACTGCTTTGCCAACATTATAAATCTTTCTGGATGTTCTGATAATGGTTCAAGCCTTAAAACTAGAAAAGTATGCATAGGTCCTCCTCTTGCTTCCTCTTTCTTTCTGCTTTAATCTCTGTATACATCAGTCACAACCTTCCTAAATATATCATTCCCTGCTCTCTTGACCCCTTGATTTCTCAAAGACAAAGTAGAAAGAGAATGGGTGATATTCTTTTAAAGCAAATGAAATGTAAGAAATGCCAAAATTTTATATCCCCAAAGTTGAAATCTCTTGTCACTTTGTCTGTAATTGTTCTTTGTGATGGATCCGTTATTCATTTCACAAACTGTACCATGCTACTTTATATCCTCACAGGCATTGTAAACAAATGAATGTATGTCTTGCCACAGAATTGATAAATGTTTTAAAACGCTATCCCTCCCCTGAACATTCTTTTTTAAATTCATGTGTAAGAAAGCACTTCAAATAATAGTTTTTTTCCCCCTGAAAACCCCCCTTTTTTATTATGTTGTGTGGCTTAATTTTATAGCTGTCTGAATGGTTTTGAAGGTCCTCGTGGACCTTGGCAGCCTTAGAGTAAAGTAAAATTAAACTAGCCCTCTCTTGCACTTCCACTGGAACTTCAAAGCCCCCAAACTTTGGCACTAGAAAGGCACCGAAATGAATTGTTAAAAATAACCTCCTGCAGTAGTTTATAATGAACATTGTGTGTGTGTGTTGTAGTGGATAGGGCTGACATCAGAGCCTAAGGGAGAAGATTTATGAGTGTGTGAATTAGGGTGTGTGGGTGTGATTATGGCCCAGATTTAGTGGTGTGTAAGGGAGACACAGCAGATCCCTATATGAGAGCCTCAGGTCAATCTGACCAGACAGGGCTCAGATTCAACAGTAGACACACGAAAAGCTAATGTGATAGACTGATAGTTCTGATACCAAAGATATAAAGGTCTTTAATAACTGATTTTATTTCCCTTTTAATTGTTTTCCTACTTTCAACAATGCAGAAATCTTTACATATATATTTCTCTCTTTTTTTTACAGTAACTGGGATAAAAGTCTAAGAATGAAACACTTTCTTAAATTAAGCATCATGCATATGTATGTATTCATATATGTATAAATGACTTTGGAAGATGCCCCCTCGATTTTACCTGCTCAAGTCTCATCATCTTTAACTGAACTTCAGATTATAGTTTAGTTATTGTACAGTATGTTGGGATTAAATTTTAGACTGAAACCGTCCCCAATTGTTTATGTGACTATACTGCTAAACTGTATCCAGAATATATATATTTCTTAACTTTAAGTTTATTTCCAATATGCAGTTAACCTGTCCTGGTAAAGTTTGTATAGTTACATTTTAAGACATTTAACAGCCACCACAATTTAATAACCCTTCATTTTTCAAGCTTTCCATTCCCACAGTGTATTATTTTTCATTTTGCTTCCAGCAGTCCTCCATGGCTTTCTTTCTTCACTGTTACGCTGTTAAGGAGTCTACTTCTAGAATAGTTTTTGGTCACTGTGACGTTTTTCCTAATTATTCTGGGTACCTGCCAGGTTGGTGATGGCCATTCTTTCTCCTCCTCAGTTTCTTATGGTGATGGGAGCAACAGAGCTGATGGATTTGGACTGGGATTGGGAATGACAGGGCCATTTTACCTCACCGTAAAAGTGCTCTCTCCAGAATCCCTATCCTGAAGGCTGAAACCACCACTGACGGCACACCAATGATATGAGATGAAGAATGACACTGTGTGTGTGTGTGTGTGTGTGTGCGCGTGTGTGTGCGTGTGTGTTTGAAATTATTGTCTTGGTTTTGTCAAATTCGAAAGTGTACAGGGATGCATGTATTTTTTTAGTGTGTGTGTCTGTCTGCATGCCAGTACCTGCAAGCATCTACTCCAGCGTACATTATGGCAAGATGTCAGACACTGTTCACACACATGTTGTGATTGCAGTTCCCATTATAATATAAGAGGATACCCACTCATATGGAAGCCATCAAATCATGGCAGAGTAGAACAATTGGCTCAAACTGTGAGCCAATTGGATAGATCTATCACTTTCCAAACTGGGAGAGGATGGGGGGGAAGACATTTTTCCTTAGATTCCAAATTTAAAAAGGATGTCATTTGTTTTTCTTGGCTGTATTTTGGACAAAGGAGTGTAACTCAAGCTCGGGCTGCGGCAGACAAACATGGTCGCAGGGAAATGCCCACTCTCTCCAGCTCAGACGTCCTGTTGACTGAGCTCCTTGGATCCTTGAAAACAGGATTGTTGATGTCCCAGCATGTATTACTACTTGCACAAAAATATAGATAGATATAGGCCTGGTACATTGTTATTCTCCATAATGATGCTGTTGCATGTTCACAGTCATGTAGGAACAGGAATTGAAAACCACTCAAAAAATAATAAGATACAAGCCCTACACAAATTTCGTTTTATATTTTATTTGGCAACAACTGTCTGTGTTTATATGAAATGCTTGATACTCAATGTGGCAGTGAATTCTGTATAAAGTAAAAAGCAATAAACTATATGCATGTGATACAATTCAGCAGAGAATAAAGTTTGGCTCAGAAAATAATTTCTAATCAATTTCCTGCCAACTTACTGTTTGTGTAACTCTCACTGCTGCTGTTGGCTTGGAATCTCATATCAGACAATGAAATCTGTTGAAGTCTGTCTGGGAGTTTCTTTATCACACCCCATCAAATGGGAAAAAAATGCATGTAGTTCATTTTAAAATCAGTTTGTCTTCTAAACATCACAGAGAGTAATTCATAGGAGACAGACACAAAGGAATACTGTCTGTTAAAACTTATTATAATTCTCCTCCCCTTTTCTCAAACCTTTTCAACTTTTTTTTAGCCCTGAAGTCTGTGAACCCTCTTTAATAGCTACAAAAACATAATTAAAATTGTTTTGATACCAGTTGCTAATCAACATATTTACATGGTTGACTGTTTGAGAACAGAAAGTGACATATTACGCCTCCGATGGGGTCTCAGAGACTCAGACTATAAAACCATGTTAAATTACACTAATACCGTGCCTACCCAGAAAGTGTAGCATGAGCAGCACATTAGCAGAGCAACAGCTGCAGCTTTGGTCCTGCGCGTGTGTCACACAGGAGGTGTTTTGGTCCAATCGGAGATTTAGATCACCTGTGTTTTAGAAGCGTTCTTATCCCAATGCACATTGATGGCAGTTACACATGTACTTGCACTCAATGTACACAATTGAAACAGGATGGTAAATAGGGAAACTTTATCAATGTCTCAAAACCATAGTATGTAACATTGTTTTTATTATTTTTTTTGTCTTTTCAGTTTATCCTGTGAGTTCAGGGTCGTCACAGCGGATCATTGTCCACATGTTGATTAGGGAATGGGCTGTTAGGTGTTCAGTGTCTTGTCCAGAGACACTTCTACATATAGCTGGGACTGGGGATCAAACCACTGACCCTGTGGACAACTGCCATGTACTTTACCAACTGAGCTACAGCCACCCCTTAACATTTTGACATTAAAATCAAAATGACACTACACTGTTCTTTAAGAAGGCGAATGGCATTTCTCCTATCTAGCCAGTGTAGGTACAAGATCGGCTCAGCCTGGTAGATCAGCTTCGGCTCCTGTATACAGCTGACATAACTTCTGAAGCCTGAACATTGGGAAGTGTGTGGTAATTGGCTGTACATTGGAAAGTGTGTGATGAGTGGCTGAATGGTTGCTATGTGATTTTAAATGAGCGACTGTTTACATACAGAAAAAGATTTGTATGGATTTATTTCTAAACACAAAAGAAAAAATACATTTTAAAACCCTAAATTATACGTTCAGTGCAACCTTTCAGTCAATAAAATAACCTACAGTATAAACTTTCAGTTTTCATTGGCAAGCAGTAATACCATAGCTACTTGTATACCTTGTCCCAGACTGCAACAATATATTTATAACCAACACAAACTAATCTTAATGCCGAATTTAAAATGATGAAAAGTAAAAGTAAGACAGAAAATGAATAAATTATAATACACTATGAAATATTAGTACAGAGGGCTAGGACATTATTCAATAATTAATACTGAATTAAATTGAAGAATGCACTTTTTTTGACTTTCCATTTTATTTGATGGAGCTCTCTTTATTAGACATAGCGTTTTGTATACTAAAAATCATGCATACAAACAACTGTTTATGCAATCATCACAAACTTACCTTATCATGTCAGTCGACAAACTATTTTGTCTTGTGACACTTTCTTTGCTCGTTTAGTAATCACTTCTGCTTGCTAATATAACCGCATGTAGTGGTAAAATTTCTGTAAATGCAATACTGCCATAAAGCATCCATGTTTGATCAGTGCAACATTGTCGGTGACCAGGACATTTAAAAAAATTTAGAATACATTACAACAAAGAAATGTCATCACGTTGTGTATATATATGGTATATTTCGTCATATCACCAACTGAACCTTATTCCTAGATAAACAGTGGTATAGTGTGGGTGAAGTTTGTCATCCCTGACTGACCTGAAAATGGCCCTAGATAATGACAACGCCATGTTGAGAGCACTGTGGTTTAAAACGAAAAAAAAAAAAGTGTGGTCTGCTGTGTCCTTGTGAAACCTGCTTTTGTGTCTATGATGTGTTGTCTGATTTGGACCAGGCGAGGGATCAGGGGAACATGTGAGGCAGGGAGGAACAGAGCATAAGAAGAGAGAAGGGCTGGGAGATAATATGAGACCTATCACCACTCACCATGGCAGAAAAACAGTGCCATGATGAAAGCGAAAAATAGAGAGGAGGGGAAAGACTGACAGGCACAGACAGAGAGAGAGTGAAGGTTAAAATGACAGAGAGACAAGTAGGAGGGGGTCCAGAGAGAAAAAGGGGGTGAAGAGTGGACAGCTGCGATGAAACAAGACACTAAAAAGAGACAAGGAAGGAGGAAAGCCAGGGAGACATCTCTAGCTATCAAACCGTTGTGGCTTCACCCTGGGGACCACCAGCTTACAAAAAGATGGGAGAGTAAAACAGACATCAGGTATGAAAAGAAACAGTCCAAGAAAAAAACAGAGCAAACAATGTGTAAGATTGTTTGAGAGAGTAGGATGATGGAGCTGCATGTTTCCCACGGCTTGCTCATCTCTTAAAATGGAGGATCGGACCACAAGGACCAATTCACTGTCATAAACATGATCATAAAGATACAAGTGATATGCCACAAATGTCACTCCAGTTCTTTTCAGTCATATTTAAACTAACTTAACTAACTTGACTTAACACAATTAGACACAATCCCACAAATGGGATCTATAAAGTTCTTAAACCTTGAATCTTGAATTTTGAATACAAAAGGAAACACAGATTCACAAACTTCTAAAATCAGGAGTGTGCTTCTTCACGCCTCAAAGGGCTGATATCGTGTGACATCAAAGTTAACTCTACATGCAGTAAATTTGTTCAAAATTCATATACTGTAAAAAAGATAGTAAATTGATTCACAGCATTGCGTCAGTACCGATTATAATACAATAGACATGCATTGCAAAATATATGCAATGAGTTCAGCTCAAAACTCAGTTTATTGCGAATAGTTTTCCATCTGTTTCCTCCAGATTTGCTATGCGCTGCAGGATAAATCTTGACTAATGTTGAACAGGTGTTGTTTTTAGCCCATTATCCACTCGTCCAAAGCTTGACAGTGTGCACCACTTGACAGCGACAGGGAAATGACAAGCGCAGGGACAGAAGTTTGACCCTATCTCAAAATTACATGACAAAGGCCAAAGCTTTCCACATTTTTGTCAGTGGCTTTTAAGTTTATTCAATACACTTCAAACCCACATTAGCATCACATGGGCCTCAACCGCAGCAAAAATGCATTAGAGACCAAGGCAGTTCTTATATATGCACTTTATTTCACCATCGGGTAGAGGTAAACTCGGCAGTACACTTGGCCATGTTCACATCATGTACAGTATTGCATAAACTTTAATGTACAGCTGTAGATGCAAATTCAGATATTTATGGAAAATAAACTGATTTTGTATTGCACATGTGCAATAATGTAGTGTATGTACATGCAACCATACTTATATGAACACAAGATTATGTGTAGAATACCTGTAAGAATGCACTATTTGTTTATTTAGTTTGCATGACCTGTACAAAGGAACTGTTTTAACAGGGGAAATATAGGGCAGGAAAAAGCAGCTGCTTATATGTCATGTTTCTGTTTGTGTGTGTGTGTGTGTGTGTAATGATTATTATGGTTTAACTCCTACTTCACGGACAGAGTCAATATAGCCCAGATTTTTCCATTCTCTTGGCAGTGGAAAGCAAAACATATTCCCTCATCTCTGCACTCACACACGCACTCTCACTTACTCACACCTCGTCACATACACATGCACACACAGGCAACAGATGACAAACCAATATTTGGGTTTGCATAGTATTCTATACAGAGAAGGGTTGTAGGGTGAGACTGCGAATGAATGCCCAATCTTCACACAAATACAGCCTGCTGTGAGTTTCCATGGAAACCAACCACTGATCTGGCCTGACTGTACTTAGGGACAATCAATCACAATGACAGGTGGCTCCTAGCACCTTGCGGGATACTTAAAAAGGCGGGGTCAAAAGAGAAAAAGGGGGGAATTTTGGTGGGTGGGTACACTCATGGCATGCTTTAATCTCTGTGACCCTTGACCTGCTATAGGAAGATCACTTTAGGAAAACAATTAAATTACATTGATCGCAGTGTATTGAACAGATCATAAAATACCTCATATTGGCCACTGGGGTCAGGGTGCACGATAGGGGCTTGTTAAGGCCTGACCCTACCTATGCTCTTTTTCATGTGTGATTGAAAAGATATACACCCACACACACAGAGGCCCCCAGGCTAGAGGTGAAAAGGTCAAATTTGAGTCTAGGGCAGATGTGGTACACTGCACAGTGTTCTTTAGTAGCGGGTTGTGATAATCAGACAGTTGTGAAATACCGTCAGTGCAATAAGGTAGATACTTCACTCCTCCAAAATTTCTGTGTGCAACAAAATGATTGGGTAAATGTTGTAATGTATGTTCGTGCAGTAATAACTTACTTGTTTTTGGTTGCTCTAACTGGAAAAGTTTTTTTGTAATAACATAACCTTCTTCAAACACAGTGGCAGCAGCGTCACACTGAAAGTTGTGTTGCCAAGCACCCAACCCCATAAATTAAGCAGTTTCCCCTTGTGGTTAATATAATTCTTTTAATCTTGAATATTGTTCATAAAAGCCTTATTAATTAAATGTTCACTCAAGTATTTTATGAATGCTGGTATAGTTGGTAAGCAGGGTCAATAAAGATGTTGACACACTACTGTATGCATGTACACAGTGTAAGTAGTAAGATGTGAAGTGGTAACTCTGTGGTATGTCAGCCCACAACAGTGCAGCTAATTGACTTTCTTGACTACTCCGTATCACCCCCACCTCTCCCCTTTTAGTACGATTCAGGGGAAATGGTATTACGGAGCAGAGGTTGTGTTGACAGATACTGGGGCAGACCTGCGCACAAGGCTGACCTTTAACCTTTCACCCCTTCCAACCTCCTCCAAAACCAAGAAACACAGGAAAAAAGCAAGGTCGCCCAGATGAAAGTGTCTGTCAACACACAGGGGAGAATTGAAAGCGGGTTCAGAGTGAGGGGAAAAAAAACTACTGGGGAGGGGGAAAACAGCAATGGGAGGGACAGCAATGGTGTTGACATTTGTGCGGAGATATGGAGAGGAGCAGATTTTTCAATTGAAAAGCATGCTGACTGAGTAAGGCCCGTCAGCCAGTTGGCCTAAAGCTTAAACCGTTCCCTGGGAGAATATGACAAAGTGCTCACTTTTTTGTTCGAGATTTAACAGAAGTACAGTCATAATAGAGACAGCCGCTAGATCTCATTCACATTGATCGTGCTATTACACAGATGACTGGAAAAATGAGGTGGGGAAAGAGAGATCTGGGTTTCATATACTAGCCACCATTCTGCCTCTCTGGTTCATGTCAAAGTCTGAACCACTAATGGAGAACGCAACACTGTCTGTTTTCTTTTGGGTGGTTCTGTCCATCTGTGACTGTGCTGCTGGTCTCCTTTTCTCTTTCTCTCCTTTTCCTTCAACTTTTGTTCCAGGCATTTTCTTACAAAAAAAGGGGAGGCTGTGCTGTCATACAGTCAAGTGCAGGCGGGCATATGTTTACAGCAAGTGATCTGCCACATAAGACATTAGCTTCAGCTGTTATTTTAAATGCCTTTGGCTTTCAGACGTTTGATAACTTGCTTGTTCTGTCTGTATTTGATGTACTTCTTTATAAAGTGTCCAAACCTAAATTATTTGGCATGCTGCTAAGTCTTGCCTCATACCAACAGACAAAAAAAAAAAATTCACCAGAACGCTTCCAACATCAGCAAAGTGCGCTACAATTGAGTAATGAGAGTTGGTCTCAGTCTGTGTATTTTCATACTGTGTTTTAAGTACTTTGTTTGAGGAAAAAGTTATCCACTTATCCACATTTCTATTGTACCATGTAGCGTTGCTTCATTTGCAAGGTCATTTGGGTCGCAACTGGTCATACATTTCCATATCAAGAGCTATGCGCATACTGAATAGACTATGGTCACATCAAGTGCATCTGTTTCTACTAGTCTGCATGATGCTGTGCAGACCTCCGTGAGCAGGAATGCCTTAGTGTCTTAAGGAGGCAAAGCTAAACTGGGCATGTTTCCTCATCCCTATATATGCCCCTGCATACTTACTGTAAGCCTATGCATGTTTACAATACTAGGGTTTGCATTGCAGCGGTGCTCTGATTAGATTTCCTGTTTATGCTGTGTGTTACGGGAAGTAAGTGCAGTGCTCAGACTCCATGCGCTGATGTGAGGGGTGCCATCAGGGTCTGGGGGAAGACAAACACCATGGTTGGACACGGATGCATGCACTAGCATGGGTACACACATACCAGAGTCACAGAGATGACTCTAAGAAACGTCCCTATCTGTCGACCTGTATTTGTTTTCTGCCTTGTTTATCTCAGTGATACCCCTTCTTCCCCTGGTGCCATATCATTAGAAATTTATAACCTTATTTAACCAGCCTTAGTGAACGCCCTTGCTTGCTAATGTGTGACCTCCATTTCTCAACCTTGTCCCGAGCAATGAATGTTCCAATCTTTTTCAGGTCCAAAACTTTCGGAGACAACCACACCATAATACCATCACAGCGGCAGCAATGTCTTTTACTTAGTGTCTAAAACAATCCACGTCACCAGCTTTGTGGTTTCCCTGTGGTTTCAACCTTCACCCCCTCTGCACCAACAAAACACAACACAGAATGACCAGAATGAAAAAAGGGCTAGCTTAAGGGGGTAAATCACCTTGTTGACAGATGTCCTCTACTGTAGTTGTGGATGTGGGACGTAACCTCGCTGACCTCTTCTGGAGGAGATCCTTGGTCAGAAATAATTGTACTTCTTGTCTGAAATCTCTTTATTTCCCTCCCCACCCTATTCCAGAAGAAACGACAAGCACCGTGACCTCTAACCATGCAGAGGTGAGGTCCCGGTGGGGATGAAGGCAGAGTCGAGGGGGAGGCATTGCAACATGTGGTCGGCTCGTTGGGGCTAGCCAAACGGTTTTTCTTTAATTGGCCATGCAATCTGCCACAGCTGGGATGGATTACAGGGGAGAATTCTTCCCTTGAAAGGGCTGGGGAGACTGGCATAGAGCAGAATGTGGACAAGGATCATGAGGAGGAAGAGAGTCAGAACTAGCCAAATAAGTGTCAAGATGTTGCTACAATTGAGTTGTATTTACTTGATTTTGGAGTCTAATGGAAAACCTTACTACCACAAAACAGCTGGACGAGACACTGTGTTATGATGATACTGTTCTGCTTGGCAACATGCAAAATACGTTCACGCTTTCAAAACTTGGCAGAGTCATAATAAAACAGCATTAAGAGAACATCTTGACACATCATATTAGTATATTTCCTCTTGAAGTCTAAATTCTTTGGAGCATGAAACAGGAGGAGGGAATAGTAATGTGTAAAGCTACGGGACATCAGCCAGAAGGAGGCAGTTTTATTTGATGGTTGAGGTGTATGGGATTGTTCAGAATCTGATGGTTTTATTTGAAATTTTATGTGAAACCTTTAGTGCCCGATGAGGTCACGATATCAGATCTTCTGTTTTCCGGAGAGAAACTTAATGAGATTTTGATAAAATTGATGGAAAAAGCAACAAGAAATATTTACTGTAAATGGCATCTTACTTGTCCCAGCCCCTGTATTGTAACTAGCCTACTGCACAAACTCGACTGACAAGTGATGCTGGGTCTAGATTTTGGCTCCAACATGAAATTTTACTGTACATTAGCCCCCATATTGGAAAACTGTGGTTCAGCTACTGAAGTAAATGCACAGATATGACTGAAATGTGGAAAAGTAACATAGATGTCATAAACTGATCTTTCCAGTCGTCGTTTCCCTACTTGCATGTCATTTTTCCTAATAACATATCTGCTTCCGCCTAAAACTAAATTGACTTTACAATGCCGCCTAATCTTCATGTGGAAAACCTGTGAATTAGAAAGGGAACGTTGGTGAAGTTAGGCAACAAAGGGTTAGTGTTAGCAGCCAGTGTTTTCTCTGCCATTGAAAATAAGGAGGCTTTCAAGACGCACTGACACAGGTACAGAAGTTAACAATACCATCATCATTTTAGTAGCTTTTCTAACTAATATTGCATTTGTCTCTATTATTTTGGTGTAGGTTTTTGAACCGACTTATGATAAACTACTTAGTAAAATTAATATTTGCATATTTGGGCCAAATCTTTTTAGTTAACGCTGGAGTGTGCACCTTTTTTAAATATTAAGCTGTCAGTGGCAGCAGTGCAGAGATAGCTGCCTCTAAAAGTTTTTTAGTTTTGTGTGAGGCTCGTCCTTCTAGCCAGTTAGGGAATTTCCACATTTGGGGCTTGATACTGCAGTACCTTTCGCTTCAGTCTCATTGATTTATTTAACAATGAAAACTACCTAAATGTTTCGGCAGAGTCTAAAGAATGAAACAGAGCTTTTTCAAATGGAACGGCTGAGCAAGCTGAATTGATTTTTACTTTCATACTAACATTACCCTAAATTGCATATTGTAGCTTTTAAGGAGAATCGATAGAGAAAATGTAAATCTTTTGGCAACTTTATCATTCAGCCAACTTTTGTTGGCTTTTGAGTGTTTTCTATGTAAATCTGCTTTCTGTAGCCTAATCCTTGGAGGACATCACACAAGATGTCTTCAAACAGCCATGTCTTGCCATACAGTATGTGGTTAACATTTCCTCCAAGCTTTTCTTGGCTGTGTTTGTACTTGAGATGTAAGTAAATGCAAATGAATTGCAGCAACATCTTGAGGCCATTTGGACTGGGTCAGAGGGTGAGAACAGGGATGGAGGGATGAAGTAAGAAAGATGTTTGTGTACAGAGACACAGAAGGGAAAAGGGGACTGGGAGACATATGAGTTGGCACAGTAAGTAGCCCTGAATGCAGACCTGCAGAGGAAGGGAGAGCGGGATTTAGGAAATATATTGAAGAAGGTGGACAGATGTGGCCGGATATCGGCAGCGGGGTTGGAATCTGCTGATAGACGCTGTCTGAGAAAAATGTCTTCATTTAATGCTCTAGACACACAAACACGCATCCATGCACAGCTGTGTGTCTTACCGTGATACCGATGAGCAGCTGGCTGCTTCTCGGACCCCTCCCCGCTTTTGTGCTGCTACTTTCACTACCACTACTTTCCTTTTGACTGGCATTTTCAAATACTCTTTTGCACACTGCATACCACAGCTTATCAAGGTATTCACCCTCTCTGTGTCCTCTCTTTGATTGGATCGCCTGTCAAGTGAGCATGTGTGACATTCCCAGCTGTCTGCCTATATCTCTCTGACAGCGAAGTGTGTTTCAGAGTGTGTCTTTCAGGCAATGTTCACTTTATAACTTGCTGTGTTGTGTGTTTGTTAATTCATGCACCACTGTGCTAATCTATCCTTGATGTGTTTCTGTGGCTGTGCAGGTGTATCAACAGCCATGTGTCAAATCTGTTTACTTCCTTTGCCATTGTGTATGAGAGAGCGCTCAATGCCTCAATGAATCAGGAGATGACTGAGAATGAGGGCTGACAGGTCTTTGAGGATGTGTGCATGAAAGGGTGTGTGGCTGGCGGGCGTCTCTCTATTACTCAGATTGATTAAGGAAGTGCTCAAGCGCCCACTTAGCCATCATCCCTGACACTGAGATGACCGTCTCATCACGGACAGAAGGAGGGGTGGGATGGGGGTTGAGGGAGGTAGGGAGAGGGAGTCAGAGTGAGAAGAGAGGCAAAGAAGGATGGAGGGTGGTGGAATGGAAGATATTTCAGCTAATCAGTATTTCTAAGAGGACCGCCGTGCTTTGTCTAAGAGCCACTTTAGCACGGCACGGCAGTTTGACGTGTGTTTTTTTGACGTGTATGTCTGACTGTCTATCTGCTCATTTTTACATTCCCCTCCATCATCTCATCCATTCACCCCTGCATCTCATCAAAGGCCCCATCAGTAAGCCCCTTCATGGAAATTTTATGTCCAATTAGAGGATGTAGGAATATAATAGGTTTCTGCTTTTTATCCCTCTCCCTCCTTCTTTTCCCAAATGATCCGTCCCTGTCCCTACACCAGCCTCGGCCTCAGTGGACTACGGCAGTGCAGCACTTAATCCTGACAACTTTCATTAAAACTTCTGGGATAATCCACAGATTTCCAAGGAAAATTCCAGAGGATGTGCTTTCTTTTTTATCCCCCTCTCTCATTGCTTTCCTCCAGTCTCCTAACTTCCCTCTTTTGGGGTCTAACGTTTCGCTTGGCTCCGCAGAAGTAGTGTCATTTACATAGTTTTCCCTAATCTTCCTTAAACCCTGGTTTGGAAAGGCAGTTGGGGCCTAACAGGATGCTTCCCAGGGAAAGAAAAAGGCAGGCAGAAAGGTACTGGTGGCAAAGAAAATATTTCAGTTGGGATTTCATTACTCCTGGGCACTTATGGGTGAAAATAAGCAAAGATCCTGCTGTGAAACTATCAAAATAAAGTGAAGGGAGCATCAATGTTTTGAGAGCACACATATAAGTGAAGATTCTAGCCTCAGTGCCTGTGCCTGTATATTTTTAATGACTCCGCTGCAGCTTTGTAGGATTCTGGTAGGCCAAGTCAAACCTGTTAGCACAAGAGATCCACTGACCTCCATTAGACTTGTCAATATTTTCGTGGTCAAGTTCAGGTATTAGATATCATGAGTGTCTGTGTGCTGTGAATGTGTAGAGTCATGGTTCATAGATTAGGAAATGATGGTCAGGAACATGTGTGTCTCAGAGAAGCTCGAAGTTAAGTAGAGGTCAAGACACTCCTGGACCTGTCCAGCTCCTGCGATTCCTCACCACAGAGCACAATTTAGTTAGTCAGTGTCCCTCAGTTACTTAAAGGCAAAGTAGTAGAAGCCTGAAAAGGCCAAATAGAAGAGTCTGTTACCCCTTTTGGTCAAGCCAAGCTCACATCTGTAATACAAGGCGTTTACTTTTACATTGAGTCATTTAGCAGACGCTTACTTGCTTGCGAAGAAATACTTTAATTGGGCGAGGGGTGGTGCTTGGGCACTTCGAGGGGGCAGAATATGATGCAAAAACAAAGCTGGGGAAGTGACAGTGTTTTGCTGTGTAATCTGTTCGTATACCATAGAATCTCTTGCTGTTCCATGTATTTGATGGACGACTTCCAGGTCTGCCCTTATGCTGACAGAAGTTCATCAATTTCGTTGTCCTTCCAGTGTTGTTGTGCTTATATGAATGAATGAGTTCTTTTCCTTCATGTTTGTATTTGCCCAGTTTTGTGGCAGTCGCAATAAATGGACGTCATCAACACGCCCACTCACTCACGGTGAATTCTCCAGAGTATTACGTCCTCTATTCACAAACGAGCTCGGTTGGAGACAATCCGGACTTTGCACAAGGGAACTGTCTGGGTAAAATCCGCGTAATGTCAGGGGCAACAGACTTGGGTGTTTGCGTTCACACATACACCCACACCGGTCTGGAAAATGTCTGAGTTCCAGTGTATGTCTGAAAGGGGCTTAAGTCAAGGAGAAAACATCAAAGCAAAGTCATATCAGTGCTTATGTTTCATGAGATGCAAGTTTAAGAAAGAGAAGAAGGGACGTTTTTATATATATATCTATATCTATATATATCTATCTCTCTCTCTCTATATATATATATATCTATATATCTATATATAGATATATAGATATATAGATATAGATATATAGATTTAAGTCCAAAGGAAGGTGTGGAAGAGTTCTGTTTTCAGCAGTTTTGGAATATTGGGAGTGAGTTTGCTGAGCGTGCAGTGTTTGGCAGCTCGTTCCACCAAGCCTTTGATCATTTCACTCGACAAATGGTCCAGACTCCCTGCAGTCTATCTGTGGTCTTTGACAAAAAAATGAATAAGGTTCTCCTGCTTTACTTTTATGGGGCATTTGTAGTCATGCTTTCAGCAATAACCACATGGGAATGACTGTGGTCATGGTTAACCAAAAACAAGGTTGACTTGTGGCAGAAACAGGAAATGAACAGTGGGGTCTTGTGTTAATATACAATGTTTTGCTGACCCATCTGTCCTCTGTGGATTTTCTGGCCTTACCTGTCACCTTATTTCCCTGTTTTTCTCCATACATACATTTTGTTGGGGTCCCAGTCTCATTGATGCCTTACTACGTATTTTTGAAGCATTGACAGATTTTACATCCCCCAAAAAGGTTTTAATTTATAACGTTCGCCCTCCAATTAACACTTTGTAGCTCCCACACATCGCCTTTATTTTCTGTCTGTCTCACAGTGTGTTGTACAGGTGTGAAATTATGCTACACAACATGACTGGTGTGCACTTACGCTTTTTCTCAAATGCTTTGGTACTTTTCTCAAATCAGCCATAATAATTTCCAAACAATCTTTAATTTTTCTTTCAAAAGTAAATATTCATATCAATAAACATGTCAGTGCCATCAGACGGACTGTATGTGGGACATGTTTGGGGATTGGACAGGATTCACATCTACACATCTCATGGAATGTCTTATGTGAATGTATAGAAATATGTGTGACAGATTACAACTATTCAAATATTTTGCATGTACTGACTTCTGCAATGAATTAATGCCTAGTTGCTTTTGGACTTTAACAGGCAGCCAGTATAAAACAACTGGAGCAACTGGAAATGTAGGAAACAACAGACAATTGGACACAATAATTTGCATGAATGTGACAAAGCATGGACAATTAGAGCAAATAAATGAGAAACTGCTAATATCATGTGCAAAACTGACAAGATAATGTGGACATTAACGAGTAGTTTTGAGTTTTCGCAAGCTGAAAACATCAATCTACATGGTATGGCATCTTTTATTGCCACAGCTATAAAAATAAAGTATACGACAATGACGTTCCAAGAAATACCAGGAGCGGCATGGGTGAAATTGTCAATTGGGTTATAGAATTTGGCAAAGAACACCATGAAAATTTTGAAGAAATGTGATACCTCAATGTCTAAATAAAATAGAGTAAATCTAGCAAAATTGAACTTGAATAAGTTCAGACATTGGTTATTGTTTCTATTTCTAAAATAACGTATTCCAACAACCACAAAGGGCAATTTTGTGGTCTGGCATGGTTTGTTAGGGTCTGACTATGGAGAGCCACAAATATACTATGGTGTAGAATAAAATGTGGAGGTCTGGTTCTTACCAGCTGATGACCCCACTGCGAATGCAAGGGCACTAATGGAGGTACAGCTGCTGGAAGTGCCCTGCATGTATTCCACCCACCTGCGCACTGAAATTGTAAGAATATGGCAAAAATATCAACAGATCACTGTGATGTTCTTTAGAAAAAAGGTTCTGTAGTATATGCAACCCTTTTCCCAGAGTGGAAGAAAGTCTGGGATATCATATTAAATTATAAAAGCACCAAGTATGTTTGTTACCCCGTATGATTGTTATCACATTGTCTCATTGGTCTAAGACTCTTTTTTTTTTTTTTTTACTATAACAAATTCTATAAAAATATAATTATAATATTATATAATTTTAGATGTTTTAGACATATTACATGTGTTAATGTTGTTCTCCCCTCTCTTCCTTCCTCTGTGTACATGATACGGTCAACATGGGTGTTAAAGCGCAAGACTTTGCTGAAATATGCCCTGTTCACATCTTATTTCAATTCTTTTTTTGCTTGGGTTTTGTATTTGTCATTATACTTAATATTGCCTCAGTAAAAAAACAATGACAAAAAAAGAGGGAGAGTGACTGACAAAGTTTGGAACTACTTTGAAAGACAAAGATTTTAATGATGCTCACATCTTGCTATGTATTCTGTAATAATGAGGTAGCTCTCAAACATGCAACACACAGTACACAAAGACAATGCCAAATTCATGACGCCCATCTCTCCTTGACAGCAGACAGAGAGGGTTTAGATTTTACACCACATGTTGGTAATTTTGCAGCCTCATAAAACTCTTTTTACTCCCTTCTCTCTTTCTCTCTCTCATTTCTAAACTAATGCTATGCAGCACTAAAATGTCCAAGGGTGCTCATAAATAATGAAACTATTTGAGGTTTTAAGTGTAAACACTCTTCAGTATGAGCCAAGTGTGTGTCTGTGTATGTGGCCACTTTTTCATGCAAATTAGACTCTGAAGTTTAGTGGGATTTTTTTTTTCAATCAAACTTCCCCTTCCGTTTCTTCCACTCATATGATTCTACTATATTTTACCGCTCAGATCTTTACATATAAGAAGTTTGTTCCAACCCTCAGATAAAACCCTTTAGGGCAGTGGTATGATTGACATTCATCATCATGATTGGATATAATAGTAAGAACTTAATTAAGCTCATGAAATTGCTGTGTTATGGTTTTGTTTAGGCACCAAAAATCTAGATTTGGTGATAGGGTCTTTGTTTTGGATCTAGGTTAACCCTTAAGAGGTCCTTTAAAAAACTCACAAATTTTATCCTAATCACCAAAAATGTCACCTTCCCAAAAACTGCTATACAAATGTCATATATTAATCTTTTTCCACTTTAAACAACTCAATCTTTTAAAAATAATTCAGCCTGAAATATACATATAAAATATTATATATATTATTTTAAAATGCTTTGATTTTACAGCTAGAAGGACCCCTGTTCAAATCTCCGGGCAACTGCCACCTTTCAGGGTGGAGTTTGCATGTTCTTCCAACGTTTGTGTGGGTGTGAATGGTTGTCTGTCTGTCTGTCTGTCTGTCTGTCTGTCTGTCTGTCTGTCTGTCTGTGTTGGTCTTAGACTGGATAATACATTTCAGTGGATGTTGCAACTGTCCTCAAACACAGTCAGTCAGTAAGCTGTAAGAGAAGACTTTACTATGGCTCATTTGTGGTGATCTTGCGTATGTGCACAATGTGTTTCAACTGTCTCCACCCTATTTTCTGTCATCTGACTCCACTATTGCGTTGTTGGACTACCTTTATTTTTCTAGACACAGTAACATAAAGTAATTACACTTTAAATCAAAACTTTATACCACAATATATACATACAATTGTATTTTCATTTTGGAGGCTGTAGATTCTGCTGCTGTGCTGTATTATACAAAGACGCATTTCAGTTATTTAGCCTGGTGAAATTGATATACATGTCTATATGAATCAATTAAAAACACCTGTCATCTTCACAAACCGTGTATATCCGTCAAAATGCTCATACAATCAACAACAACTGTGTAAAACACTTTCAAAATCTAAAAATATCACCTTAATAGAGATTTATTAATATTTACTCACATAGCTACCAGACTTAAACTGTTGTTGTAGTATCCCTCTTTTTAAAAAAATATGTTCACATATGTAAACTCTGCTTTGGGCAACTGCTTTATGCAGTGTATTTACACTAGTATAAGTGTACATCTGTTTGATAATGATGGTTTGTATGGGTCTTCTTTCCAATAAATCTTTTTGGATTGTCTAAGTGAAAATCCATCAGGATTCATTGGTTCCTCCTTGTGAAGGCAGACACACTGGACTCAAACTCGGACTGGACTCAAGACCTGGACTGTAAACACAGCTCTCTGGGTTTTAAACATGTCATAACTACAGTACACCCATTTGTCATTGTGTAGGACCATGTAGCCTGCTGGTGCACACCAGGGTGTAAATCACAAATCACGGGCCCTAATGGTACAAGTATCTAAACACAGACATCATACATGCAAGACAGATGGGCACAGCAGACAACACAGGACAGGTTTATAGACTTTAATGGTATCTGTTTAGGAGTAAATGAGGTGCATCTTTTTCAATAGAGGACTTGTAACTCACTTACTTTTTTCTTATGTTTACATATGCTCTTGAACATTTCTGCTGCTCATTCCCCCTGACTTAATGCCAGCTATAGTGCCTATAAGCAGTGGCCAAAAACTACAGATGGGTCAGACGGCATTATATGCATGGATTAGCCCAAAGGTAAATAAAGTGCTGCATGGGGAACAGCTGAGAAAGTGTTTCATGTTAATTTTTACAAGAACACAGTAGAAAACCACTAAGTTAAGTGTGGATGCAAATTCAAACAAAGCTGGAGAATTAAAATACATAATGTCACCATCATCACTATAGCTTGGCTTTAAATACAATAAAGAAAAATGGCATATGATGCTGTACATATTCTCACCTTTCATAAGACTATCTGACTGGATAAGTCAGAGACCATCAGCTTACGTCCAAGTTGGACGATTTAGTTCTCTGGCAAGTATTCTGGACACCTAATATCTGTCCTGAAGCTGTTTGGTAGCCACACTGTCCTTCTGTGTGGTCCACGTCATTCAGAGGCTCCATGTCTGCCGTCTTCGTTTCGCTTCACCTGGCTTGTGTTCCTGATCTTAGTGTTGGGCCAGCTCCTGCAGGGTAACAGAAACATACAACTCAAAATACAAACATCTTTCACTGGAAAGAATGTTTTCAAAGGTCCACAGTTCTTTGGTTGTCTCCTCAACAAATCGGATTCTGTGTCACCTCTTACACGCTCTGTGTGTCACGCCATACCTATCACCTCATCATGCCAGCTTTCAAACACTGCTTCATGCTGTTGCCATAGCGCACGCTCACTTATGAATGACAGCCGATAATCATTTACAGAAGTACTAAATGCGACCGTGACAATGAAACAATGAAAGAAACACTTTGTTGTGAATTGTCCTGGAGCTTGCAGTAAGTATTTACAATATACAATAGTACGATATGGTGCTGGAAATATTCCTTAGAGATTTTGGTCTATAGTGTATAAAGGTTTTAAAGTCATACAACCTTTGAAAGATTTTTGAAGCAAATTTATTGGTATTCCATCCAATAGTTATGAAGATATTTCACTAAAAGACATGACTGGTAAAGTCTAAATTTGTTTTCCTATATGTAATGATATATTGAACTAAATAAAAATGAATGAAAAGACTTACTATATAAAACCACATCTACTAAACTGGTATTGATCAGTCCAAAGATCAGTCGAATAGACTTGTAGTCTATTGCTATCTGAACCAACTATCTTGCAACAAACATTCTACCTTATTACAGTAGATCTGACTAAGGAAAAGTGTTATTGCCCACAAAACTATTATTTTTACAAAGGTGAATGAAACGAAGCATTTTTGAATTAATTTTTTACTGTTTGGCAGTGAAAAGAAAAAGCGATTTAATGAATTAGCTGTTGTTGGTGAACAGCCTCAGTTTACTGGAAGCACATTTATGTTCAGGTTTTTGACTCAGTCTCAGGGACACTAATTGTTGATATATAGAAACATATACATATAGAAACTTTCAGGCTAATGTGGTAATAGATTTACCTACCTCATCCCTCCCTCTCCTTCTCATGTTCTTTTCCTGACAGCGTGTTCTGCTGACAGAGTCCATTTCGGGCTCCCATAGAGATAAAGTTAATGGGAGACAGACTGCTCCCCTCTCCTCTTCTCTCCTCTGCCCCCTTCTCACTTTTTCTCCTCATGGATCCCATAGGGAAAAACTGGAGTGAGGCAAAGAAGGAAGAGGTGTGATGGACTGTCTCTTACACCATTATCAGAGGTGGTGTGTGCACTGTAACAGCAATTTCAGTGGTGACATTATATGCTCGAATGCACACACACAAAGGCACACTCTTAGAAATACCGTAGCATACACAAACATGCTGCCTTTAGGTTCTCCTTATGAACTCATAAAGCCATGTTTGGAAGTTGTTAACGTGGCTTTATTGTCCTGCACTAAAGCTTTTTCTAAATAGTAACAAACAGCCTCTCAACCAGTTTGCTTGGTGGCTTTTGTGTTATTTTAGAAACCAAACAGCAATAAGCTACTTGGGTTGCTAAAGTAAAACTATAATGTGTAGTCTATGCTATGATACTGAAAGAACACCAATACAAATCACATAACACACTGTGCCAAGCAGTAACACTGTAAAAATTACGTACAGTCTCACCACGATTTTTGTAAGTTTTCTCACTCTTCACATTCTTTAATTATTGGGAGCAGCATGAGCTTTCCAGATGGTTTCCTGTAATGTTTTGTATAATGTGCTGTAGTATTATGTCCATATTATTCAGTTGTGGAAGGGATTTTTGGACCAGATCCAGACAACCTCTTAAAAGCACTCCAGCACCTCTTACTGAAAATTGGCTTCTGCAGCTTTTCCCTAAACATCATTCTGTACGGCAACTTTGGTACTGCATCATGAAAATATAACTCCTCTTCATAGTCACTCATGTGATATGAAGACTGACAAAATCGACCTCCTTAGATTCTGTAGTGTGACTTTGTTGACCAAATTCTCATCTCCTATAATCAGGGTTTCCAGCAGATTAAAATTGGTCTTTTCGTCTGATGCCTAAAATCACGGGTGTATTCTTGAATGAAACCTCTTGTGTTTGTTTTAGTTTCAGTTTTACTTTTACTGGTTTTAGTTTTGGATAAACGCAGCTAAAACCAGACATTTCAACACTACACTTTAAATCTTACTATAAAAGGTAATGGAATAGTTTAACCATATAGGTGTCAACAATATGAAGTTTGTGTATAACAAAAGAGATTATAGTTCAAGTTTAGTGTGAAACAACTGCTATTATTGTTGCAAAACATAATGCATGGCGTGTGAGATGTGAATTGATATTAATGACATACTAATTTTTAAGGCAAATGCGACTTTTTTACTATGTCTAGGCTTTTTAATTAGTTGCTAATCTACTCTAACCAGACTGCTGTGTTTGCACAGTTTAAATCCCATATTATTGAGTGTTTAGAGCAAAATAGATGTAAAACTGGCTGCCATTTTGGCTCCATTGTTGTATGCTGCCAAAAGAGTTGCAATTTTGACTTGCGGTGGCACTATTTTAACAAATGGCTTGCTGGGTCATATGAGAGAGAAGGGACAAACAACCTACTGGGGCTTTAAGGTTTGAGGACTTTTTGCTAAAACTGGAAATAACCATCCACTAAACAAGTTCCACACAAGCTTTTGTTTGCATTTACAGTTTAGTTGCATTGAAACTTTATTTTTAGGAGACAGAGTAAAAAAAAACAAAAAGCATTTAAGTCTAGTTTGAGTTCAATAAAACGTTTGACATTTCGTCTTTTTAAGTATGACTGCTGGCTGAGTCATGTCATGTTTCTGCTATTAGCTTCACATCAGATCAGCAGCTTAATAACAATCAGCTCATTTGTCGTTTATGTATGAGCAGTTGTTGTACTGAACATATGAATAAGCCATTTTTTTCTGGGTTGTCCAGATAGTGAAAGTACGAGCCAAATAGTCAAGAGGGTACTTCCATGAAGCCACAATACACAGGGCAGCGTTGACTACCTGAGCTCCTGTCCTCCTGATGCAGAGTGAGTCATAGCTGATACACTTACATCATCCAGTGTGCCGTGGACCCAAAGAAATAAACTGCCTTAGCTTTGAGAGAGACCTACAGTCTATTAGTAACTCTTTGGTCTGTGTTATTGATCTATAATGGCTTTAGTGAGAGACCAAACTTGTGTTTTGATGTGTTTTTGTGTTTTGAGAACAGCGTTCACATACAAAAAGCCCCCCCCCCCAACAGAAATCCCTCACACATTCATTGAGCTTCAACAAATGGTCGTCCCTCCCGCTGAATTACAGACTCTCCATCACCACTCACCAGATCCTTCCAAGAGCTTTATCCTCACCAGAGTCGGAAATTCCAATGAAAACCATCACAGCAGGGAAGGCGCGTCGTGCCTTCGCAGCAGGAAGATGTATGTACGTGCATTTATGTGTGTGTGTCTAATCCTTTAAAAGCTTTCATAAAAATTAAAAACTAAGGGTTTTTTAATGACATGCCTAATGAGAAAAACATCACCAAAAGAAAAAAACTCGGAGTGCTCGGGGGATAAAGTGCCAAACTGTAGCTGCATGACCGTATCTTGCGACCAGCAGATGTGTGTGAGTGGGCGAACACAGAAGAAAAACTAAAAGAAATAGTGCACAAAAAAACAATAACAGTTATTTTCAGGTCCTCCTTTTCTCGCCAGCTCCTTTTAGCAAAGCTTTTGCGCCCAAAGTGTTTTATAGCTCAGTGGCTGCCAAGAGTTCCTGGCCTGCTATACAATGGAACTGAACAGAACCGAGCTCAACAGGCATTCTGGGAGCAGAACAGCACATCAGGTCCAATTAAGATCAGTAGGTGGAACTTATTGTAACCTGCGACACACTCACACCCCCAGTACTACAGACAACAGAAAGAGGGGCTTTGTGAAACACTTGGCCCTGAATACTAACAGAAAGTGAACCTTGTCAAATGAAGAGAAAGGAAAAAAAAACAGTTCAGTCAGTGTGGAATTCTTGAAGGGGGGGTCATAAAATATGATTGTTGGTTGTAGAGGAGAAGCAGAGGGCGACGGAGTCACATTCACGAGTGCAATCTGTCTATTTTTGTTTATGCATAACTATTGGAGCCCCAGGTAGAAAGTAGGAAAATGCTTCACCTACAGACCTGTAAACCCAGACCAATCAAACCTGTCCACTCCCTACAAGACTCATGGGTAAAGGATTTGGAACTGCAATATAATTAATACATTAATAAAAGAGTAATGTGTTTTGTTTTGAACCAAACAGCTGATGTGTTTAGAGGTTACACAGACAATACTTGCAGCCTGATTAATTGTTGGTTCCTGTCACTCAATACATTTTTTTTAACTATAAGCAAATAAAGATGTAAAAGTAAGGAAATGATTGGGGTTTTGGTTAAACGCTGAAAATGTCAAGCTCCAAGTCAACATTGACTTACAGCATAAGACAGACCACACATTTTCCTCTGACCTTAACCACGTGCTTAAGGTTGTCTGCAAACCCAACCATGCATGTTAATCATGCTGTAGTTTGCAGGAAAATATATTTGAGGTAAAACAAATGGAACATGCAGGTAAAAAAAAGATTTTCTTTCACTTACACAGTTTGTAGACAATATAAATCCATCCATTATCTGTAGCCACTTATTCTGTTCAGGGTCGTGGGGGGCTGGAGCCTATCCCAGCGGTCACTGGGCGAGAGGTGTGGTACACTTTGGACACCAGGCTGTCTTAAGGCCCCCGGAACAGCATATTATAAATATCCCTGCTAAAAATAATGCAAAGTAGGAAAGTATATACCTTACACCTTCATATTCACGTACTGCCAATATTAATGAGATTACAGAACTTCAGTCTGCACACAGAGACTCCAGGGGGTGCATACACTTGTGTACTCATCTGTATTGCCCTCCCTGTACTAAAAGAGTGATGTCTTTATCGCGGGGAGAGAGGTGGAGCAAATGGAACGAGAACAGAGGAAAAATGACAATGCTCTCATGAAAGGGAAGCCTTTCAAACTCAGGGGAGACATGAAAGACTCTCTCTCGTCCTCTTCTCCTCTTTTTCTTCCTTTTGTTCTCTCTCTTACACCCCCCCACCCCAGCTTTTTCCCATCCTCCTTTTCTGTCTCATAATTGTACATTCAGACTCAAACTGTGAATGCTAACAAGGCTTTTAGCTACACTGAATTAATGTATCCAGTGCATTTCACTAATGTGCTACCTTTCAAATGTCACCTTTTATGCTGTTGCTGTGAATACATCTTAGCCACTGTGCATTAATTTTTGGGTTGTTCAGCTCAAATTGCCTTTGGCTGCTTTGGAAAGTTCACACAGTGATAGACATCTTATAAAATGTCCCTGCTGAAGATGGCTACTGCAGACTGCTTCTCATTATGTTTCAGTGCTCAGTATTAACTTGTACTTTAAATGTTGCAAGTGTTCTATATATCATAATCTATGATACATATACCTCACAGACAAATTGGAGTCTGTTTTTGTCCTATTGTCATTGGGATGTGAAGATTGCTCAGCCATGTACAGTGACAGAGCATTATAGACTTCTCTTTTTCCTCTTTTGATTTCTCAAAATGAAGGAGTTTTCATGTCAGTGGAACTGAACAAGCCGCTAATGAAGACTGTGCAGTCAAAAGCTAAAGAACTGCAAGTCGGGGGATTGTTTTGTCAACTATTGCTCCCAAAAGTTAACCCTCAGGTTAAACTTCCATTGAGATTTATTGGTTACTGAATGAATATATTCAGCTCTCTGCTTCCTGTGTTTTGGTCAGAATGTATACAAAAATTGTTTAAAAGACAGAGACAGTTACCAGTGGATCAAAGGCTAAGACCTGGCCTACTTTCACAGATACTGACATGCGTTGGAATTGTAAGATGGGAAAGGTTAGACTAAATGTCTGGCATGGTCATGTAATGACATTACATAAGAATAGAGATTTAATAATAGAATCTATTAAATAACAGAAGTACTGCATAAAAAAACATACCAGGCATTTGTCACACTAAAGGGTGCTGGCAATGTTAAAACAGCAAAGTTCGATCACATGTTTAATGAAGTATCTTCAAACAAACAACAAATCTACCTAAGTCCAAAGTGGCAACAGTTAGAAAGACATAGATTAATTTTCTTCTGGAGGAACTTTGGGTATTGCCAAATGGGTTATGAATTATTTTACCTATTTGAATCTGTTTTTAACAATGAGGGACTATAGAAAAGTTATTCAGATGATTTGAAAGTAGCTCAACAGTAAAATGGCAGGTATAACAAATATAAAAATAGAGCTACTATGCTAAATAACTATAGTAGTTATTACAGCCATCAATTGATTTTAGAAAGAAAAGGTCACAGTGGTCTAAAAAATTGTGACGGCAGAGAAATACCCCATACAAAGCAAAATTCATGCAATAATTTAATATTTAACTTAATAAAAAATGCTAAATGATTAAAAACGTATTATTTAAGGGAATGAGTTCTGCAGTGGTATAGCATAAATTTCTTTTGACTTTAGTGATGCAGTGTCTTATAAACAGTACTAATGTAGCATAAACTGGAAGTACTCTATCTGAAAATGGCACCTAAAGTGAGACATTTTAGTAAATCCATGTAGCTGTGTCTCACATATTATTAAAAGCTGGGCTGAAGTCAGGAAGCCACACCGGTGTGTCACTTGAGTCAAACTATTGGGGAAACTTTGACCCCCTCAGGGTTCATGTGATGGGTTTGAGGGTCAGATTGCACTAATGAGGGAGTAGATGGCCACAGGTGAGGCCCTGCCTTTATGGGAAGATATTTTCCTTTTTGTGTGTGTGTCGGAACATACACTTTTACAGCATCATCAGGCTGAAGATTTATTCAGGTGTTAAAATCAGACAGGAAGAAAATGAGACAGGCACAGCAACTGTTTCTCCACATTTTTATATGGGGAGGAGGGGAGATGAAGGGAAGGTGAAGGGGAAATAAGAAAAAAAGCTGTTTTAATCTTTTGATCCCTTCACTTCCCATCAGGTCTCATATCAAACAAATTACCCAGAATCCACCCCTGCACACATCAGTCTCATTACCCGTCTCCCTCTACTTTGAGACACTGGGTAAATAGTACTGTCTGTAGGGAGACGAAGAATCAACAACATAATGAGACTGCTGATGATGAGCTTGGTGTTGTGTGTGGGTGTGTGTATGTACATGAGGTTTAAGTGCTTTGCTTGGAATTTACTTTCTCAGATCAGGGTTTGAATTAGCCCTGATGCAAGGGAGCGTGGCGGCATGAGCAACACACTGCAAAAAAATATTATATAGTAAAACCTTTAATTTATTCCTAACTTGTTTATCGGTTGCAATAGAAGCCATGTGGAAGAGTTGCATATGATATCCAGGCAGATTGAGTTTTTGTATTTGATGACAACCATGATCCCAGCAGTATAAGCCTGGATTTAACTGGTGGATTCTTGTATAATGTCGTAGTTTTGTCAGAGGAAAGAACAAAAGTTTTGTTTTCTATGTGACAGAGGGACAAACTTTTGAAATGTAACAAAATAATGGAGGATTAGAAATGTTTCCCTACAGATGCAAACAAACATCTTTTACTGTTCAATGACTCAAACTTTCTCCAAAAGCTAATGATTCGCCACAGAACATTTCTCTTTTCCCTTATCCTTGCTGGATCCCTCCACCATCTATCTGCAACATCCATCTTTTTCAAAGTTTGAAGTCGCGACCCTTTATAATCTACCGCCTTCTCTATTGTTCCCAAATACAAGCCGGCCATTGTCTATTTGACACAGTAACAAGGGGACCAGGATGTCAACACCAACAGTATGGCGGCTGATCATTATGTCTGGCCATGGGGTTGGTCAAAGGGCAAAGGTCAGAGGTTAGAGAACAGTCGCAATTAAAGGAGCCTCCTCTGTCAACACATTTGTATATAGCAGGAAGGGACAGACAGTTTCCCGAAACTTTCATATCACTTTGTCATGTGGTGAACATGTTAATCATGTGATAAATCAATGATGATGATAGGAATGAAAGAAGGTACATACCGTGCACTTCTTTCCTGTTTTTGTTTTACCATATCTTATGCTGTTATCTTGAACTTTTCACATTTAAGATTTCCTTTTATGATGTACATATTTTGAATAAAACAATCTCCACCCAGTGTCTTTTTACTTGCTTGTGTTATGTTTTAATTATCAGATATTGTCATGTAATCGTAGATGTCTAAACTGTCCATTATTCGGAGCTGTTCTGGGTGTTTTTCATTGAGCAGCTCAGCTCATGAAACTCCACATATTAAAACTTTCCATTTTATAAAGCTTGTTGTCTTAAAAGTTGGGTTCAGATTATCACATACAGTATACCCACTGACCACTGTGTATATAAGTTTATTTATAGTCTATTTATACTAATAAAACACGTGTTTTAGCGAATATGTTATATATGATTAAAACACCAGCTATTTACACAATAAGTTGTTATATGAGTTCCTTCTGAATCTTGATGTAATTTCTTGCATTAAAAATTAGTAGCTGTTTTAATATGTACCAGTGTTACATACAGTAAGTACTGGATCTATAAAGAGTATAAGGGTTAGGGTGGGTCCTCTTTGATTAAGTCTTGCAGACACATCTTATGTCCTTGTATTTGACTTCCATTATTCCAGTAATTATTCTGTATATTGCATATGCCGGAATTATATGTGCTCTAATCAAAGTAAAATCACTTTTTGCTCAGAAAGAGGCAGGTGTTAACAGGTGCCCAGTGGCCTGGTTCTCTCATCTTTTGTTTTATGCCAGTTTATTTATGCAGCAACAACAAAAATAGAATTTAATTTATTCTGCATGGCTTGTATCCTGTGTTTCAGTTCAAAGTCTTAAATGTGGTTGAGATCATGGCACAAGCAAATATAATAGAAATATTGTGTAGAAATGCAATATATGTTAGAGCATTATATGGTCCCTTTTTCATAACAATGAGTGGTACCAAAAATGTAATATGTATGAAACAAAATATTCAGAAAGTACTGTGTAGAAACAGGTGTCAAAATATTTTTTGTCATATAGGTTACTTACATCATGTATGGCCTGGGTTTTATGAACTCAGTACCTCCTAAAAATGTTTTTCCACTATTTCAGGAATATTGATTTTCTTGGACAGCTGTACCCATCAAGTCATTGAGTGAAAGTAAGTGATGTCATAAAACAGGCCTCCAGAGTACATGATTGAAATGTGTCCAACATTACTCAGACGTGAAGGCCGATTCTCCCTCCAGACTTAGAGCAGAGCAGCAAAGGGCTGATAATAGTGAAGTGAGGACAGACTCAGACTGAGGGTGGCAGACACGGGAAAAGGTGGGGGGGGAGGCGAAAGTGATAACCTTGTCTCTCGTTCATTGCTGTCTGCTCAGTGATTTAATTTGCTTGCGCCGTCACACCTGAGCTAAAGCTCATCCATCACAGGTACTGTGAGATCCCTCCATCACTTGCTCTCTTCTTCTCCCCATCCATCGTTCCATTCCAACTTCTCTCTCAACTTCTGTTCCAGTTCTACATTTTTTTTCTTTTAAGGCTCTCCTACTCTCCCATCATCTTTCCATCAGAATCTGTCTGAAATATGATATCTTTCCATCTCATTCTGTGATTCTGTTCAGTCACCGTCTCTCCCTGCTGTCTAATACTGAAAATAATTGGCTCTTCTGGGTTTCTTCTGTTACACTTGTGGTTCAATATAAAACTAAACTGATAGGTTGAAAACTTTGAAATCTTGATGCTATTGAGACCCTTAAAGGTAATCTTAAAAGTTAAATAAATGTAACTTTTACAGTAAGTTTTATATGAATATGGGCTCCCTAAAAATAGTTTTAAACAAGGAGATCAGATTTTGCGCACTGGTTATTAAGCTGTCAAAGTCTTTCAGTGCTATAGAAGCAGTGTTGCTGGTGCAGCATATTTACTATATAGGCACATTTGGTCAAGCTGGATCCTAAAAACCACAAAATGCCTTTTCACTCAAAGTGTTGCCCCTCTGGTTGTGTCCTTGTGCTGTTTCTCAGCAGGTCTCCATGTTTTGCTAACATAGGTTCACCCCCGCGTTACTTTGGTACAGTCCACTGAGCACCCAGCTTGCCTCCTGGCTCAGTCTGGGCCAAACTAATCAACGCATCCTGCAGGGGACATGGGATCCCCCCCACTGACAGACCATAGGAAGACCCTGCGTACCTGAGCTCAGCCAAGTGGGCATGAGGCACACACTCATACATGGGTGCACTCAAGTGAATTCAAGTAATTATGGCTGTGCAAACAGTAAGTAGCACCTGTGAGCGTTTGTGCCTGGACCGTCAGAATAGGAGAAATATGAGTCCACAGAAGTTGCTGGTTATAGCTTCTAAAAACCTTTTAGTGGAATGAGAGACAATGTAAGACACTCAGATCTACAGTACTACATGATCGTGTGTGTGTTTGCTGACAGTAAATGGTCCACTGTGTCATGCAATGGCCTTCTCCATGTGACATCCAACCTCTCAGTGGACTGGTTAACATGGCAATAACCTGGCCATAGCAAAGTTATAGGTGTGCTGGGGTGATTGATGTACTGCTTGATTGGTGTTTGTCACATATTACACAACAATACATTTGAAACTATTCTACTGTGTCATCTTAAAAAATAACTTGATGCTGTTATAAATTAATTTTTAGAATACTCAACAATCTGCATGGTCTCTTATGGACAATAAACCATTTTTTTGGAATAGGGAATTTATTTCCCAATTCAATTGGTTAGAAATTACATACAGCATTTGCATAACAATGACACAAATGTAAACCTCACTGTGGTGTTAGTCAGATGATCAGCAGCACGTTAAGGCAAGAACAGGTATTTTATTTACATATTTTACTCTGGTCCATGTTGCTGGACTGAATGCGTTAATTACATTATGTTACATGTGAGAAGAGCCCTGATATTGATCAGATTCCTGAAAGCCTTTTATTAACCAGTCAGGTCTGAGTTGTCAGCATAGCACTGGTGCCTGCACAGAGCTAAGTGATCTTAATTAGCAAATACTCTCCAGTTCTATACAACACAGGACCTGTGACTGTGTGGGTGACTCTATTTAAAGGTGTGCGTTTAAATAGATTTGGCAGGACTGGCTGACAGGATCGAAACCATCTCCCTGCACTTAGATGAACCCACGTTCCTTAAAAACAGCTGGAAGAATGTGAATTTACTTAAAGCTATTTTAATTTTTAAATAAAGTCCTCAGCTGTGCACAAATTGTTTTTTTGTGTATTTTGTTTTGTATATTTTCCACCAAGTTGTATGTGACAGTGTAAATGCACATGGGGGTTTGCAGAGAATACACTTCCTGAGTTAGCTAAAAAACATGGCAAAGCCCTTCATCTAGGAATAACATCTATAAATACACAGAAAAAAGAGATATCTTCACTGCAGCATGCTGACTGAGGTCGTGCTGTTTTTTGCTACGCTTCGCCACTCAGCTAAGCCACAGCAATAGGATTTTCGGGCCAGAATTAAGGTCTGATTTTCATCTGGAAGGAACAGAGATTTTTAAAAAAGTCCATCCATGTCTTTAGAATTGTAATATTTCCACAGGGGAAGAAGCTAGAAGGTGAATTGAAAGAGATCTTACAGAAAGGGGGGAAAGCCTCCTCATCTCTGCAACCCCTCCCCCTCCTCCCTGTCTTTTTCTACCTCTCAATCACATTCACCCCGAACCTTTCCTTCTCAGACAAAAACCCCAGATAACCCATGCGTCACCACATCAAAGGGAAGATGAGAGGAAGATGGATGGCGCAGTAGAAGGGAGGTGGAGTGGGAGAATCTCAGCGAGGAGGATCAACAAAAGGAGAGGTTAGAGAGCGAGAGGAGAGGGTGGTGGAGAGAACAGAGACAGAGCACACAAGTGCAAAAGAAGTGATGAATAAGATGTGAACACCTTAGCAGGACTGAGACATAACCGAGAGCAGGAGTGTATCTCTCTTTTTCTCTCTCTATTTATATCCCCGTGTGTCTCCCTTAATCTCTTAGCGTGTCTCTCTCTTTCTCCCTAACACACAGCTTGGGTATTCACATTTTTTCTTCTGTTGTTGTATGATAACAGAGCAAACAGTTCAATTAGCTGAAGCTCTCAGGGCCTTCCATTTCTGCACTCTGCTCTCTTCAGATGGGGAGTGTAGGGAAGAGAGTACAGCTGAGCATGAAAAGCATCAACATCAAAGTCCTTACATTCACTGAAAGTTGCACTTTACTACATGTGTGTGTTGGCAAGATCCATCCTCAGCAAACCAGGCAAATGTTAGATAACAGATATTTGCTGTTAGTTCACATTTGCACCCACACATCTTTTACTTTATAATGTAATTTGTCACATTCAAAGCTCCTTTCTCATGTGTGCCCTTTGACCTTTTCACTTTCCTTGGTAAATCTTACATACGTGGTTTATGACATTATTGTTTGATGTAGAAGAAGTTATTTTTAGATTTTACACTCTTCTCATTGCACCTGGGGTCTCATGCAGGGAGCAGGTGTGTGGATAACAACCAGAGGACAGATCAGAGCGAGAGGTGGAAGCAGAGATGAGTGGGAGAATAACGAGACCACCTATGCTGCTCCCACAACAAGGGTAGAATACATGCCAAGGTGTAAATTTTGTTCCAGGATTGCAGTAATTGTGCATACTTTAAATTATTTTTGCTAATCTAACAATTATTGTGCTATGGTTAATTCACTGACTTAAACCGATAACAGGACAAAATGAAATATGCTGTTGTAGGTGCATTTGTGCTCCCTGTAACTCAGCGGGAAAAGCCCGAGGCACGAGGGATCACTCTGTAACAATAATCTTTCTTTATTTGCAAAGTGAATGAAACATCTTCACTTGTAAAACCATCAGCTGCTCTCACATCTGCTTTGCAAAATGCAGCTCAATTCTTGTTATTTTAATGGATCAGTCAATTCAGTGTTTAGTTTGAAGCACAAAGCTACTACAGTACTTTATTTTTACCATGTATACCATGAACTGTCTCTGTTGTCAAACTACTGATGCTTGAGTTTTAAAAGCATTCAGTCTTTATATGTCTTTAAGACTTTTTCAAGGAGACAGACACCCTGTCAACTATCAGAGAAAAGCTAATTATGTTTTAATTAGCCGTTTGACAATGTTTTTCTTGTAGTTGATGAGTTCACAGAAAGGTAAGAGGAGCGACTCAGTACATTTGTACATAGATGACAACCAAAGAGGAGAAGAAGAACAAGCCATATTACAGCAGTGGTTTAGATAATTCCTTATGTTAGAGGAGAGCAATGAAATACAATATTAAGCACACAAGAAGTATCCCCCCACAAAATATATAAATCCCCTTGATGTGGAGCAGTTTGAAAAATGAATTTTAGCCCCTGCACGAGGTAAAAGGTTGGTGACCCTGGTAAGATGACTCTTGCTGGGTGTGAGCCAGTCAGACCGCAAGGGATGAAGGGAAAGGAAAGAAAATGGAGGAGACAGATTCCAAAAAGAGAAAAGCGAAGAGCAACAGAGTCCAAAAATATGATACAAGTTTAGTTGGGAATAAAACTTGAATAAATTCAACAACTGTAAATACAACACTGACATATTAGCACAAGTTCATTGTGCTAAGTTGTTGTTTATTTATTTTATTTTAACTTTCATCTCTGTCCAAATAAATCAAATTGTCTCACTCTCTTTTTAGCTCTGTTTTGTTCTCAAACTCATATTTATGAAAACATTATTAATATCTAATAGCTTACTATATGTAATAATAAACAAATATCAATATCTAATAACTATATCTAACTATCAAACTAATATGACTAATTTGTGCTAACTTTGGAGCTGGAGAGGTAATGTACAGCAGATTTATCAGTATTTAATAGATGAAAACAATAGCTTACTGCTGCTAAAAACTATGCCATTGACTCCCATGGAAAACCTAAATATACCTGGTTTTCATTAGGAAAAAAAAAATTCACACTAAACATAGTTTAGTGGATGTTACAAAAAGGGTCGGAGGTTTGCGCATTGCTCTGTCCAACCAGATGTCAAAGTGTCCCTGGGCAGGACAATGAACCCCCAACAGCCCATCCTCATTCCCAGCCACGCAGTGCTGGTCTCAAGCCCGGTAGAAACTGGGGAGGGTTGCATCAGGAAGGGCATCCGGCGTAAAACTGTGCCAAATCAAAATGCGGACAAATGATCCGTGACCCTGAACTCACAGGATAAGCCGAAAGGAGAAAAAAAGACAAAAATAAAAAGTGGATATTACAAAAGTCTGCAGACCCACCCCAAGTTACAAATACCAACCACTGGTTGACTTACGTAACATCAGAGTTCCTACTGTTGGTGCAAATGCAGAAAGAAGAACCCTTTTCAATATGTAGTTATAGGAGGAGCTCCCCAGTGGGTAGTCCCTGGAACTCTTTGATCCAAAAGCCTCTGCTGACATACAGACCCAAGAACTGCAGCATCAGAACAAGACCTGACCCAATTACACTGATGTGGGTCCCGCACCTGTACCCTGCCCACAGCACAGGAAACCTCCCAGTTAAAACTGTTAAAAGAATTGTAAAATTAAGTAAGTAGTCCTAATCCCAACACATAACATTATCAAAGCTGCCCTTTCCAGGATATTCAAATAATTCTACCAGGCTGCCAACTACTTCAAAGACATTTGGGTTTCAGGAGTGCCAGCAAAAAGAAGGAAAAAGAAGTAGAGATGGAAAAATACTGTAAATACCAGAGACACTTGAAAACCCACCCACACTGTAATTGCAGTTTAAATGACACACCTGACCTTTAACTCTGAATTGTAACCCCCAGTTCAACCTCAGACCTGAGAAACAAATGACTTAAGGTTTTCTGGTCTTCTCTAGCTCAAACCTCCACCTATTTACATTAGACACAGGACAGAAACCCAAGTGGCTGGCACCCGTAACCGTTCCACCAGTCTGTCCAAGGTTTCTCACCGTTCAAACATTGAGTGAGTAACCCAGATTGTGTAGGATTTAGTCATGGGAAGGTCTGCCTGAGCACTAAGAAAACACAGACAGACTGTATGCAGCTATTGTCACACTCGATCCTTGTCTCTGATCTACAGACCAGGAAAAGCCTCGGCCGTGAAACGGTGCTGATGTGGGTGAAACAATGACAGACTTTCAGGCATTTATACCATTTCAGTCCTCTCTCTGCCTTTGCAGCAGTCTCACATTTCTTACACAATTGCATACAAACCCACAACATCTATCATCTAATGCGTACGCACAGATGCTACACACACACACAAACACATGCACACACACACACACACACACACAGGCCCTCTGATCATCATAAACCATGTAAACCAGAAAAGGAAGCTGTCATTATACTCCCCGAGGAGCTCGCAGGGTGTAATTTAAAAAGATAAGAGAACAAATTAGCTGTGAATTCATTATGTGTTTATATTCAGTGAGTGGGCATTATGGGAAGGTTTTTGAATGGCAGCTGTTGTCGGGATAACTTCAAATGATTAACAGCAGCAACAGAAAATATATATTCTCCAAAAATTGTTTTACATCCTTTAATCTGTAAAATCTGAATGGCAGTTGCTTAACCCAACACATGTGAATATCGGTTGAATTTGTGCTCGCATTTGTTAACATATTTTGAACATGTACATCTAGTTTCAGGCATGTAGAGTGGATTTGTTATGAGGTTTGTTTCCAGGAGAGGCAAACGGCTAAACCTGATCCGCTGTGGAAAATCAACAACACACACAGGAAAGAGGTTCAGACACCAAACAATCCAGGTTTAGATCCATGTTTGCCCATTCTTTTTAGCTTTGTTTGCTTTCTCTGCTGGCCTGGGTGGCATAAGTGTGGGGGGTTGTACTTGGCTGTCGGATAAGTGTAGGCACAGTAGGGTAGGAGAGTTGGGGGTAGAAAGGGCAGATGTTGGGATTAAATGGGTGGGGTGGATTGGAGCTGGGACACTTAAGCTGTACATAAAGAACTCTTTTTAAGGGTTATGGTTTGGGTAGGGGATCAACAGCATGTGTGATAAGTCATAAAATCACAAACCTGATACCTTAAAAAGATTATTTATCTATTTATTTATTTATGTGTTTATTCTATATTAGATTTGAAACCTGCAGTACAACACATCGTTAAACCTGCATGAGCATTACTCTACTCCAAAGTGGAAAACCAACTCCAGTTGGTTCTCCACTAGGTCCGTAAGAAAATATTTAACTCCACTTGTTAAGTGTTTGTATGTGGTCACCAGCTTTTTTATTAACTTATTTTTTCAGGCGGAGGTGCTGCCCAGATTCTGTATAGTTATTGATTACAGCAGCTGATACATGGCATACCCATCCACCCACCAAATCTGGATTCTTAGTGATACGAATGATAATTGAGCCCAAGGGCAAAACTTTCTTTTTACAGCAGCACATAAGATACTATGTAAATAAGTTTCCAAGGAAAATAGGGATATTAATGAAGAAGTGAGTTGAAATTAAAGCATATCTCAATATTTAGAATATACAGTCTATTGCAATAGGTTCACTGGTAATAAATGTCTGGATATGAGCAATAGTTGTGCAAGAGCTTTCAGAAGTTCAGTTTATTGGTGAGTGGGGGTGAATAGAACATTTAAAGACATACTGTACCTTTTCTAGACTTATGAAAACAATACCAGAATATGTCCGAAATATTACCCAATACATATACTATAGATGGATGCCGTTGATTTACTGTAATAACCTTTGAAAGCTAAATAGGTCCTTTTCACATACTACTGGTGAAAAGTGAAGCACTGGTGGGTCCAGCTTTTTGCAGATGGAGTGGCACACATTGCTGTGTCAGAGAAGGTTTGTACACTAGTCATAAAACTCCATGTCGCTACCAGTGCAACAATACCAAAGGATCATGTGGATAAATAGTCTAAATAATGTGGGGAAGGGGTGCTTCATCCAGGTACAAATCATAAAGACTTGTATATTCTGTGCACATAAATCTGATATCCTTAAATGGTTAAGTGCTATGGTGCCATTTTCTGGGATCGTATGGGACTATATTATAAAGAGTGTGTTTATTCAGGGGACTGCTTGGCTGGTTGGGATGTTATTACATGTATGTGTGTGTGTGTCCAAAGACGCTGAGCGGGAACGTGAAACTGGAAAGCTAGGTTTCACTTAATCATCTCCTGATGCTGTGTAAACACTGAATCTGATTTGAGCTAATTGGGTTTGTAGTCAGGGTAAACAGTGTAAAGGGAAACCGCTTGCACATTCAGCAAGATCTTTCCCACTCACAGCCACCTCCTCTGTTCACTCCAACTTTGTTCTTTTATTTAACCAGAGGACAAAATGTTGAAACTCGTGCCAGGCATTTTCCCCTCTCCATTGCTCTGATCCGCTGTAATAAAAAAGTCTTTCTTTCCCCTCAAAGTCACATGTAATTTCCATAATGTTGTTTGGTTGGACCATGAGCTTTTCCTGTTCGGGTATTTGAGTAATTTGATTTTTGACTAAATAAGGGCGCAGGAAAGGACGGGGAAGAAGGGATCATATATATATTCAAAGAACCTTTCAATCGATTTCCTGACTTTGACTTTAGAAATATTTCACATTAGTGGTTAAGGACTGTCTTCCCCGCTCCCTTCCTCATCTCCCCCCTTTTGGCATTGATAGCATAGTCTTGAAAAGTTTGTGCTGTCCAGCGTCTTGTTACTCACATTTCTTCTCTCTCGCTCTCTCATCATAGTCAGTAATGTAGTCACACTGATTGCATTCTCCCACTAATCTAATTCTTCCCTCTTTTAGCCCCCCAGAGACTTCCAGTGGATTCACATCACAACCATTTCAGTGACCCCCCCATCTTTTCCTTCCTCATGACAGCACATGCTAACTTTGGATTGAAAAGCTCCATAAGCCTTGCCTGCCTTAACCACTCCGATCACATTACCGCCTTCACAAAAACAAACCCAGCTTCAGCTGACTGCTTAGATCTCATTATACATCCACAAGAACCAGTGGACTTCAGTGATCCACATCAAAATAAAACCCAGAAGGGATCCTAACCAGCAATTAAGATAACATTTATTCCCAAACAGCACATTCCCTTTTTTGTATTGTTAATTTTACCAGTAAATGTAATTAGTGTCAGCTTCAAAAGTGGTGGCTATCACTACTTGACACTAATTTGTTCTAGATTGTCTGTCAAACCCCCGCAAGATTTATGTGGACAGATATTAAGTTTGCAATGCTCCACAGAAAGGGGTCTTTTTACAGGGAATCGTAAATATCTTTGCTCAGGAACTTCAAATCCCATGTTGCACTGCTAATACCTGTCTTACAATGATCAATGGCTTCCCAGGTCAAGGAGGTCAAAGGCTGCTGACTGGACTTGTTAGAGGTCAACGTCCCTTTGAACTAAAGAGACACTCGAGACAAAACAAGCATTTTTCCCCTGCCTTAAATGAAAAAAAAAAGGAAAAACAAACTTTGTCTCCAAGACATAACAAATCAATCTTCCTCCTCCTAGCAAGAGATCAAAATTGATTAGCTGGATGCACACAAGCCTTCATGTTTTTCCAAGTCTGAAATGAAACATGAAATACAATAGTTTTCAAAAAAGCACATTTTTCTCTGGTCTTTACTGAGTGTCCTTGTCTCTGTTTATTGTTTCTGTCTTTTGGAAATACTGAACACCTGTTTTTAAAATCCTGTTCCAGGTCTATTCCATGCAAAGTTTCTGCTTGTACAATGCCTGTGTGAATGACATTATAAACATTTTTTTTTAAATTTTAAGTAAAAGGCAGCTGATGGCAGTGCCAAAACCACTTGAACTTGTAAGTGTAAACATAGACACATTGTTCACATAAAACTCCAGATTCCTGTCTCTCTTTTTCTCCAGTGATTGAATGTAAATTAATGGCAAACAACAACGTTCTCTCACAGCAGGAGGGGTGATGGCGTTTGTGATGGACTGCGACCAAGCTGACTGTTGATACGTGAAGGCAGCGCGTTGCAAGTGTCACCATGTTGTCAGTACTTTTTTGTAGCAATCATTTAAATCACTGAATGCATTTGATATTCTGTGCATCTGCATGCCTCAAGAAACAGCAAGTGAAGCCTTAAAACTAGACCTGCAATCGCGCAGCAGGCTGAGTACAAGTGGAAGATGACTCGTCTGTTATTTCTAACTGTGTTTATGATTACATGTGTTCATCGTCGTATGTGTGTGTCAAGTGAGTCTGTGATCATCTCAGTGTGTTAACTAGCTAAATGTGCACACCAAAGTGTATGACAAGTGCATCGTGTGTATCCTATCTTTAGACAGCAAGCTTACAACTACAGTGGGTTTTATTGGTTATTCAGGTACAGTATTTTGTTAGTAAGTAAAACTTTGGAGCAACTTTCTCAGGTTCTGTGTGTTTTCTTCCCCTATAGCATATATTCAGAACTGTCTGTGTGCATTTTTCTGTCCTTGTTAAAAACTGCGTGTGCTTATGTGCATCCCCGTATGAGTGTACCTGCCCGTCGTTGGGTGTGTGCCTGCCTGATGCCACAGGTAGTTGTGTGCTCAGTGGAGTGTGCGTCGCTACACCTGTTCTCCCCTCAGGGAGGCGCTGTCCACGGCCAGCTGGCAGAGCAGAGCCGGGGCAGAGGATTGGACAGATTGGATAAGCGGTAGGACATCGGGACGAGCAGAAGACATGACTGAAGGTGAGGGCAAAAATAGAGGAAATAGGCAAAGTACAGAAAGAAGAACAATAGGTAAACGCTGGCTGAATATTAGATTATGCAGCAAGCTTTGTCTGGATTCGTATAAAGGGCAAATATGATCACACGAAGAACCATGATCCTACCATATCCATCCCATGTCCATATCCATGTCATTGTCTTAGTGTGATAAGACTAAATTAGAAACGACAAGCCAGAAATAAGTGGCAAGTACAATACTGACAAAAAGACAAGCAGATGCACAAGAAAGTGCTCAGACAGGCCTTGTATGACTGTACTGACTCGTATGACTAGGGTATAACAGTACATCAGATGGAGTTTGACCTGTAATTGTCGCACCCGCGTCCACCCACCAACCTTCCTGGGGAGATCAGTCATTTCCAAAATGTCACATCACAGTGGAGAGATGCATCACAAAGTTTCACCACAACAACATCTACATGGTCTAGGTTTTGTATAAAAAACACAAAGGAATTTATAGATAAAAGAGCAGAGGAAGTCTGAGACATAGTCTTCACACTGTAGGATGAAATGCAAATTAAACCTTTATTTTCAGTTTTAGATACTGTTACAGCATTGTTAGTGGCCCTGTACCCACTGACTCATTTAATTGTATGATGGCTTGTTCAGTGTGGCATGATAATAAATGACACTGTACCTATCAGTCATTGCCTGTCTTTTAATTTTCATCTCTATTTTCTTCTCTCATTTTCTTTGGGTCTAGTTCAGTGTGTTTCCCCTTTTAGTGGTCTGTTTGAGGGTGAAAACTTGGTTTCAGGACTAAGGTAAGACTTTCTGTAGCTTCAGGTTAAACTTCTAGGGTTGGGGTTATGCATTTAGTTGTGACGGTAACGTTTAGTGTGCAAGGTTATGAAACGCAGTACGTCAGTAACTCTCCTGACAACTAAAGAAAGACAAATGTGTGTGTTTGTGTGTCCTGCACAAACATGCAGTGTCAGTGTCAGTGGCTGCAGTGTCATTGGGGACATGAGATGTCTCTCTTTCGCTCCATATGCAGTAGTTTGCTAAAATACTGCAGCACTACTGCAAACCGCTGAGGGGATCAGACAACACATGCACAGACACTTGTACTCATACAGATGCATACAGAATATAGTTCTCTAACTACATAAGGTATAAGTATACTGTAAACATATATATTCAATTTCTTGTTAGTTTGCAGCTGCCTCACATCCATCCACATATTGCAGCTTATTCAGTAGGGAATAAAGCTTGCAGGCTGAATCAACACAAACTCACACACACACACACGAGTCTCACTTGAGTATAATTTATATAATGTACTCATCCTCCCTCTCTTGCTCTCATACTTACACACACACACATCCCTCTAGCTCTACCCTGTCTTCCTCATTAAGAGAGCAGTCCTTCAGTCTTGGTCTCTGGAGTGTCTTTCTATATCTTCAAAGCCTGTGGGAATTCTGTTTTTCCCTCTCTCCCTCCTTCTTCCCTTCTCCCTTTTTCCCTTTCTCAGACTTTTACATACACACATTTAGACAAACCCACACTTGATAGCCATAGGCCCAGGTCCACTGGGAATGTGGTACGGACAGAAGGTAAGACTGGAAACAGAGAAAGAGCCGAAAGTGATAGCGGGTAGAAGATAGGATGTAGGCTGAGAGGTAATGAAAGAGGAGAATAGGGGGGGTAGAGAAATGTAGGTAAGAGTCAGAAAGAACTAGGCAGCGAAAGTAGTGAAAGGGAAGTGGAATTCGAGGAAGGAGGGCCAAGAGGGTACAGAGCTGAAAAAGCACAGTTTGAGAGCTATGAGAGTGGGATGGAGAAAAAAAAATCTCAGAAATGAACTGACAGGCAGAGAGAGAGCCAGAGACTTCTACACCCACAGTTATGTCTCACTATACCTCTGAGGACACTTACTGACATAATGACATAATGTATTCCCTAGCCCCCCAGCCTAAACTCAACCATCACAACCAGGTGTCTAACACTAACACTAACCCTAACTCTAATCCTGAAACCACAGTCTTAGAAAAATGTGTCCACACAAGCAAATAAAAACACATGCACACACATAAGAATTTGGAAATTGAGTCATACTCAGCCCTGAGTTTTAACCAGCAGCTACACCCAACGCAGCCAATTCTCGAACACTTTTGAATTAGTTCCCGCTCCCCTCTCCCCAGAAAAGAGAAGCGTGAAATTGACCAAGTCAAAGCTGCGTTCTGAGCAAAGCTGATTTCCTGCCATTGTACCAGAGGCAGCATCTATCCAATGCGATTCTGCTGTCGTGACCTGGGACAGAGTTTGTGTTTCACCCTTGAAAATCTTTATGAGGCTTGTGTTACATATGGGACTCTGCATTCTTTTGGTTTAGAAACGAGAGGTTGTGAATTAAATGAAAGCAGGCTGATTTAGGTTTGTTCAATATTAGTTTTTTTATACGTTAATACAGTTTCCGCCATAATTTTAACTGGAAAGTTATCTCAGTGTAGACTGTGTTCGTCTTCCAAAATGACCCCTATGAGAATTTCGAATTATTAGGTCACTTGTTTAACAAAATATCATTATCAGGAGGATCCACTTACTTCGTTTTTTGAAAGATCTTGTGGCCTTTGTCAGTGAGCTACATGATGAGCTGCGTTGAGAATCTTTTGGAAGTGTGTCTGTGATACCTTTTATCAAAGATGGGCAACTGCACTAAAAGTACAGATGTGTACCTTTGGAAAACCAAATCATACTGTTTGAAAACACCTATTATAAATCACAAATGTCATCTTATAATCATGATTCTAAATGTGTAATGTACATATACAGAATGTTACGTGTCTGTTTCTTCTAACGCACAGCAGAGCCCATCTGCAGTCACTCTGCCTGTATATGTAGGTAGATTTAATACTCCCCTCTTGTCACATATGATATTTAGCTCTTGACCACCCCATGCTTTGTTACTCTTCCTCGTTCAACCCTGGTGGTTTTTGTTTGGACGCGATGAAAAGCCCCTCAAAACAGCTTTATCTATGGTGCAGCAGAAGCAGAGTCTGTGAAATGTGGTAACGGTTTTGGACCCACAGGAAAGCGGCGTAGATGGAAACTCAAACCAGACATGCTTATGAGAGACACCAGGGGACATTGGGGAGGGGACTTCGATTCAGGTCCCTGAGTGGTAGGCACGTATAACAACCATCAGCTCTGTTTTGCTTTGGCTGCATTAAGACCGGCTGCTTTGGCACAGAACGCACACACTCGCACAGACACACATGCTCACCCTGGTGTCTGCACTGCGTATGGTTTGCATTGGTTCTGCTGCTGGCTTTTGTAAACAGCACTAACTGTCCTGGAAGTTCTCAGACTTCTGAATGAAAGGCTACCTCCATCTCTCTGTCTCCCTCCCCTTTCTCTCTGCTGCCCTTTGACCTGCTTTACCATATGGGCTGTCACGTGTGTGTGTTCTTGTCATGCGTGTTTAGGCAAGTCCATGACATGTGATCTCTGCAGGCAAAAAGTTCTACACATTCAATGTCGTCCACTACTATTGACTCCAAGTCAGTTAAGGACTGCTGCTACTGTAAAAAGGAAATTTCATTATTTATTTCATAATTTTTCTATTTTATAGGAACAACGTTGATTGGTTCTGTAGCAGGACTGAGAACTTTCTACAAATATATTACAAGTCATCGTAATTTTAAACCGAGAAAGTAGGTCGCTAGAAAATTTCTTTAACGAATTGGGGAATCTGCATTATCCAGTCCAGTATCCCTAGGAATTACACTCCAGATAATTCTGCACTTCAGGATTCAGTGTCAGTGCTGGAAATAGTGTACATATTAATAAGAACAGCTATCATCTGTGCAGCAACAATGAATGAAATTAGAATAAAGTGAACCAAAAAAATGAAATAACATCAACACTGATGAATACTATTCCTTCTCTAACGTCTTTCTGCAGGACAGCGAAAACAAAATTCACATTTAATGTTTGTTTAGACAAACACTAAAGCCATATTGACAATTAATACTCAGTGTGGGGTTTAATGTGGGAAGAGAAGCACTTCATTGCCCTTAAGGGGGTTTAGTATCTGAATTCTTTTTTATCTGTGTAATATTGAGTCATTGTTTCTCTGTTAGTGTGTCTTTTTGATTTCTTGTATTAAATGTTCATTAAATGTTTTGCCTCAGAGGAGCAATAAACTAAAAGAGTAACTAAAAAGACAGATCAAGTAAAAATCACAAAAACACAAACACACACAGAGTACAAAGGGGAAACTGTAAAATACTGAAAATTTGCTCCAAATACTTTTGCAGAGCTGGTCTTGATTCAGATAATTCAGAGAACCAAACTAAAATTAATCAAATTCAACTGAAGTTTCAAAAGCTACACAAACAGACACATCTTGTCCACATTAAGTCAGAAACCCTACCCATACATACCCTATTCCCAGTCACAGGATGTGAGGTCACCAGAGAGACAGTGTATGTGTGTGTGTGTGTGTGTGTGTGTGTGTGTGTGTGTGTGTGTGTGTGTGTGTGTTTGCGTTTTGTTGTGACCCTCCTGGTGTCTTCTTTCTCTGGGAGATTAGGTTTCAACCATCATTGGGGCTTGCTAATTAATGTCACAACCTGCTCGCCATGTCACTGCCAATTTACTCTACACACACACACACATTACTTAGAGGCTCAGGCCTGTACGTACCTTTTTGCACCTATACACACACACTTCCTCTCCTCACCTGTCACAATTAATGTCATACATTGCCTTCTGACTTTTGGGATTTTCTGCTTTCCTCTCTCTCCATGTCACTCTATCCACACAGTTCGCCTCCTCTCCACCAGCATTTCACCGTCTTTCTTTTGGCAGTTTCTCCACCACTGTCCTTTTTCACCTCGCTGTCACTACTAATTCACCATCTTTTTTCTTTCCTTCTCTATCATATTCCCCCCCCCACCCCCTTGTTTTTTGTCATTCATTTTTTCTTTTCTTTGTATGTCTTTCCCCATATGAGCCTAGAAATAACATTCCTATTTTATCACAACTATTTACTTTTATTTGTCATGCTGTCCTGCTGATCCACTCTTAAATCATCATATTGAAGATTAAGTTGCGAACAACTACGACATGTTTGGTTTACTTGTCAGCTTTGAGGCAATAACAATGATAATGTTGCAGTGATGTCATTTGGGTTATCTCAGCTTTGGCTTGGAGACATTACATTTTTTAACTGTAAGCCTGTGTTAAAATAACTGGGACGTGGAGTGTTGCTGCTGTCAGGTTACATGGTGGGAATTGCAGGACCTACACTATTGCTGCTTTACTCACACACTACTATAAATTAGTTTCCAAGATGAGTGCACATTTTGGCAGAACATCCAGAAACTATATGAAAGAAATTAAAGAAGCATTAAACAACTGTTAAAATGTGGTATTATTGTATTTCTGCAAACATGTTTTCTTCATGCTGTGTTGCTTTATGACCATTAATCAGCAAAACAACAAGTACAAAAAGTTATATTGTATCATATAGTTGTAATGTATTTAAAATCATGTAACGTGTAAAAAATTATCAATTTATTAACACGGAAACATTATTCTGTTCATTGCAACTGACAAAATATTTCAACTAAACTCAACAAACGTGGAGTTCAGAAGCATTTTTATAAATTGACATCAGTTGAATGGAAACATCCTATGATCAGCTACACCCATACACACTCAAAGCTTCTACTTCTCTGAAAGAAAATGTCAATGGGAGAAATAGGTGAGACGGGAGTCGTCCTGAGCCATGAGGGACACACTTAGTAACTACTCCTTTTGTCTGGAATCAGTGTCAGTTCTTTCTATCAAGGCTCATGAGCAAGAGAGTGGTCGCCCACCACTTGTAGGGTCAGTGGTTCAATCTCCAGCTCATCCTTTCCATATGTCAAAGTGTCCTTTGGCTCCCAGTGGGTCAGGCCAGCACCTTGCATGGCAGCTCCCCCATCATTGGTGTGTGTGTCTGTCTGTGTGAATTGTAAAGCGCATTGAGTACCAATAAGATATAAAGAGTGCTATATACTGTAAGCGCAAAACCATTTACCATTTTCTTTCTTCTTTGAAAAGAAAAGAAAAATTGCTACACAGTACTGAACATTATAATCCTCATGAATGGAAGGATTAGATGTACCCTATATACACTTTGCAGTAGCCCAGGTATGGCTCTCTTCTCCTACCTAGAGGGAGAAAAGGAGCCATTACCTTGTGTCAAAAAGGCTCCTTTCTCACCTATTTCTCAGAGTGAAATTTAGGAGAAACATATCACATAAAATAGAAACTGAAATGAGAATCACAATTCTGTCTCCCGAGCAGTCGAAACGCAAGCTTTGAGCAGTAAAATGTTCCTCTGTGCATTTGTGTCCCCTGTGGAGCTTTCGAGTACGGTCATGTTTAGATGTGACCTTGTATTTAACCACATCATTCCCTCCTGCAAACAATCAATAAGTCCTCATTTGTCCAGCCAGTCAGACAACCTCACTCAACCTCTGATTTTGTGCTGGCTGTGTCACTGTGTGTTCATGTCGTACTGTGTGAGTATGTTAATGTTTGCGTGTGTGTGTGTGCATGCAAGTGGTTAACACTATCATTATCCCTAATGATTGACAATGTCCTCCCATTTCCACCTCCCCCTCCCTCCTCCCCTTCCTTCCCTTATTGACCCTCCTGTCAGCGGCATGTCACCGTAACTTCCTCATGTCATCAATAACAGGACTTTATCTGGATAGACAGTCACCCCCACTGTCATGTACCTCATGGCTTATCTGGGATACTGTATCTGGAAAGAGAAGTAAACTGAGTCTGTGTGGGAGCATCTTTGAAAAGTCTCTTTTTAAAAGGGCAAAACATCCTCACAGGAAGAGGAAGGTGACGAAAGAAACTTCTCACATGAGGGGTCTAGAGTTCAGGGAAGTTGGATGTTTGGGGTCAGAGAAAAGCTCTGCTTAAAGAAAAATGAGTGTTTTGTTTAGTGTGTCTACATGATGGTCCATACCGTTGCTTCGAATGGATTGTGTTGCTCCAAACAAAAAAATTCCAGCATTTAAATTAGCAAAAACGGTGGTTTGAATAGGGTTAGGTACAAAAACATCAGGGGTGGGTTGAGTGAGTTAATGTATATTCTTGTTTTTAAACCTGACTTTTGTGACCCAACCACCAACCCAAGGTGTATGTTTTGGTTGTTTTTGGTGGCTGGTACAAATGATGTACTGTGTTGTATTTCCCAGGAAGACAGTCCCACATTATACAGGCGGACAGTGAAAATCAAGTCCGCACATAGTCAAACCTTGACATAATTAGGTACATATGTAGGTCTTTATGTTGTATGTACGATTACAGTCATGTGTAAAAGTTAGTACGCCCATATTTTGAAATGAGATGTAGGGTTAAGTTTGCATCCTCCTACGCTGAAATCGCATGTAGGGGGATGCAAAACCTAAACCGTAACCATACCCATAACCAAAGATTATTTCATCATCAGAAGTAATAAAAATGGTAAAGCAGTTAAAGTAAAATAATTAAATCAAGTTTGCGTTGACCCTTGATAAATAAATTACAATTTGTAATTAATTAAAACATTTGTAATAAGTGGGTGCTGACTTGCACATGAGTGCATTGCATATATATATGCATTGCATATATGTAAAAAATAATTTCAATATAAATAAAATGATCAATGCATTACAGTCATAAGGCATAGCCATGGTTCATTATAGATTCCCCCCCATCACTCTGTGAATCACCAGGTGTTTTATGGGTGTTTTCTTCAGAAAGATCAGGTTCAGTGAGTGATGTGTTTTCGGTTTGTGGTTTGTTTGGAATAAGTACAAAACAAGAGGGAGCGTATTGTTTGTTTCAACAGCAAACCACTGTGACTGAAGAGACACAGAGCAACACCCAAAGAACTTTAGGTTTCATCATCAAAGAGTCATAGAAAAAAGCCCTGAAAGTGGCCATACTGTAATGACAACTCATGACATGCAGTGCAAAACGCCACAGCAAAATCAAAGGGGAGATCATAGCCCTGCGGGGCATAATGCAGTTAGATCCTCAGAAGCAGAGTATTCCCACTGTGTGCCTGAGTGTATCTGATGTCAATAGCGTCAGACTTTGGGTTTCTTTCCGACACTAGTTCTAAATCTTAGTGTTTGACATGAGCTTTTAGAATGTCTGCGTCTCCCCTCTCTCCTCTCTTTCTCCCATCACGGCTCTTTTATTTAAGCCTTTGAATAGTTACTTCAGTGCAAAGAGAGCAAGAAAAGAGATGACGACAGAGAAAAGGAAAGAAAAAGGTGAGACAAATGTAAGAAAGGTTAAGAGGTATTACAAGGAGAAAGGACAGTGAAGAACAGAGGGAGAGAAAGTGAGAAGAAGAGATAGGAGAGAATGACAGATGGGCCCAAAGAAGAGAGGGATGCTGGGTTCAGCACTGCGGCAGAGCTGAGCATATGACAGCTTTACAGTGGTCTGTGTGTGTGTGTGTGTGTGTGTGTGTGTGTGTGCGTGCGTGCGTGTGTGTGTGTCTGTGTGTGACGTCCTGGCTCTGCTATACAAGCATGTTTGTATGTGTTGAACTGTGAGTTTGTGCATCCAGGCTAAATCTTTTCTGTGTATAACGGAGTGTGTGTGTGTGTGTGTGTGTGTGTATTCGTTCATGCACATGCTCATGTTCGTGTCTTGGCATGGTGCCAGTGTTTACCTACGGTTTTTCTCTGTGTTGAACGTAGCCAGAGGGACAGTTCCTCCACCTGTTATCCTTTTCATTCCCCCCCCCCCCATTTCCTCACCAGCTCCTGTCATCCATCTCCATATTGACTTAACCAGCGATAAATCAGGGCCGCCGTGTGTGTGTGTGTGTGTGTGTGTGCGGGTGTGGGAGTTGCATGTTTGTTTTAGCCGTGGCACATGTTGGCTTAGTGCTCAGGGAAGATTTCTCACCCATCTTAAATAAAATGTTGCTGAACTCATTTGGTGACTGAAGTTTGTTTTCCGATTTGTCGCCCATCCTGGTATGTTTTCAGAAATAGGGAACGCTGACAAACATTACACGCAAAAAATGTAGAAAAAATGTGTGAAATGACATTGTTTGCAGTATTTTGCTCTTTTTTTTTTTTTTTTTTGCTCCAGATGAAATCCCCATTCTGCCATTGCCTCCCTCTCAGCATGCAGTCGCTCCAGCTCCCACTGAACATCCTTCTCCTGCTAGTCGTAATTTCTGCACTTCCTGTTTCTCTGGCTTTGGCTGTGATGTCTGAAGCTGAGGTGAGAGGTCACGAGGACCAGGTGTGCTGGAGCTGGCGTTGACTGGTCCGGCTGCTTTGCTACCTTTGTCTCTCCTGCTGTTAATCTGGCACAGTTTGAGCACATTTTGTTCTATTGTTCTCCCCATGAATTAGGTGTTATGCTAAGCTGCTTTGTCTGGCTGCCACAGCTTTATGCAATGATTTGGAGCATGTTTTGCTGGCAATTAGCTGTTTTTGTAGAGCACAAACAACACTAATTGTGCAAAATTAGTATCAGATATGAAAAAACTAGTTTGTTTTCTTTTTTAAATTTACCTTCACTAATTGTTATTAATTGGTGAAGGTAAATTGTTGAAGTGTATTATTGATCAATTATAAACTGTTTATAAGAGCAACCTTTGTGCTGGTTTCTACATTTTCAACAGTAAGGCTTATAGTGCTGACTTTTTAAAACATTTATTTTCATCTTTTATTTACAAATAATGAATTTGAGGTTCACGGGTTTCCCACTAGGCCAACGTGTCTACAGTTACAGTCTAAATGTGTTTTTAGAGCAGGGTGGACAAGATCGTGACTATTAATTTGCATTGGAAATCACTGTACCACATGTGATTTTCAGTTTTTAAAGTACAGTTTAACCAACTTGTTAATACGTTGTTAGTACTGTCAGTTGAAGACAGTTACAGTTTGTTCAAAATTAATCCAGAACTTATTTGCACCCCTGGCTCTTTGACTCCTAACTGCCTGTAAACTATTCATCTTTTGTGGAACAGATGATGGAGGAGAATAAATCAAAGTTTATGGTTCCACACTGTTAATAGCTGTTTCCGTTCAGAACTGTAAATTTCTCTTCCCTCAAAGGTCAATTTGCTCTTGGTCAGAGATGGAATAAATATTTTGATTCACAGTATAGAAATACTCTGTCACAAGAAAAGGCCTGCATTCAAACTTTTTATACTGATCAAATTATAAAGTATTAGATTATACAGAATGCCACATTTACAGTACAACAACACATTTGCATATATTACTGTATAGTATATTGAAAGAATATAACTACTCATCATTGCTTTTGTACAATTTCTGGACCCCTTATATTAACAACATTTTTCTTAGTTACTTTCTACAACAGTTTTTGGCCATGGGAGCACAAAAGATTAGCTCAGTTTGACTTTATATCGTTGCTTTCCTAAAATCAAAAATATCTCACATTGTTGGATGTAATTGGTAGCTAGGTCAGTGGAGTGTCAAACATTACGACGTGTAAAAAGCAAACATTTTCCATTAAATTTGCCCTTCATACTGTAGGATTTCATAATACAATTTGTGGCTGTTTTAGGTCAACTGTTTTATGCTGGGAGCCTGTGGCTGACTTGTATTACACATTTTATGAATAGTTCCTGCTTAGATAAAGGGCAGAAGATTATAAGCCATGATAATTTACTCAATAAAAGAACAGGCATCATTTTAAGACTCTGTGGTGAGATATAATTTCCTGTCCTTTCAGCACATATCTTCAATCTTGGCTAAAGCCTTTTGTATCTGAACTTCGCCACATAAACCTTTCGTAACACAGCCATGGGCTTGCTGTAATAGATGTCAGTGATGGTTTTTACTGCTGTAAGGTCAGAACTGTGCCTCCAGTTCGGGGTGAGTCAGGGAGGTGAGACGAGCTGGGGCGATGCTGTTCCCCTCAGAATGGAAGATGTGAGATTGTGACTGTCATACGCCGTCGCTCATGAGTCAAGGGTAACGTTTAATTTCAAAAGGATGTGTTGCACAGTAAGGGTTTGCTCATATGCACGTAGGACACACACATACATAAACACATGCATGCCTCGCTTGCAGCCTTGTTTCCAGGGCAATAACCTAAACATTCAACATGAATCCACAGTCGGTTTGTCTATGAAATAGGACAAGAGCGTTTAGGGTCTCTGACTTGTCTTTAAACTGCTGAGGTGGATCACCAAGGAGCACAGGGCATAAAAAGAAGCCGAGCAGAAGGGCCCCATAAAGCCAGGCAGGGATTTAACAAGGACTGTGGGAACACTGGGGAAACATTAGATCAATGTCAGTGGAAAGTTGATTTAACGTTGCATGTAAGCTGGGGACGTGTTGTTGATGTATGAAAGGTTTTACAGGGTTCAGGGAGGGTCAGGCACTCTGAGGAGGTGGAGGAGGATCAGGAAGGCAAGTGGACGAGACTGAAACAAAAACAGACATGAAGATTGGAGAAAGAAGGAAGCAGAGACACTGCGAGACATTTGGGACTGGGAAGTAAGTCTGCATGTGCTAGCTTGTGGCCGGTGACATACCATTTGTCATGAGTCAAGAATGACAGAGGGGAAACAGTGGGGACCACAAGTGAACTCTTTTTCCTTCATTCACTTTGGGCTGTCAACTTGTTCCTCTTTCCTCTGGTTTTGGTGTTTCTGTTTAGATGTTATGTGTGCATACTGTGCTGTCTTTGTGTGTGTTTGTTTGTGCATGAATGAATCCTGTGTCTAAGCTTTTACTTCCCAAGTTATGTCTATGGTTGCAGACTTTCTGTGTACTCTCTGTGCATTGTGACAGATGTGGAAACCTTTATTTCCCATGATAAATAAGCTAAGCCAAGGGTGTGTAAGTTTGATTCATAGTGTGTGTGTGTGTGTGTGTGTACCAACTGTGTCCCAGAGCATGTGCTGAAGAGTATGTAAATGCCAGGCCATGCTGGGCCTAAGGGCAAACGGGCCACATAGGGCAACATAGAGTTTTGAAATGATTTTTTGGCAAACTAAACACTGTATGCATATTTATCTAAAATGTTGGCTATGTGCATGCAATAACTATAACAAATTTCCTTGGTTATGATATTTCTTGACTAACACAGATTTATTTTCGCTTGACTGTAGGGTGCCAGCACTGACTGACCTCATGCACACATTATGTTCATATTAAACAAATAAATAAACGCAAATCCAGGACCACATAGGAGCATGGAGGACTGGCCCAGAGCAGAGAGGAAAAAATTTGCTAAAGGCCTCAATTTTATCTGTCAACATATGAAATACTTTAGAGGGGTCCTAATGGATCCACTTTAGTAGCTGTAATCACCAAAGATCGACCCATCTTTTAAGATTTATCAGTACATGTACATTTTCTATCTGCATTGTCCCTCACAGATGAGGAAATGCAGTTACAGTAAAAAGAAAACATACCAAAAACAAAATCAAATTGTGTTCCAATTAGGTTAAAATAAGTCCTCATCAATCCACTTTGGGAACTGCTGAAACATGACATCTCATTCGTTCTACCAAACTGCATGCTCCTGCATCAGCATCATCCTCTAACTCTGCAATCTTCAGCTCCCTGCAACCCATCTCAATTAATCCAGGAAGTCCCACTGAGATAAAGGATCTGCACCATCTCAGCAGCCAATTGTCTCTCTCCTGACGAATTCACTCACCTGGTTGGCTAGATTGCAATCAGTGGGAGCTGATTGAAAGGCAAGGACACAAAAGGACAAAGACAAAATCACTTAGGCAGCCTATTAGGGCTTGAATGGGGTGCCCATTCACAACAATACAGTAGGAGCTGATAATCCGCTGCTGATAAGCAGGAGGGGACAAAGTTGCAGGCCTCAAGAGGAAGTCAAGAAGTGTGTGTGTGTGTGTGTTTGTGTGTGTGTGTGTGTGCGTGTGCATGAGTGTAGTGATTTGCCATTAATATGTATAGAAGCAAATTGTGGCCGTAAACATTTGAAGAATTCTATTGTTCCACTCAAACCAAATGTCTTTTCTTTGACATTTGTATTAGCTGACTTGAACTTTGCATTTAACATGCAATCATGTAATCTATGATTCAGTAATGTATACATAAAATTTATGTAACAAATTCAAATGGCTCCAACTCAATAAGCAAAGTCAAACTTGCTCTTGTTGTGCATGTGTTAAACATGTCTTTGCATAAACAGTAGACTGTCACTTACTAATGAGTAGAAACGTGTAATTGTCTACGTGCAAATCCCCAGCTGATCCTTATAGATGCAGAGAGTATATGGTGTGTATGTGTGTGTGTGAAGTAATGTGCCCACACTCTCCCCTGCTCTAATTGTGGTCTTGGTGCTTGGATTACCATAATACACTTCCCACCACCAGATTCGCAAACCGTACACTACAATACAGTCAGTTTAGCCACAACCTCAGTAGGCTTAAAGCTTAGAAGGCCTGAGTAGAGGATTATGGACCGGCCCCTAGGTCTCTTATTTTAGAATAGAGGCCAAGAATGTTCTACATCTCTAACACCCCTCTAATCCCACAACGTTATGAAAAACTGTATGTGAGCATATGTGCTTGTATCTGTGTGTGTGTGTGTGTGTGTGAGTGTGTGTTTCTGAGAGAGGAAGAAGGCACAATCAGTGGTTTGGGAATCTCTGAGCTTGTGTATGCATCAACAGTCAGGTGGAGGTCAACTGGGTCTGTTAACAGATGGATTGATGTGGGGATCAAAGGGTCACCGCATGCATGCATGGAAGAGGGGAAGTGTGTGTTGGGGAAGTGTCCAGTGGCCTTTAACAAATGTTTGGCAACAGGTTAGAAACATTTTCAATGTTTCAGCAGCTTCTTTGTTAAGATTTGTGTTTTTCTACATCAGTATTACTCCACACACATGTAATTTACCCAGTCTCCCGGGGTGACAAGAGGAAACCATGTGAGTGGATACAGGAGGGATCTTTTTCATTGCCAAAGGTACAACAGGGTGTGGTATTCACATCTGCTGGCATTGATTTGTGTTTGTGGATATGCCTTTTGTAAGGGGTTAAATACACTGCTGTCTAATGATGCTTTCATATTGTGTGTCTCTTCATCTCCCTCCCTGTCTCAGCCCTCATCATAAAGAGAATGGAGCAATATGCATCAGACATCAAAAAACATCAAAGCCCACATACTGTTTACCTTCCATGCTTTCTCTCCTTCATGCTTTTGCTCTCCTTTTTAGTTCCCCAAGCCCCCCACCCCCACCTTGCATGCATTACATGTCTGCAGATAGTGTTTGATGTGGAACATCAGCAAACAGGGTACGTACATGTGAGTTAGCATATACGCTGACACACTGTCCATGTGTAGCAGGTAACTTAATCTTCTAGTCACCATTGCAAGTACATTTTTCACTCTGCGGTTGCACCTGTGTAGTCTGTGTTATTATATTTATATTACAAATATTATATATTTTATAAACATATATTTATATATAAATAATATATATATATATATAGTTATAATATCGTTCTATATTTATATTTCTGTCTGTGTTGCCAATAAACAAGGGCAAAGGGTTTTTATTGGGGACCAGTCCATCTGTGGTCAAGCTACATCATGTTTTAAAGAGAAAGATGTATGATGCTCAACCCCAATAATAATAATGCTAACACTAGAGAAAAAGTCTGGACACCAACAAAGTCTATGGGACACATTTCCTGCAGACCAAGCAGTTTCATTTGGGGACTGAATGTCAAATAAAAGTACTGACTGGCAGAATTGCAGAATCTTTGGTCCCACTGTACAATATTCAGTTTGGTTGGCGTGGACACTGGAACTCTTCAAAACTACAAAGAGAGGATAATGAAAAAGCAGGTTTTCATATTGATCAATTGTTTTGACAATAAAATAAAGTTTTCTTACCTGCAGGCTGTGTGTGTGTGTGTGTGTGTGCGCTGACAGGGCGTGGATGCCTTTGGCGGACCAGTGAATGATTTTTGAGGTGTCTATGGGATCAAAGTGTCAAAGTGTGTTTTCAGACGTTCAGCACTGCCAAAGACATGTGTGTGTGTCTGTGATAAAATGAGGTGTCCTGTCCTCCTCCAAGGGCCTGTAACTCCGGTTTTTCATCAATCACTCCCTCCCCTTTCTCCCTTTGCTGTCCCCTGACCACTTTAATTCACTGACCCTGCCTCTAACTACACTCCTCAGTCAAACTAGCTGAACATTGTTTCTCGGTTGCTTCTCGTCACTTTATTTCCTCCAGCATCAATATTCTTATCAAATGTTTCACGTTTGTCTGTCTTCTCTTGTCCTCGTCTGTTTTTCTACCTGTGTATTTCTCATTTGTTCTCCCTCTCTCCCTGTATCTCTCATCTCACGTGTCCTCATCACCCTTTACTTTAACACCAGCGTCCCGTTGTGGCTGTGCAGTGTGTACATTGTGCTGCCAAAGCGTCTCACTGTAGCCATGATTTATGACTGCTTTAACAGCAGGTATGTTTGCCTAACAGTTACCTATCAGGGAAAAATCCTTACTCCCATCTCTTCATTTCCTTGTAGGCTTTCCACAGAGCCCAGCTGTCAACTCCAATGACCCTCTTTTTAAAGAACAGTCCAACTAACAGCTTGTAATACACCACCACACACAGTACACCTCCACCTGTGTGCCAAATATTTAACACATTCATTCAGGTAACTGGTTTAGGACACCTGAGGGTTTTTTTCTTGTGTGTTCCCCTGTTTAAAAATTCCTGTCAGTCTTGTTTTAAAGTTCTTGTTTTTGTTCACTCTCCCGTGTACGCATGCTGCGTGATACTGTATGTGCATAATAGTTAGATACAGGCCAGTTTTTTCTTATAAGCAGCTGGGAGGATAACTTTTCTTTGTTGTAGCTCTGCCAAACTGATATGTAGGCGATCAAACACAAATCTTTACTTTTGTGTGTTAAAATAGATGTTATTTCATAATATGTCTTCTTCTCTGCATGTGCTTCTTTATCTTTGCATTTCTACCCCAGTTTGAACCGTCCACAACTCCCACCTGCTACACTTAGAGAAACACAAATTAGTTTTCCCCAAACCCTCAGCATGAGCTAACTACTGAGCATTAGTAGGAAACGTTGTCCTGCTGAGTGCTCTTGCCAGCCAGGAACAAAATGCCAGCAGGGGAGGTTAAAAGAACTTCAGTGTAACTTTAGAACCGGCGTCAGGCTAGAACTGTTTTTCATTTGCATCCATGGATGAACTACAAGGCGAAATAAAAGATGGAAAAAGAAGGAGAAGAAGGGAAGGATAAGGATGAAGAGCTGTTTTGAAGGATGTTGTTTAGAGGGAAAAAGATGTGAGGATATGGAATGATCCCCTAGAGGGTTTTGTGAGCTTTGAGGCATCCTTGGCTCTTGAAGCGCTCACAAACGTGCTTCATCGCGCATTTGGCAGTATATTGATATAAGTTCAAAGGCGTGCACAGACTCGGAAACAGGTGGGGATAGATGGGGAATGCACAACTCATTTGCAAAGCAAAGATTTTGTTTAATATAAAGTTTCAAAAATGTGTCTGGTTCACTGTTTGCATGTGCAGAAGTACTGTATGTTATGTCTATGTGCACTCTATCAATGAATCCATCCCATGTGTTTTAAATTTGCACTGTGTTCACTCTGCAGGCCTCCCTGTTTACTTCTACATCGTCCTCTCAGCAGCTTCTGATATCTCTTTATAACCATTTGGTTGCATATTTCAAATGTAGTACCAACCTCAGAAATCGAGTTGGTGGAAGGTTGGAAGAAAAACAAAAATTTTAATTGGGAATGAAACTGAAAATAATAGTAAAAAAACGTTTTTAGACAGCTATACATACCTAATCAGTTAATGATTTTTTAAATAAAATATAAAAATAGTTTTTAGAGAACATGGTAACATCTTAAATCTCCTTGTTTTGTCAGACCAAAAGTCCAAAGTCACAATAACTGAAAAGTAGTTTGATGATAAAAATGTTTGAAACTTTTTTTAAAGTTAGATTTGAAAATGTTCTTGGTTGCTTTATGGGTAAAAAACAGGTATTAAGACACCTGAATATGGCACTAAACCTTTCAGCCAGTTTTCCCCAGTTGCCAAAGATACTGATAAAAAAAGTGTGTAAAACTGTTGACAAGACCAACTACAGTTTATAAGTCAACCACCATTTTCCAGTTCAGCATCCCCCTCTTATAATACATCCATGGTCAAGATAATCAGCTTAAATTAGTAAAACTTTATTCTGTTTATGTTTATGCACATGTGCTTTCTCCTCTGTACACACAGCTTGCTAAGACAAACCTGGCATCTTTTCCTCTTCTTGCTGCTACTTGAATCCACATGTGGGGTTGTTGTTTACTGAAGGACTGCAGGTCTGGATGTCCCAGTTTGTCCTGAAAGTTCAGGGGTATCTGAAAATCTGAACTGACAAAAACTGGATTTTGCTTCTGCAAAGACACACTAGAACCTGTATTTAAGCCTAAACTGAGAGAAGTATTTCGTGTAAGAGTAACAAGCTCGCAAATCCCAAAAACACATCATGTGAACCCCTGCATCAAGAAAACCAGTACCCATACCCTTAATGGTGGGTGCATTTGAAACAGAACCTCCAGATTTTGCAGGTAAATGTTTAGCCTCCATCGCTGACGAAATCTGTTGCACAACTAAAAAGTGCGGGCAAGCCAATCCAGACTAGTCACCAAAATGAAACAAAAATGTTCTGTTTAAACTGAGCAAATACAATACAGATTTGGGGATGGTGGAGGGTCTTTGTACTCACGAGAAGAACAAGTGAAACAATATGAGCATTTAATGAATTTTCAGTGTAGAAAATAATCCTTTCAGGACTAATGTGAACACAGCATTATTGTCTGCATGTTGGCGTGTGTGTGGGGATGGGATGTGTTTATGTGTCTACACGCATGAGTATACGGGCATTTGTGACCTCTCATGTGTGGTCAGTGCCTGAGTGACTCCTGTCACTGTGTGTTTGTCTCACGCACTTCACAGTGTCACCTGAGCTGCTCTTGCCCCCACCCACTTGTCCTGGGGCCTCAGGTGTATGGAGCCATTCATTCTCCTGGCAGTTACCACGTCAATAGCTGACACTCAATTTAGTCTTCCCCCACCACCATTTCCACATCCCGCTCCTTTCTTTACCTTTTAACAGGTTTCCTTTTGTTTTAGCTTGTTTTCTTTTCCCTGATTACTGTTGTTTTTCAATTTCATGGCCATTTCTCCCTCATAATCAATTTGAACAACACGCCCATTACTTATAACTGTTTGGCTGAGTTGCAATTGTCTCGGAATTCAATAATCATTTTCGTTCTTTTCTGCTTGGTAATTGAGGCAGTGAAGTGTGTGAGTGTGTTTTGCTTTTCAGTTTAGTCAACTCTGCCTGTCTCTTATTCTCTTGTTGAACTGTGTGTGTGTGTTGTGTGTGGTGAAGTCAATAGAACACCACATTAATTACACTTGATGCATAGATGACAAAGAGCATCCGTGCAGTGCACTGGTAGCATACAGTCACACAACAATGGAAACGCACACACACAAGGACACAGTATCTCTGTCTCCCTCTGTAGCATTTTAATTAAAAGCCAAAAGTCCCAAATGTTGTGAAAATGACACACACAGGCAGCCCCACCATCTACAATCAAACAAATTACATTTTCATGCTGAAAGCACAACACTAATAAATCACACTTTTCACATTTAATGCAGGATCCGGTGACAATGTGACAATGTTTTATGCTGGGTTTTCATTTCCTAATGGTTAAGCCCATACCTTTCTCATTTATTCCTTCTCTCCCTCCCTTGTCAAGTTCCATCATTGTCCTCATCTATCCTGGGTTCCTTTCTCCTGTGTGCACCTCCTGAATTTCCTGTTAACGATACTTCTTCTACCTCTTTTCCCTTGTCCTTTATCCTCCTTTCTTTCCTTCTTTTGCACCCCCCCACACACTTGCCTTTTACTCCTCATTGGGAATAGGAGGTAATTTAGAGCGATGTAGGTTAATGACAGCAGAGACTTGCGTCGGCCACGATGGCCTGGCGCCTGGGAACACGCCTGGAATCCAGACTAGGACATCTGACATCCTCTTCATCTTAGTCTATGCACTGATAAGCATTGAACAACAACAATCTCACATTATCCTGTTTTAACACAGATTAGACTGGAAGAATGCTTCTAACTGAGAAGCCATGCACCATTTTCTGTAGGCAAACCCAAACCCATCTAAGCAGGCTCATCAAGACTATCCTCTCCATCTGTCAGTATAGCATACAAGCAGACATTAATCAGACAGCTCTTGACCACATCAGACCCCCTCTCAGCCACCCTGAACATCCCTTAGTTCTCACACAGTTGTTTTTCAGCGTTCAGTCTGCTGTGCAGAGATGACACAAAACCCTTCTTTGTCTAATTGGCTCTTTAAGACACCCCAGCGATTAAAAATGTCCCTGGTGGCAGCATAGGAGGCAGTATAGCTATAGCTTCTCCTGCTGAGCTGTGACAGGCTACGTTTTGCCAACCCCCTCCCTCCCACAGCCCCACGTTATCTTTGCTTTCTTTCACTGTGATTCTCTGATTCTACAATACAAAAGGAGGCTACTTGGAGCAAAGGGGGAAGCCCTAAGGCAAACAGAGGCCCAGGCAGCAGGACAGAGGGCCATTGATGGCCAGTGCAGTGACAGAGATGCTGAAAGACACCTCCAATGGACAGGGAGAAAAAGAAAAGGCAGAGAGAAAGAACACAGATGAGTTGCATGGGCATTAATTCAGTAGACCCTAAGCAGAGGCAAAGTGACTGCAGCTCCTGTTTTGATGCAACCAAAACATCTGAAAAAGTTTCCTGGAACAAAGTGATCATCAGTTTAGGGAGAAAATTACTGCTAAATTTAACCTTGCAAAGCCACTAAAGCCCTAAATCTTCTAAGCTCAGTTTCTTCTACAAGATATTAGGCTGGGAAAAAAAAAAACAAGCATCCACTAGGAACAAACTAAGCCCATAATTCATAAGTCAACCATGTAGCAAACTATGGGGAGCAGTTTGGGCTGTGACTTTGCACTTTTCTAAACACCTAATTTATAAGACATTTATAAGAATTTGCTGATCCAGGTACAAGAGGAGAATGTGAGTATAAACAAGAAAGTCAATTTTGAGTAATACATTTAAGTTTAAAGAGTCAAAAACTGCAGTTACCTCTGCACCTTATGTATTCTACTGGCAGGATTTATATATCTAGCAACACTGATGTGCTGTGCATTTGGACACAATACAGATCTGGGGACTCTCAGGTCTGTGAGCTCTGCTCCAATGAGAAGAGACATAAGGCACATCACATTCATTAGCAGCCATTTTTTATTTCTTTGCTAATTCTTTGCTAAAGATTTGTCATGTAAAAACATAGGTATACTTGTCTATATCTGTTTTCTTGTGTATTAGCTACGTTGCAAACTTTTTAAAGTCAGTAAAACCTGACATTTTACAGAATATGTGGTTTTTTGTATTTAATTCTATTTTCAAATGGAGAAAAATTAACCACGAAGTAGCTGATTACCAGCTGTTATACCTTTGTCTGAAAAGGAATTGATGCAACTCATGCACTGGGATGGATGTGATGCACCTCGCATCACATCCATCATATCATCGTTCTTCCAGTTGGCTCACAGACGTTGGGTCCTCAGAACTGAAGACTGCAGTTGGATCCTCTTGGCCCTACCATCTGTTCAGACAGATAACAGGCATGTGTTAAAAAGCTAGTGCTGCATTGGTGTAGGCATGGAAGGATAAGATAAAAAACAAAAAAGGTCGGTTTGAGTAACAGCTTCCTAAGTTTGACGTCTTCTCAGACATCCAACCAAGGCACAGCAGCAGAGTGACAGGGTTTTACTAAGGGCCCATTCTCATGAAAGGTGAACATGCAACCTAAACTTGAGGTAATATTCTTTCACATAAGCTTTGATATGTTAGGCTAATTAAAATAAACTTACAATAAAATATGGAAGGACTGGGTTGGAATTTGCATATAAACAGTGACTCACATACACAGCAATCATTTTGTAATGTAATCCAGCAGGACTTTAACCTTGACATATTCCACTGGCTGCTACAGCACTTTTCCAGGTGATGTTATTGCGAAAACTGAGCAGAGCTGCTTGTTTTTGGTCAAACAATCTTGTGTCTGTCTATCAGAGCTTTCTTTGTCAACAGGGGGCTTCACTGAAAAACAAACAGCTTTTCTTCAGGCAGTGCTGTCTGATCATGAACTTACTGTAAGGTCAGGTAACTGAGGTTTTTTTCTACTTCTATACATCTGAACAAAGGACCAGTCTTAATCCACTAACATTGAAATTTATCCAATCAGATGTGCTCTAGGAGCAGATAAGAGCTCATGTCAAGGAAATATTTTACATATTCTGTGGTAAGCTTGAAACATTACCCGCCTGAAAGAAAATACATTTTTAGACTTTCAGAACACCATCAGTGAAACTTGTGAACCAATGCTGAAAATGTCCTGGTGTGAAAGGAATGTTTAGCAGGGTTATCTTGTCAATTTTGCTCTTAATTGTAACTTATTTTGCTTCAGCTGAGGCAAGTGCAACATCAGATAATGGCCAGTCTGAGCTGCATGGTTGAAGGCAAAGGGAGGGATCTACAACAAATATCTGGCTACATTAATCTGCAGTTTGATAGTTTTCAAAGTGCATATCTGCTATTTCACTGTTTTGGCCTCAGGCAAATTTGAGGCTTATTATCTGTTCAGCAATTAGCAGGCAATCTGCTCATTATCAAGCCAATTATCCTGCACTAATAGCATGCTTAATCAATCTCATTTTATCAATTATTACCGTTTAAGGAGGTGAGTGCCAGATAATGATGCAGTAATTTGAAGTCAAAGAGAGTTGGAGAGATAAGACCTAAGTTGTTTAGACTGTGAAGATTGTGTGTGTTCAGTGTTTGAATGCGAGTATGTGAATGTGTGTTTGTTGCATTGGACCGTTTGCAGCGCATCCTTATTACACTGTGTGTGCACACTCTAAAGGATGCTTGCCTGTGTGTGTCACTGCATGTCTATGTACAGTTGAGCAGTGAATAGGAACCTGTGAAAAGGCATGAGTGTGTAGGGTGGTGTGTGTTGTGCTTGTGGTGGCAGCTGCTCTCAGTGCGACATTGTCCTCTAGAGATAAGAGAACTGGGCCTCAGTCATAAGTGTAGGACTTATCAAAAGGGACCATGCACCATTACACAGCTATTCTGACAGCCTAAAATCCAGCATTACCATGCACACACACATACACGCACGTACACACAAAGCATATAGGTTCAAACATCACATATGGGTACATGTTTCAGTAGACAAATTCTATACTCATACAGAACCCATATGGATGCATGCATCAACAAACACACACACAGTCTGACAAAAATACACTCAGTAATAGCAGACACCCTGTTCTCCTTTCCAAACCACAGTCATTTTTACAATAACCCTGTCATGCAAGTAATCTTTGTGTTTTCCTTACACACAGGACACACTGAAATACACACACACACTGTTTCCTTGCCATTGCCCATGGATACCCACGCTGGATGCCCTGAAGGGGGCACAGAGGACAGGGTATCATTTTCAGAGAGGACCCATTGTCCCGTGTAGCTCTCGCCCCACAGGACATGGTATGTGTGTGTGTGTGTGTGTGTCATGATGAGGGGTAGAGGGTGGGGCTGAGGGGCATTAATTACCTGTGTGCCTCTCCTGCTGTGGGAGGCACAAAGGTCGCCCCCGCCAAGGGGCTAATTATTAGGAAAAGAGCTTTTTAATTTACCACTGTCTGCTTCCATTCCAGGGAGGAAGAGAACCATGTCATTCAGCACTGCTGCATGTGCATGTGTGTGTCAGTGCTGAGCACTAAAATGGCAAACCCAGCCTGCACAGGTGGTCCTCGATCTGACCCTGTGACCTCTAAGGACATACAGTTTATCTAGAGCCCTGTTGTTTCCGCCTTGACGACACCTGTCAATCAGCTAAGCTGTAATGGCGGTGGATTGAGTAACAGAGCCTGATGTCAGGTCAGATAATGTAATATGTGAGAGGAAGGAACTGGTGGAAAGACAAACAATGGTGTTGTGTCACATTGTATTACATGTGTATTCAGCAGTAAATTGTATACAAGTAAACAGTGATATCTACCTATATCCTGCCATTATTGTATTAGATTTTGATATTTGTTAGAGGGAAGATTGGAGCAGTGTTGCTAAATATGACTAAAGGCACATACACCTAAACACACATACACATACAACTAAAAATTTAGAACCTTTATTTCTACGAGTGAAAAAGAGGTGAGGAGGAAGAGGAGACATTTTGGATCATGTTGCTCCAGCTTAGAATTTGGAAGCAACGATATCAAAAGTCATAACTCACTTCAAACTAGTGTAACTGAATTTGATGTAAAAGTCTCTCTTTTTCACACACACACACACACAAACACACACGCACACACACACACACATTCATGTCACATTCCCTTTGACATCTAAACTCACCTCATCCCACCCCATTCCTTCACCAGTCTTTTAGCATGCGACACCACAGCTGCAGCCGCTCAGCAGGGGAGGGATCTGTGGATTTTTCAATCAACCCTGGCTCTATGAGCTTCTCCTCTCTCTGAGATATTCTGTCAGGTTGCTCCCTCCCAGCTCTGCCTTCCTACAGTCTGTCAGATCCTGCTCCGTCTGTTTCCCCTCGCTCCGTCTGTAAATGAGTGAACCAGCTACTCACCAGCACCCCAACCTTTCAATGCACCCCCTAGCCCGAAAGCCAGCATGGGGTCCCAGTTTCCTGACACACAATGATCTCTCAATTTGAGGGGAAGTAATCCATTTAGCCTGTGCACGCGGCCTCCATTTTGGTGCCTTTATCACAGCGTTTTCCCCTCCATCCTCCCTCCCTTTCTCCCGCCTGCTCGCGTTGCAGTGTCTCATGATTTTGCAGCCGTGAGGTTTAAGAGGGCTGAACTGATCAGCGCATGGCTGGTTTAGTCTTTTCAGTCAGGCTTGTGAATAAGCCAGGTCAATTTCTGTTACATGCTCCGACATCTGCTGGATTTGGTTGGTATTCCTGGAATGTGTATAATCTACTCCAAATGTGATATTCAAATGAGGGGTTGTTGTAGCACAATCACAGTACATATTTTTCATTTGCCACATGTCTCTGTTCCCAGACATCTTTATGTCTCGTTTTAGATGCATCTTCTTTTTGTTTCATTATTATGATTATTGACAATAAATATACATTAATTACACAAAAATCAATCAACAACTATCAGTCATTGCTTTTCAAAATAAAGTTGTGCGGCATGTCAGCCAAAGTTTAGACAAAAATACTACTTGGTTATGGCTAGAGGAAAGATGGTAGGTAAACAAACAGATGTCCAACTGGTGCTGTCAGTTTTTATACAAAAGACTGTAAATAAGTTCCCAATGTTACCTACTTTTTAATCTACAATTAAGGTAATGGGTTCATTTGAGCTTTTACTTTTGCTAATAGAAACACTTATTGTTTCCTGGGATAAAATAACAGGTGGTAAACAGCAAATAAGGATTTTATAACTTATGTTGGGGGAAAATAATAGAGCAGGGATAAAACAGAAAAAGGAAACAAAATAGGCAGCTTTAAATAACAAGCAAATGACATTTGGTCATAATATTTTTTAGTTGGAAAAATATTAAAACAGTGCAATGTGCAATATTCCAGCTTACAAGAAAATCAATCCATGCACTCAAACTGTACATTCAGTAGATACAGTATCTTTTCCCATTATCTTTATACAGTCTATACGTCTACAGCTTGTATCCACGTCATCAGGTCTAATCCAAATCACGCTACCTTTTGTTCCCAGCAGCTTGACAGGTATAGCCAAAACTAAAAGTTTTGTGGAGCGTACTTGCTCTACCTGCAGTGTAGTAAGTAATTCAAAAGAGACCTTTAGGCTCAGCAGAGTAGAAGTAATGTTTAACATCAGGGGAAGAGAGCAACAGAAAAATCTCCTCTGAAATGAGAGCGACTGGTCGGCTCCAGCCTCTGCAGCGAAACTAACCGGCTAAAGGTGTCAAGCTAAGAGGTCACGACTTGCACACACATACAATAAGACATATGCACACACAAGCTGAAGATGGGCCTCTGTTTCCATGGGAACAACCTGCCAAATCCTGTGAGTGAGATGTATTTAAATGGAAATCTATCTGTTCTCCGCTGCCTGCACATATCCAGATTCCTTTCAGGCACCCCCGTTAGTCTCTCCTCACCCCTTGTCTCGGTGCATTTGGCCACGGCTGGTCGAACTGCAAAGACAGCACAGCCCAGAGGTTTTTAAGCAGATTACTGAACCCACAGTGAAACCAGAGGGGGCTGCGTGTGCGTGTGTAGAAACTAATAAACGCAGAAAAAAATATATAAACAACAAAGAGATCCGGGGAAATGAAGTGAGAATTAGAGGAGGCAATGATTTAATTCAAATTGTCATTTTCCCAGCTTGACACAGAGATAGAATAAATCTAGTTTTAATGCAATAAATGAGTGGTTTGGGTTGAAAACCTCGAAAAACATGTTTTCACTTTGTCATCATGGACTATTGAATGTGGCCAGATGAAAGAAAATGGCAATTTTACAATTTTAAATAAAATCAACAAAAATAATTAACAACACATCAAAGGGTGTTAAAGGTAAAAATCTCTCAGAAGAGCTAAAAAAAAAATTCTATCAGCACGACCTCTAACATGAGTGAAACAAACCAAATTAAGTTTAGTTGGACTTAAGAACTGAAATGGCTTCAGAAAAGGACTCTGTTTGCAGTCAGTGTGGACAGGAGGGACTGTGACGATCACTCTATCCAATCCACACACGGGCTTGAAAAAATGGAAAGCTCTCCTCACTGAAAGAAATTCAGCCAACAAGTTGAACTGGAAACCTGGAAAACATAATGTAGCACTTCCTGAAAGATCTTGAGCCTGTAAAGCAGCATTGGTTCCCTTGACCTGAAACATCCTGATGTTTATTGATAAATCTGCCTGCTTTACCCGCCAGGATTTAAAACTGAGCTCCAGTGGTAATGAATTGATTTAATTGAGAAGACAAAGAGACTGATAAATACCAGGTACAAATCCAAGGCCCCATGATCCGATTTCAGAGCAGGTCATTACATGTCTCTTAACATCCTCAGTAGTGTTAGCCTTGAGTAGACACTGATAACTTGAGCCATTAACGTTAGCCTCGATCAGGATCCTTAGGGAGTACACAGTATGGAGGATGATTCTTCTTGTTCTAGCAGCTCTGCCGCCCACAGCCTCGCTCCTTAGTGTTTACCTATATATTTTACTCTGACGGAAGGAACAAATTAATCAGCTAGTGCTCTCTGTAGCACAGTGCAAATGTGCTGTTGCACCTAATGATAGTTTGAGGTTAATTTGTACACCTCCAAATGCGTCTCCTGTGGAATGAAAGAGAGAGAGAAAGAGAGAGAGTGTGTGTGTGTGTGTGTGTGGGTGTGGGCGTGCGCACACACACACACACACTCACACACACTTTGCTTATGCTACATTTACTGCACTCCCCTGGGCTAAGAAAGTGCCGTTCCCATGGAGGTATTAATGAATCACTTACAGCTGCATTAGATATAAATAGATACTCCAGCCTGTTTTACATTTTAATACACATCATTTAGTCTTCTTTTACCACTTTTTTTAGCAACTTATATCTGTTTTTGTTATAGATAATCACCAATCTGATATTGTATCATATTTTTGTAGCATTTACAAAAAAAATCTTTCTTACTACATAGGGACAAATATTTTTTTAGGTCCACAGTATTTAGTTAAATTGAATAGCTTAATTAATTGTAGATTTTCCTTGTAGCTTTCATCAGTTTAGAACCATAATTATGGTGGTTACTGCAAATAATGTTAATTATACAACAAAACATAAGCTTAGATATAAGTTAAGACAGGTGGGTTAATATCAAGAAATACATTGTGTTTAGGATTCAAAATGCAGCAGGAGCCATGTTAAAGGAATATCTTAACCCCACAACTCATCCACAATAGGTTTCATCACATTTCAGTCATATCTTCAAGCTTCCCTCCTTAGATATTACTGTCGGAATATTTTACAGATATTAACAAATAGTAGAGACCTCAATATCAATAATTAGTGGGAAATACCGTGTGTGTGGGATTGAATCTATGACATTTAAAATCTGGACATAAGACATTTTCCAGATAGGATGAGCGACAATGTTGTGATTGGAGATCATCCAGCCCAGATTTCATCGAATACTCTATGTGTCTGGACAGTTCTCTGGATACTGTTTTGTTTTGTGCAGTGAAAACAGAACAGTTGAAAGTTGATGTTGCAAATACCACAGGTGTGGGTGCTGAGACCAACAGGCAACCTGTTTCCTGCTGCAGTCTTCATGCTAAGAAACCCAACCAGATACAGTATCAGTTCTGACTTAATATCTGCACATAATAAGTGTTTTCTCCTAAATAGTATTTGTATTTTTGTTTGTATTTGCATATGCAAAGTGGTGTTTAAACCTTAAAGCCCAGCATTTGATCACACCTCTGTTTGGCACGACAGCTAATGACGAGCAACATAGGAACAGTGAGACAGCAGATACTGTCACTCAGCATGACACTGCTCATTATCTAGGCAAACTCGCATTTAATGAGCATAAATCTAGATATGAGTTTAGGAAGACTAGTGCCTTATGACCTCATCATTGTTTACATCACCTTTGTAGAAGTGATTGGTGGGATTTAGGCAGCTGAGTGACATTATGTGTCTCTGTGTAGTCGTCAGTGTAAAATGTTCATTGCGATGTCATTTGCTCTTTGAATGGTAAATGGGGATGGTGTTAAAACAGTGGCGTAGTGCAACTGTACTAAAAAGTCATGCTGCGTGCATCTGTCAAAAACTTGGATCAAGGACACTGGCAACAAAAGGGAATCAAGTAAATATCTGAACCACCCATTTTTACTGATGAAGGAATGACACTGAAAAAATGAGACTTCATGAATTATTTAATTTACATCCTGAACAATTTCAACTCGGCCTGCTGAAACTAACCAGAAGAAAATAAAGTGGTCTCGCAGTTGTTTCAGAAACATTTCCCAAAGCTTTGTTGTGTTTCCAGACGTCCCCCCCCCCCACCCCCCCGATAAAATGATTTTCTTTGTTACAACGCACCTCTGGGTTGTGCTGTAGATTCAGTGTGTGAGATGTTTTCCTGTGTTCCCTGCCAAACGCCCGCTATCCCCCGAGCATGTTAACGACCACCCCAGATGGACTGCATCACTTCCTCTGAGAGCAGCCTGCGACTGCTCAAAGCCACAGAAAGAGGCAGACAGGGAGAGAGTTCAGCAATAGATGATAGTTTTCCATTTTACATCACAAGCTCGCACGCTTCTGAGGAGGTGGCCAAGGTCAGTGCCAAGCCTTAAATAGTAGATTTTTACAACATAACATTTTTTATTAATACACTTTAAAACATTGTGCTCACAAGGGAGATTAATAAACAAATAGGTGATCATATTAGGTTTAAACAAATTGTTCTAAATAGTAAAATCTAAGGTGTCGAAAACTTTACTGCTCAAGCATTGTACTTTTTGTGAGCTGTGGTAACATTATAAACCAGGAGTATAAGCTACAGGGACCCTGTGGGACACAGGGACACTGTGCCCAGGCCTTTAGAGGCTAAAGGTCAAATAAGTGTTGTGTTAAGTCCCTCTACCATGTTACGTATAACAGAAATACATAGTAAAATCTTGATACTGTAAAGACACAGGGGGGCCCAGGCAAACAGCCCCCCCAAACCAACCATGTAATTTTTCTTCTAGTTTTTAAAATTTTGTATCATGTGACCAGAACGTTGTGCTTGTTTCAGTGCAGTAACAGATCCATCTAACGTTGTATGTATGACAGTTACAGGCAGCTACTGTGGCTGACTGTCCTAACAAATGGTCTCCATCTGTCCTACTGAACGTAGCTTAGAAGGGGCCCCACTCAGGGAGTTTTGGGGGAAGCTGTGGTCCACAATGTACCGGTTTATAGTTGTTGCAAAACGTGCCAGTTTGAGGGGCCATCTGGAGGCCCTTTTCCCAAAGTTTTAGGGAAGGATTTTTTTGTCTGGTTTGCCTCTTCTGATGGCACACGGCTGCTCACTCTCTCCAGAACCACAGGCAGGCAAATTATTGTCGCGTCACCTTAGTCACCTTCAAATCCACCTCCACCTTCACACACCTTACTGCTCTCAGCTGTCAGGCCCAGAGAGAAACACCCGACATTGGCTATGCACACCTAGGAAACTCCCAGTCCCGAGTTCTCGCCTCTAACTTTCCACTCAGATCCTTAAGCCAGGATGCAATGTGATGAATGTCAAAGTGGAGCAATGCCAGCCTCCAACTCCCTGCTCCAAGCTCAATGCTAGTCCAGGGACTTTCTGGATGGATATCCACCCACCCCAAAACAACTTCCTCATGCTCCCTTTCTTTATATTTCAGTTCTCACACATGAAAAATCCCACCCCAATCACTGTTGTCTGTAGGACCTGCTCTCTCTCATAACGCTGTGGTGTTTGTGGTCCATTTTGTCTAAATCAATATGTGCAAAATGGAGAATAAATTAGATCATTTTGACATTTGGATGCGTATGTGTTTGTATTTTTTTTCAGATGGCGCTCCAGAAGGTCAGATGGAGATGTGGTTTCATGTTTAGTTTGGATCCACACTGACAGTGATTTGCTCAGCTTCTGCTACATCTCACATTGTTGTAATGTAATGGGATGTGAGCCACAAGGTCAGTTTGTTGGCGCACACGTGTGTGTTTTTGTTTTTGGTACTGTGCAAATTTCTTCTTTTCTGTGTATTTTTTTAGTCCGCCAGTGTTTTTATGTGTTTATGTGCATGTTTGCATTGCTTTCTCACTTTGTCTCCCTATCACTGTGTGTTTGTGCACTGGTGTTTGTGTGTGGTTAGTTGAGGTTGATGAGAAACCCGGCATTTGGCAGGGGAGCCATTGTGGCTGCTGCTCTGTTTATACAATTTTCTGGCTTGGTCGTTGTGCAAAGCATACTGTCTACCTCTAGCCCTGCAAACACCCATACACATACCCACACACGCCTCTGTAGTTTTCCTTTTTGCATAATTCACTACTGTAAGAATCTGCCATAAAACCTGAGTTAAAAGTCAGTCAGATCAGGATGAAAATTAAAATGAATCAGTCCTGTAAACCCCCTTATGCTTCACGCAGCAGCGAATGAGTCAGTGACTTGTGTTGATTCCACAGCTTTAATGAAAGACTGAAGCAACAAAACAATTTAACATCTCTCATTTATAAATTACCATACTGTACAGTTTGACTTATATTGTAGTTTAGATTTATTATTGCTCATATGTAAATTCTGTCTCTTGTGTTTAAAACATTTATATCCCTCTAACAAATAACACATTGTGCGATAGCTTTTGGTGCTTACTTAACTCTCTGCACCATGAGTTATGAAGAGTAAAGGGTTTTGGGGGGGGAAAGAATGTGAAAATTTAACATAGTCAATAGATTTAACCATAGCCACAATCTTTCTGTAACCCTAACTGTGTTTTTTAGTCTCAACCCATAACGTCATCTTCAACCCAAAACATAATCCTTCCCTATGCCTCACCAAACTTAATTTTTTATAATACTGTCCTGCTATAAAACTAGTGTTGTCTCAATGTGGTTGTTAATGGTGGATGTCATACTCACTACTGTTGATCATTTTAAGAATTATGTCATAAGAAATAACATGTAAAATTAAAAATAAAATTACAGAAGGGTGGGAGGGTAAAAAAACTCTCTGTTGCCTCAGGTCAGTGGTCTCCTGCTCTTTAATAGATGGTCAATTCTTCCATCTTTTATAACCCTATTGAGTTTTTCTGATGTAGTTAGAAGCAGATATTTCTCTCAGGCACTATACAAACCTAACAAGCTTCAGTGGTCAGAGGCTCGTACAGTATGTGGTCGTGAAACCGAAAGGGACAAGTCCAGAGGCACAATGAGTGCAGAGTAATGACTGAAGTCAACACAGATGTTCATAGCTGCTGGACAGTAAGAAGAAAAAGGCAAACGTAGAAGGAAAGAAGCAAAAAGGGGAGTAAGCAGTGAGCAGTAAGTGGAAATTATGCCTCTGCTTATAAAATTCCTATGTTGCGGTTGGTCTGTATCGCGGATCTTACACTGTAATATTTTGCCTTCACATGTCTGTGTTGACTGAACTCTTGCTCCTAATTCAAAACACTTTTGGTTCCTTCCTTAGAAATCTGGCAAGAAAATACATCCTGGGGTGTATCTGGAAAGTGTCTAGTTAAGCTGAGTTACATTTTCACTTGACATTCAAATCTACCTCTAACATAGTCAAATTGGATTTGTCCTTGCTTTGCCAAAACACAGATTGCTGTTTACATCTGTCTTTTTCTTACTATTTACATGCTGCAAATGTGCCAGTAAACAACTTGTCTTCATTTTTGTATTGTCCCAACAATCTATTACTTAGCAAGATGTTGAACTTACTAAGCTCCCTGTCACCTGAGTGGATCAACAAAACAAAGCTTTCCATTTACATGACACCAAATGCGTCGGTTTTCACATCAACAGCTGAATTTGTTGATGCGATGTTAGGTGCTCTGTCAGTGTATTTACATCTGGACTTAATGCCAAAGTCCGAATGTAGTCCAGAACTACAATAAACTGTTTTTCCATTTATTTGCAGTAAATGTGCTAAAAGGAACATGTTGTACATCTTTTTGGCAGCTTCCTGCTGCAATTTGGCTATCACAACCAATTTTCCAGATTAGACAAGGACAGTTTTAGTTTGGAGCGGTTACAGGACATTTGGAGGTTCTAGCAGTGAAAAAAAAGAAAAAGAAAAAAATGCACATTGGAGTTGTATGATAGCTGACATATCTTTGTGGTGTGAGCTGCTGTGTGATCCAAGCCTTTATGTTGAACCATCATAAGAACTAGAGGTTTTGTAGTGGTCGGGCTTTGATGGGGTCCATATTTTGTAGACTTTAAATCTCTGTGGTAAATTCCCTTCTGACTTGTTTACCAAGGACAGAAGGGTTTGGTGCAGGAAATTAGTTTTTGCCATAAGGATATCGAGAGCCTTCAAATTAAGACATTGCACTAAATTTTCTAGCAATCTTGTAAACACGAGTTTACCAGATTACTAGAAAATTAATAGCGACTGTTTCCAGGCACCCATTTTGATGTGTTCTTCTGTTTTGTTATTCTTTATTGTTAAACTGTTAAATATAGCCCCCTTAGGAGTTCTTGGACAAAATAATTCCAGTGGTCCCTGGCAATATGACATTATGCATGGCAAATTAAAGTTTGTAAAATGACAGGAGCTGGTTAAAAGACTTGGATGCAGACAAGGACAAAAGGCTAAAGCGTCCCCAGGGAGGTGTGGAAGAGTGGAAGATGCTGTGTAGGGTAAATCTGAGTCAATAATTACATTCTTTGTATGAGTCATAACTTAAATCTTAACACAAAGACATGGAACATGTCATACTGTATAGTGTGACCTAACACTTCCAGAGAATATAATTTGGTAACATAAACAACTCCACCTAGAATTCATGGACAAAAAGATCCTTCAGGACTGAGAACTGCCTTTATAAAATGTTCTTTAGAGTCAAAATAAGCCAGTTAAAATTGTTTCTACATCCACAAGTATGTTTTACAAATACATGCTACACTTTAAACCAGGATACATCTAGAAACACCAGTTTGCAAAAATGTAAACAAAGATATACTACAGGCTTACAATGGGACTCCAATGTGACGGAATACGAGTAGCTGATGGCTTTGAACTCTTTATTCTGCAATGTGTTGGTGTGTGCACGTACCTCCCAATAGAATTTGTGAAAACATTTTCATGCATATTAAACAACATACAATGAGCTGATTAAAAAGCAGCTTATTGCATGGATACAAACTCAGCTGTACTTATTTTGGGGCAGGGAGCGAAGAAATTAGCCACATAAGTTATTGAAACTGAATTTACACTGACCAGTGCAGGTAATATTAAAGTCAGCTCACAAACTCTGGACAGAAATATATCCAGTCCAATTGAGAATAGTGTCTTTTTGGCTGTTAAATATGTTGAAATATTACAGAGAAAAACAGTAGTGACATAATGCGAGGGACTACTGGAAGCTTAGAGAAATCCATCAATAAATGTTGAATCTAGTGATCTACTTTAGTGATGTATTGTACCACTTCATTTGAAGAGCAGGCCGTATGAGTCCATAAATCACATCATCAGCACCACAAACTGCCAAAAGCACACACTCTGCTTTAATGGATACAGAACAAATGAACTGATAATGCAGTTTCATAAATACTGTAATACCAATAACGGAAGAAGCATTGTATGATATTCAACAAAGTCAGGGATGGAGCCTCACACTGAACTGAAGTTGGAGCACAAATGGACCGGTCTGTTATGGCAAAATCAGTGTGTGTGATCATTTTGACACTTGGCCACATTGTTAGGGGAATATTAATGTAGTGTCATTCAGCATCAGTGGCATAGATTTAGGAGCACAGTGATCACATTTGGTGGTTGCATGTAGCCCCATTTGTCTCTCCTGAAGCCTAATGTGTAAAGTCCCCAAAATACTTGCCTACCATTATAGGCAGACCCACACTGTTGGACAACTTGGAATGCTACCAAATTTAGTGTTATTTTTACTTATTTAAAATATCAGCTAATAACTAAGAACATTAATTTCTGAATTACTTTGCATTAGTTGCTGAAATGTGAAGAGTCTATTGCATTAAGCACCTTTCAGACATATCATAATGACAATACGAGCATGTTGGATCTTGGTTAAATTTTCACGTTTTGATGTGATGCATGTCTGAATTATGTTCCTTCCGCTTAAAGTAAAAGCAGAGTAAGATAAATGGAAAATGGCTGATAGAGTCAAAGAAAAAAAAAAATCAATACCGTTTTTTTATCTGGGATTCATTCTCTCTACTCTCTCCTTGACCAGGGCTTGAAAACCACAGTAATAATTTGAATCCACTTAATAGATAAATGCCCAGTAAAATGTTTTATATTCAGCAAGAGAGTAACAACCCAGCTTAATATGCTTGTGCACAGTCAGACTCCATGGAACAGGCAGCAGTTCCCCGCTCCAATAAAGTTAAACAATGAAATTGATGCAAATGCGTTAGATTCACAGGAGATGGAAAATGGAGCAATGAGTGTCCCTCAAGCTCACGAGGGTAATTATTTAAAAATTTTATGGCAACATATGTTTTAAAAACATATGTGATTCAACCTAAGAGAGTAGAAACTGTATTCTGCCATGCGGCTCTTTCAGTTAACGTGCTGTCACATCTGAACAACGCTGTAATGAATATGAATGTTAAAGTCACCTGTCAATGACAGTGCCAGAAATGTTAATGTGTTTTCTGTCTAATAAAGTATTTAACCCCAACATTTAAAAAGGTACAAATATGTTTATAAAATAAATAAATAAATAAATAAATAAAGCCAGTGATTTTATCGGTTGACAGGACTGAGCCTTTAAATGCTCATTCATGATGCTGGCCTTTATTAACAGAACGAGTGAATCAAAGTGACCTCACACACCTTAAACTGACCAGGTTTGGATTAAACAGAAGTCACTGTTTTAGTGTAACTGGTGTCAGCCAAGCCTTACTATGTTAAATGTAAATAAGCAGAACTTATTAAGACGAGCCAGTTTGCCTCATCCCCTCGTGTGTTCACTCATGTAATGACTGTAGCAGCAGCAGCAGCTGCCGCTGGTTCCCTCTGTGAAAGTCACCTTCCCTCTCTTTGTTGCTATCGCACCTGTTTGTAATTGGCTCCGATTTGAGGAGTAATGTTTTGCACCTGTGTCACTCGGCGACACTCCGGCCAATCAGGAGCAGAGGTTGTAAAAGTCTTCCTATGAGGGAAAAAGTCGATTTGACTTGAAAGAGGAGCTGGGATTGATGCTGGGCCTTTAGGGGAGGTTTTCAGTGAAAGGCTCTCAGAGCAGAACAGCCTGGATTTATTCCAGCAGTGAAAAAGATACGCGAGATGGGACAGATAAGTCTTTAGCAGGATGAATGTAGCTGAAAACACGATATTCAGTTGATATAGTATTTCATATTGGTAGGTTCATGTTTATTTGGCTCTTTTCTTGCAAATAACATTCAGATACTACAAGTTTCTGGCTCTGCTTTTCTTTCCTCTGTGTGTGTGTTTGTGTGTGTGTGTGTGTGTGTGTGTGTGTGTGTGTGTGTGTGTGTGTGTGTGTGTGCGTGCGTGTGTTTGCATCATGGGGGATTAACAGGTTTGAAGGGCTGACAGCTTGGTGACAAGCTCAGTTTGACTCACCAACTTCGTTTGTGATCAGTACAGTATGAAATGCACTCACACAGACACTTTATCATCATTCTCCAATGGACCTTCACACACACAGATAAAAAGGAATGCCCCCCCACACACACATGCACTCCCTCTCTTGAGCAGACACAAGTGAAATGATCTGGCCGTGTAGACTTTCTGGCTCTGTCCTTCTTCTTCGCTTTTCTTTGTTACTTCCCCCTCTTTCCCATTCCTTTCTCATACAGTAACAGGTCAAATATTAATAAAACAACATGTGTTGTCATCAGAGCACTTGGACGTGATCTAGTGTTGAGCAGCAAAGTTAATTCTAAACATTGAAAGTTGTGCTCAGGATCAACTGCAGAGCTTCTCAGTAAGAACTGACTGATTATACCGTGTCAAAGAAATATATCTAAACCAAAATTATATCCTTTTTAAGCTTTTAATACATTTTTCTTAAGAAAAGATACTGTTCTAGATTTTTTATGGAATCACACAAGCAATATAATTGTGCAAATGACACACAGATTTACACACTAGTGTCAGTTTCATTGCCGCATACAAGAACTGAGAAAGTGCATTGAACAATTTACTGTTACTTTTGTTAAAGTATTATTACTACAGAGTTATTTTATTGCAAGTGAAAGTCCTGCACAGAAGGATGGGACCAAGTCATCGGTTTATGTTGGACACATTAGTGGATTAAAAAGTACAGTATTTTCCTCAGTGTGTAGTGAAGCAGAACTAAAAGTAAATGCCTTTAACAGTGTCACAAGTCTTAAGTCAAGTCCACTTACTAGTTTTGCATGTTAAAAATGGATACACATAAAATCCAACTTGTCAAATCCAACATATTTTATATTCATTAAAAGCAGGATTCCTCCTTGACATCGGTTATTATTCCAAATGGGATAGATACCACTACATATTAACACATGAAACTTATCTAGTGAATTAATGGAAAAATGATACATAAATAAAATTAAACACTATGAGTAATTTATGTGAAAGTTTGTTTTGGGTACGTGTTATTATTTGAATTGCATGCTGGTATTTATAGTAAATTGTAGATTACAGCCAACATCTCCTAGGACCGAGAAACAATAATTTTTCAGAGCTAACGGATAATTGATATTTTTATGTGAACATATTCTTTGGTTCTCTTTATTTGTAAAATATCTGCCAAGAGAACCACAGAAAAAAACATCTACTTCAAATTTCCTGGGCTGTTGGAGAGAGGATTGCAGTTTAAAGCAAAAGGAGAGGTACTGAAATCATTATCATCCTAACAGTGAACAGATGCAGAAACAGAAGACAGAGGGCAGAGAGCAGAGGCACTGTTTTTACATTTGTGATTTCACTCCTTATCATATTCTAGCAAAATTGTAGACTAATAGGCTACAGCTTGGAACAAAACGTTTGAACCACTTGAAGTGTGTTTGATGTGACTTTCCAGATGTCTGCATGGCCTCCACAGTGGACTCATAAATTCAAAAATAACACTTATTGTGTGTTCAAGAATTAACTCGATTCCCTTTTTAGGTCTGCTCCTGAACAGAGGGCATAAAAATGTAATTTTAAATTTTTAAACAACCACATGTTTATAAAACCAGTCCAATTTTCCTGACCTATCGGTAATGGAGAAATTATTATTATTGCTCCAAACAGTAGAAATAATACGAACAACAAGAGATAATCTGCTTCTGTGTAAATAAATAGAAATGCAAAAGCTGACTTGGCATATTTCTCCCAACAAAAGTGGAGGACAACCCCAGAAGGGAGTTGATGAAAGGCAGAGCAATACAGACAGAGAAAAGGGAGTCACAGAGTCGTGGACGGGTGGGTCTCACAGTGCTAGGTGCATTTGAAATTTACAACATGTGGTCTCTTGCACTTAATGCAGATATTAAAATCATTACCACTGTGTGTTAGCGAAAGCCTCCCCCTGCACGAGCCAAAGGGCTGTGTTTTATGGCTCTTTTATTTAGTAATCCACAGTGGTTTCTCCGTTTCTCCTCTCGGCCTCCCGTTCTTACTGCGCTCCTCTTATCAAAGAAGGCCAGTGTGTACTTATTATTGAGCCTATAATCCAGTTATCAATCCTGGCACAGGGGGGGAAAGTACAGTTAGTTCTGAAGGTCGGCTCTCAGGCGAATTGATTTAGAGACAATAGCGTAGAGGGGCGAAAAAATAGAGAGATGAAGATAAAGTTTGGGAGGAAAATTTGCAGGCAAACATAGAAGGAGTGTATGTAAAGAGTAAAAACACACCCAAATGTAAACACATACCCAGACACCTGGCCCTCGTTTTATGAGCCTTGCAAAGATCACAAATATGGTGAATTTAAAATATCTTACTGGTGTGTGGACGTTGGTGTTAGATGGCGGTCACCCTATATAAGCAACAGCACAGCCACGGGGAGAGAGCAGCTCTGTGTATCTGGCTCCTCCACCACAGGGTAAACACTGAGTCAACGCAATGCTTTATGTCAGACCAGAGAAATTCATTACGTCTTATCACACATTTAGGTTTTGAGGTCAGCAACAGAACATAAACCCACACATGCACTCAGTGTTTATTATTGTGCACTTACATATTATTACACTCCTCCATTTTCATAACACACATACCGGGCAAAGGCCTGGGCTGAAATTCAGTGTTTATTAAATGGGCTGCTCTGCAGGGCTCTGCACGGAGAAGTCCTTGCTGGTTGAAACGGCAAAGAGAGGCAGAGCAGAGAGAGAGAGAGGGACAAGTGGGAGAGAAAGTGTAGAAAACATTAAAATAGTCTTTTCAAACATATTATTAAAAAACATATTGTCTTTTTCTACTAGTGTTATGAAGCCACGTAGATTTTTCTTTATTTGTCTGTCGACATGTCAGCTTTCAATACAAAGTGGATGAAAATCAGTAAAAATGTGATCAGTTGTCATCCATTGAAAAAGTGACTTTACACACTGAATGTGTGTATTGGCCTCTTTTTTCCATTTTTATTTATATAAAATGTGTAACATGGTTGCACACCTCCCTCTTTGCATGAGTCCTAACTATGTCCACTTTTCTGATCCTCTTTGTGGTGCTACTGTTGTTTGGTTCTGTTGAGGGCATGCAATATCCTGGAGTATATTGGAATACTCCAATAGAACCATGTCTTATTTACTTGATACTAGAGCCATCACCGGGGGGGCCCAGACTGCGGGACCTGACAGGTTCGGACAATGGGGGCAATAATTCTGAAGATTTCACTGTAATGTCAGTGCTTCTGTAAATTCAATCCATTCCATTGTGGCGGAGACACATTTCTGAAACGGAATAATACAAAAGCTGGGCAACAAATAAATCCCAAACTTTGTCTGTGAGTGGATTCCACCAGGGAAACAGCTTCTTGTAATATGGCTACTCTGACCCTTCAGGGAAAGGAGAAGAGATTTATTTGAAATAGAAAGAGGTGGTTTACAGAGAGTTGATTTCCCAAAGCGTTCCACACGTACCAGCCTGCTACTGTCCATTCTCCTTTTCTTTAGATCTGCCTGCATATGCTTTTCATATAGAGAGGTATCCAAGGTCACTGAAAAATAGAAGAAGAAACACAGTCGAACTACTTTGATCCTTCCCCTCAGCCTGAGTATTTTATTTACCTTAATGATCAAAGGATGCTTCCAAGCACCTTGACCACAAAGTTTAGCACAGCCTTCATACTTTCTGATATGAAATACTTTAGCAATTTTCTGCATTGATGTAATGGATTCTTGACTTGCTGTATGAAGGCCAGAGCAGTATTGTACATTCAGATTTACTGAATTATTTGTTTTGACTGGGTGTTGCATGAGCTAATTAATGAACACACATTTTATCGATTTATGTCTTGCTGCTTTCACACTCAAGCTTTCCCTGTCTCAATTTCTCCAGCACTCACTGATAACTTTCTTGGCCTAGAAATTAGTTTGCTCTTATGTGGATAGAGGCTCCCTTGTGTGCAGGATGGCTTTTCATCTGACTGTAGCAGATACCCTTGGCCCAGTTCACCCGCAGCTCATCACACGCACGCCTATATGGCATCCATGTAGGCCATTTCACATGCCATTAAACATTACTGACTACACAGTTCACTCCAGCAGGAAAAATAGCTCAGTTACATCAGCTTGTGCTACGAGAATGAGAAGGTTATAAGTGCAAGTGACATCTTTAGCTGCAGCTTAGTTGGCTGCTAATTAGTCATTATATGTTTTACTCTGCAGTGCACAGTTACTGGCAGAGCTGAACTGGCTGGAGCGGAAGAGAGAAGTGGAAAAGATTATTGGGTGCGTGTGTTTGTGCGATCTCGCTGATGTGTGTGTAACTCTGTGCTGCATTCTGCGGTTTGCAGCTCCACTGACTGATGTCCCGTCCTTCCTGTCTACCAGTGTGGATTGATGTTCCAGACTGCACTGCACTCAAGGCCGACCACTGCTCACCCAAGCCCCTCCCTGACTCTGCCTTAGCCTGGCTTAGCCCTCCGCAGCCCTTGTTCACCTTCACTGGTCTGGCTTGGCTCTCCTCAGTCGAACCTCTTTGTCATGGCCACAGCGCAGCTCGCCTCAACTTAGTTACTGTTACTAAGGGGAAGAGGAGGAGGCTGAACCTCTGGGCCCGCAGATATACGAGCCCTAAATGATTTTTCATTAAGCTGACTGTCATAATGAAAAAGCCCTTTCTTTTACCTTGTTTTCTTCTCCTGCTTCCTCTCCTCCTCCTTCCCCTCCTACGCCTCGTCTGCCTCCATATTACTTTTACGTTCAAGGGCAGAGCAGTCATTTGGTGCTTTACGGTGGAGAGGAGCCAGGCTGAAATGAAGGTTTGTTCTACTTTGTGTGTGTTTGTGTGAGAAAGAGCACATCCGGGTGGGGAGGGGTGAGGTGTGGTGAGAGGCTGGGGCCCGAGGAGACAGATGACGAGGGAGGCATGGCCGTTGTGAGGTGATGACCTCAGTAGTGTGGAGATTTAGTGAAGTGTGTAAGGCCAATGTGCTGTTTTGACAAATGGAGTGGTGTGTATTTCAAGTCATTAAGACAGCGGTCATTCTGCCAGTGCAGAGGCAAACAGAGTTTATATTGTGTAGAAAGCACGTTCTTTATACTTTAGAAACCATGGGTGTACAACCACCCCCGCTAAAGTTTCAGTAACTTCACCTTGACTCAGATATTGGATTCAGAAACTAACGTGTTCTATTCACTTGATTTATTCATTGATCTGATTGGACATAATGAGATTTTGATGAAAAGCACACAGATGCAACAAACACACACTCAGATACACACACAATTGTGCATACGACAACCTCATCACCAGCTCAGGCTCCTCTAAATTCTCTGAGGCAGACAATCCCCCCTTGACATCTCTGACATGGTGCGGCTGTATAGCATTTTTATTTTTCTTCTGTCCCAAACAAAGCCCATAACTCAGGCACCCTTTCCTCTCCAAATCGTAAAAAAGCAGGGTGGAAGGAATGAAAGGCGAGTGGCTGTTTTACAGCGGGGAGTGGGATGTAAATCCTCTGGGTCGTCAAAACAGGGGCGGCTGATCTGAAGAGGGCCTTTGCGACTCTGGGGTACAACTCCAAACAAAAGACTTCTCCAGGAGTCATCAAGGACCCCTCTCAGGTACTCCTTTATTAAAAGCCAGCTTGCACTCACATATGGTTCAAGAGCAGGCATCTGCACATGAGTGTGAATGTAGACAAGCTTGTGGAGCAAGAACATTATATCATTCCCCTCCCTTTGCCTCAAGTGCATCTAATTCTTTCATTCCGAGCATCTCACCACTTCCTTTCCTAAGTTGGCATGTTGGGTGTCTGTAAGTGCTGAGACTGTGCTATGCTGGCGAGCACAGTGACTATATTTATGGCTCTTTCATAAGTCCTGCATGAATTATACATGAGGTCTCATTGTGGAGCTCAGAGGAGCGCTGGATGTAAATCGATAGGTGTTCACTTGGACTGACACAAATGATATCTCCCCTAAGCAGCTCCCTCATCTCTCTCTCTCACTTTTCCAGTCTCTCCGTATCTCGCTGTCATTTTACACCTCGTCTCTGGATAATAATGATTACTGGTGCAACATCACTCGTCCTTACAAAAACACATGTGAGCAAAACACAGGATTAGGGTAACTTTGATGAATGTATTCATGTGTAGCTCAGAATGGATAAACAGATGAATAAGTAAATTCTATTCATTGCCTGAAAGGAGAAGAAAGGAACAAGCTCTGACTGGAGCTCATTCGCTTTTTCCCTTTCTTTCTGTCTCTTCTAAAACAGGAGACACTGATGTAATGACATATAACAAGCGCACAATGTCTGGATTACAACAAAGCCTGAAAGGTGTAATTTACACAATAATTACTGTAAAGCAAATCACTCACACTATCATTTCTAGACATATATTTAATGCCTGAAGATGGGAATCTTTAAAAAGACGTGACAAATACTGTTTTCATGTGTGAATTAACACATATTTGGTGTGCAATTATGACAGCGGGATAGTGTATGTGATTTAAAACAGCCTACAGTAAAGGAGGGACATGTCAAATAGTTTTTGAACGACACTGTGTGGAACAGATTGAGCACTTACAGACTTTAGGTTTAGGTTTAGGTTTTCTTTTGATTAGTGAAAAGTCTTTTGTAAACATTTGAAACCATGCGCCAATTTGTAATATTAGTATTAGTAGCTTTAGATTAGATTAGTTTTAGCTACAGGTGCATGTATTAAACTGCTAATTGAGTGCAGCATACAGATAATCCCAGTGGCAATCTGTGCATTTCTATCTTAAATAAAGGCCTCATTCCTGGGTGATCAGTGTTGACGACTTTTCAATTTAGGCACATTATTGGCACACGACTTTTAAAGACAAACTAATTCTCTCCTGGGCTACAGCATCTGGCTGTAGCCCAGGCTTAAAGGTGTTGATTAAAAAAGTCTCTGCGGAGAGCATTAAAACCGCAAGACAAACAAACACAAAAACATGCTCCACTAATTATGTGCTTCCTTACAATGAAGCTAGTTAACAAATAATAAATGAAATCTGTAATAAACAAATGTTCCCTCATTTTACTGTGTGATGTGTCTTTATTTTAGGCTTTTACAATCCCACCTCTCTTCACCACTGAAAGAACCATAACATGTTTTATAAGGGCTGATGTTGCTGGAAGAAAGAAGCCATTTATGAAAGGCTCTATGAGGGGAACAGGGTGCTTCTTCTCAGATTTTAAAATCAGATCAAATCATACATACATATAACTTGTCATAACAAAATGCCACATGTGTCTTAACGTTTTCTTTTCCAGAAAAACCTTTTAGACAATTTTATACAATAAATGAAACATTAGATATGCAGATATATAGTAGCATATAGATAGATATAGAAGATATTAGCTCTCATCTTGTTTGCCACTGAGAGACATAAATGTGTTGCTATAGACAAAGTGATGCACTTATGCTTAGTTGGTAATGCAGAGCTAAGTGAAGCCTATTGGATTTTTACACTAAATGCAATGTGTTCTATTAATTTAAATAAGGAATTTGACCTGCCTCCTTTTCAGTAATATCCTGTGAAACACATTTCTTATCACATACATTTTGATTGCCACCCTACATTGTAGTGAACCACAGAAGTCTTTCATTGTGTACTGTTTACTTGTACAATGTATAGAGTTCTGTGCAGGAAATCTGAGGACACCCCTGATTTCTGGTAAACACTTGTCACACCTGTAGGTGATGAGTTGACACTGTGAATAAAATAAAATGATATTGTTGGTTCAGTTGTGCAGAACTTGTATGACCAGTTGCAAACTAGACGGACAGCTACAAGCCAATGTTACAAATGTGCCTCTAGAATGAACTGTCACTAACCGATTTCCCAGTTCGTTTCTCTAGAGCACTTTAACACTTGTTCTAACTGCTTTTAATGTGTTTGCTTTGATTTTTATTTGATACTATGTTGGCAAAAATTGTCAGATAAATTACATGTACACACATTTGTATATTTTGTATGTAATAGTGGCAAGTGTGTATAATTGGTCTATAGATCATTTGGTGGCATCACATTAAGTAAAAACAGCTATATTTCATTCTAATAACAATCCTCTTTAACTGTGTTTTGAATTTGTGTTTTTCATCAGGTCAGTCGGTCCTCCTACAAGCTCAATCACTGGAAACATCTTTTCCACTCCACTGCAGGTAGCCTGCTGGCCCTGTTTTCGAGATTGACGGAGTGTTTGTAAGAGCGGTTTGTTTCCAGCACACAAAGAGACTCCGTAACGGCACACTGACACACCTGTTTCAGAGGTCAGAAAGGTCGTGACCTGCAAGTGAAGGGGCAGAGGAGGCATGTATCTCCGCATTTAATGCCTCAAACAAGCTGTCTTCCAATAGCAGCCTGTGTTTAGCTTTTCAGGGGTTTTTTTCTCAGTACAGTTGAGTCCTGTTGTATTTTTAAAAGTGTTATTTTCCTTATTGTGCCGGTGGTTTGCCTGCTTTATTTAACTTTATTTCGTTTAGGGCGGTGCTGTCATGCCTCTGCTTCTGTTGGGTACTTCAGTTCTAATACACACACAAACACACATTCATTCCGTCTTTCTGTAACTCTCTCTCATACACACACAGTTTCTAAAATCCACTTTGAGCATTCTCAAAGAGGCGAGTTGTCCTAATCCACCTGGCTTTGGCTCTCAACTTCCCAAATGCCGACATCATAACTCATCACACTCACACACACACTCTCACACACACACTACTACCACTACTACTCCAGAGGCTTTCTTTGGTGAGCCATCGGCGCCGTATTACATTAAAGGTCAGTCACTGAGTTTCCATTTTAGTTTCGCCTTCCGCCGGTAGCACACTGTGAGCCAAATAAATTGAAAGATTGTCTGTCAAGTGACCTGCTCGGTTTCCTCAGATGGCGTGAAGTGTTTGGCTTAGAGGTAACCATGGACCTCTCCCTGCATCCTTTCCCCTTGAGTTGAAGTTACATTATAATGTTTGGCATAAGGAAAGTGTTATTACGTAAAGCAGCTTAGCTCTTAAATGTGATAATGTCAGTAGTGAAATGTGAACATGTTAATGTGGTTACGTGTGTGCATTTCTGGATTAGACTGCTGTTTCAAGTGCTCAGTGCTAGTTTCACTATTTTCAGTTCCAACACTGATACTTTTTTTTTGTCTTTTCGGCTTATCCTGTGAGTTCAGGGTCCCCAAAGCGGATCGTTTTTTGTCCGCGTGTTGATTTCCCACAGTTTTTACACTGGATGGCGGAACCCTCCCCAATTTTTACGGGGCTTGGGACAAGCACTGCATGGCTGGGGATGGGGATGGGCTGTCAGGGGTTCAGTGTCTTCCCCAGGTACACTTCAACTTGTGGAAGAGCAGGGCATGAACATCCAACCCTATGGTTGGTAGGCCTCCACTCTACCAACTGAGCCACTGTTCCACCACTGATATCATAAATGTTAAAAGTATATTTACTGAATTAAAATGAACTTGACTGGTAAAACCCAATCCCAATAAAAGCTTTCACATCAAGTTCTTCAATCTTAATACCCACATAGGCGATTTGTTCCTACTCTCCAACAACCCACAAAAGTGTTTGTCAAAATAGCGCCCCCACGGATGGAAGCAGGCGTCTGTTGAAAATGCATGGCTTTTGGTGCCAGGCACATAGAGGCAGATTCTGTTTCTTAAAATGGCACCAAAATGGTTGCTGGTCTAAAAACACTGGCGGTGGACCTGCTACCCCCTGGTGTGACTGCAGCTACCCGACCATTTTTTCAGTCTAAAGTTTTATATAAAACATAAATAACAGATTAATCAAAAACTTACTATAAATAAAACAATGAGGTTTAAATAACTTGATAAGATAGAGTACTATTACTACACCACAGGGCTGCAGCGCCTATCAATTAAAACTACTGAGAGAAAAGCCAGAGGTCTATTTTTAAGTGAACTGAATTCCACACTTTCTTCTTCTCTTTCTCCAGCTACTCATTGTTGTCCCCAGTGGACATGTTAATCTCTTCTGTTTCAGGGACTAACTTACCCCACAGACACTTTATTTAGACTAGGGGGAGAGAGAGAGAAAAAGCAGTGACTGGAGGAAAGAGGATTATTGTGGATGAGGGGGGAAATTATATATTTTAACATTAAATTCATCACAGCAATGAATGAATGTACTCTAGGACGAAAAATGTTTAAATGTCGAGTTTTTAACAGGCACGTTTAAGTCAAGTGTATCCAACATGGACTCTAAAAGGGTTTCATCACCTCAAGGGTCATAGACTGGGCTTGACCCACAAAGGAGCCATGTCATCCTTCAAATGAAGTGAAAACCTGAAACTCACCAGAAGCTCACTTACAAGGTTCCCACATGAGAGTGTAATTGTACACAAATTCACTTGAGCTGACATCAACTGTTTTACTCAGTTTTTCTTTTCATGCATTCATCAATTTAAAAAATAGAGCAGTGGCCTGCTGCACCAGCTGAACTTTAGCCAGATTGAATGTTCAAATGAAAGTCAGTATTAAATGCTAAGTGCATGTTAAAGTCACCACACTGATTGTGCCATAATGTCTGTGTGTCTACTTTCCCTTAATGATGGTAACATTGAAACATTTCACCAGATGCATTACTTGGATAAAAGAAAGAAGGGTGTTTTAGTATAACAGAGAAACTACAGTGTGCTATTAATTGGCTCAACAGTCAGATTTTTTGCACAGGTCTGTGGAAAACAGCCATCTTGGCAAAAATGTTCTGCTGAATTCAACAATACAGCAGTCAAAAGTTTCTATTACAAAGAAGCAAGTAGTGCCAGCAGCAAATCCCTTCTCAGGTGAACACAACATCAATTCTGGTTTGAGTTAGACATTTTCTCTGGCTGTGTCTTTCTACCTTACTGTTTTTCTGTCTCACCATATAGTGGCCACCCTTGTTTACAAGGAATTGCTCTCACCTGCTCAGGGAGGGGTATATTTAAAAAATTTAAGTTTGTAAGTTGTGTACAAGTTAAGTATCTTAACTTGTACACAAGGTGTTTTTTCAACTTTGCATGTTGAGCTGAGTAAAATTGTACACATGTATGTTACAGTAGTTGTGCCTGGTAAAATTACCTGCAGAGTATTAAGTGTATGTGTGTGCGTGCGTGTGTGTGTGTGTCTGTCTGTGCCTTGGTTTGAGGCATTCCTGCTATGACAGACTGTGTGGAAGTCCTTCAGTCTGGAGTGATGCTGTTTTTGATGTCCATTAATTAGCAGCATCATCTAGTTAATCACTCTTCTGTAATCAAGGATCTGTGTCTATGTGTGTGTGAGTGCATGAGGGGAGTTTTGCTGGCTAAAATGTTAATTTCTACTCTTTGTTCCATTCTCCTTTTCTTTCTTATACCATTCCTCGTTGCCTCGTTTTCGTATTTTACTGCAGAGCAGCACTTGACTCGTCTGTTCTTTTAGTAATATCACCAATTCCTGTGAGACAAGGCCATTGGAAAAGAAGGAAATTTAAGTTATTGAACCTCCCTGATTTGTTAGGAAAGATTTCTGACCCAGTTTAATTGCCAATTAATAAAGAGAAAGACTTTGGTTTCCATGGTGATAGTCTAGCCATAAGTTCCCTAGATAGGTCTACTGACCTACAGTAATGATGGTAAAGATACTGTAATAACTGTTATTATTAGACACAGAGCCTCTGGGTTAACAAGCAAACTTTAAATCCTCAGAGAACGGTGGATTTCATGGTATCCCATATTCATGTCAAATGGAAAAACATATTCGTGTGTATTTCCAGGTAAAGCTCTCTTCATACATCTCATACTGTGCGACCCATGCCAGGTTTGCTATTGTCCCTTTATAGCTACTTAATGGACTGTAGGATTAGTGTCATTGGTTCAAAAAGCACAAGTAACCTAACTAGCGACCCAAAGCACGAAGCACTTCATTTCATTAGCCTCACTGTAACCTTATTATGGCCTGTCTCCATCCGTACGCACTGTTTGGTCTCACTGAATTTAAGTGGACCAGTCAAATTTATAAGCACATGCACACATATTCCCAAGCTAAAGAATACATGTAGTGTACATGCACTGTCTGGACTTTAAAGGCAAACGTGAAACTGAAAAAGCAAGCCTGTGCTTAGACCTACACAAACACACACTTGCAGAAAAAATACAAACATACACTCCCCCAGTGCACACATCTTAACTACTCAAAAAGCTTGCTATTTTAAACTTTTATAGCCACGGGCACATTTCCTAGCAAACATACACAAACACTCTCTGCCTCATTCCTGCACACATATTTTTACTGGGTCTCCTGGGTTTATTATACATTCAAACACACAAACATGCTGTACACCATGGTGCAGCTGAATGGCCAGTCAGCCTTAGTTGATTTTGGACTCAGGAGTCTAGTTAGCAAAGGCTAGTATCAATCATTGAGCTAGTGGAGAGCAGCTCAGTCGATGGGGTCGTGTATGGGTGAAGAACCTGGTCCAGCCCCAGAATCCCTCACACCAAAGGGGCGAGCAGGGACACTGGGGGCTGGAGTTCAAAGATTGATTGATGTCTTAAATGGGATGTGAGGAGGCAAGCTGAGTGAGGCTGGATAAAAGAACTGGAAACATATGCAGAGAAATATCATCCTGCCACCAGACCTGCTTATTACACAGCCTTATTGAGTACTCAATTTCCACTCTCTAAAGGATGCATGCTGAGCTTTGTTATTTGTGAAAAACACATTTCTACTGCACATCAGATTATACCACTCTGTGTGAGCTCTGGTCCCTCCAGTTTTTGATGATTTCTAATGAGCAGAAAAGGTAAAGAACATGGGTAAGTCATTAAGCTAATAATCTTGGATCATTTTTCTTGCTAATTTATCCAATCCCAGCATGCATCAGGCAGCAGGAATGTAAACACCCTTGATACTGTACCTCTGGGCTATGTAGAGTCTGTAGTTAATCACACCTGCGTGTTTCTAAATTGGGAAACCCAGGGAGAATCCAAACCCCTGCACAGGAATCAGATTCATGACTTTGCTGGTAATGATTCAACCAAGATGTCTTCCTCAGGAAAAATCTTTTTGTTTGCTCATCAGTAGTTGCCAAGCTGTGCCGCACAATGAGTGTCATCTCACATGAGAAGCCAATAGCTTAGACTCAATAAAGCCTATAATCAATGTGTGAAAGGTCTCAACCTTATACTGAAAGGCAATGCTGGATTATTTAGACCGTTAGGTATTATAAATTAGCTATTGTGTTTAATCAAAGATGTCCTAACCTTCTGATTCTAATAGGAGCCAAGATAACCTGACTTTCAGTTCCTAGTATGGGTCAGGCTACAAACATATTGGATCCTAATGCAAACTAATGGTGTCATCATCTTCTGGTGTGCCTGCTAAATGCCCCCTGATTAGATAATCAGGGTTATTTTATTAAAATTATGATGTCGTCCAGAGCCACAAAACCGCTTTCACAGGCAGAGTAATAACCCTCCAGACAAGTAAACTGAACTTAATGTGCAAAGCATTTGAAGGAAAAAATTAAAATCTCACAGAATATTTTTCTTGCACACTGTAAGTTATTACCTAACTGCTGTTTCTTCTTTAGCTGCTACTCTGTGGGAGCAGTTGCTGAGGAGAATCTTGTGTAGTGCTGGTGTGTTGCTCCCTCATCGATGTGACATAGCGTAAAACCAAAACTTTGCGTGTTAAGCTCGGTTTTCATTGATTTGTTCTGGATTCTAGCATGTGAGACTGGACAAGTTTAAATTCTATAATTGTTTATGATTATGTCACTAGTTACATTATAACGTCTGCAATAGAGCAGTTTCACTCTCTTTGTCAGCACTTCACACCTCTGGATTCTCTGCTAACTCAGACTTCAATATTCATTTTTTAGTTTGTTCATCATATACATTGTATTAACAATTTGCCTTTATGTCGTCTTTATTTCTCTTGCACTACTTCTAGATAATAACTATGTGCACGTACTTGCGAAGATACTGTTTGTAGTAAATATTCAGTGTACAGTTGTGAAGTGTAGAACACTTTACAGTAAAGCCTATATTATTCTTCTTACTACTTAGCTACAGTTTTAAGTTAACCTTTGTACAGTTTTTCATGTCATGCTTCAATAATTATGAATAATATATTTGTTTGTGTATCTTGCTATAATTCTATTTTATTCCATTTCATTAGTTTAATGCATATCCCATGCATTATTGAATCCGTCTGTCTTCTTCATGGTATTTGTGTTTTTTGTTTCAAGTAGCATTAGTATATAAATCGTGTTGTAAATTGTTGTATGACACAATAAAACAAACAAATGATAGTACTAGTATTCCATATTTATTGTAAAACTGTGGAAGTAGCAATAATAGGTTTTTATATTAAATAAAAATCCATGTTATCTTATATCTCTTTAACACGCATATCCCCTGTTAACAATAAACACCCAGGTATTAAAGGAATCTTAAATGCAGACAAGCTCATACTGTATTTCTCTGCTCATGATCGTATCACAAATTGTTGCAGAACAAACCTCTGGCATGGCTGCTATTTTAATTCCAATCTCCAACCTGCTGAAAACTGAGGATTAAGACTCTATGGATCATGTGTATATGTCCACATGTTTGTGTGTGTGTGTTTGAGCTGGCTTCCATGTGTTGCAGTGCACATGTGAGCACTGATAGGAATCTTATTTCTGTCAATGGCCCAAAGGCCAAAGCTGAGCTGAACAGAGAAAACCCCCGAGCCCGACTCCCTCAGCTGCATTGCCGAGCTCTCTGTCTCCTTTAATCTACACTTCTTTTTCTCACTGTTGGGCTCAAACCAGCAGATGATGGATGGTTGCTGTGTCACGAGGTGCCTTTTCTTTCTTTCTTTCTTTCATTCAGTCTATCATTCCCCCTTTTTGCTCTTTTGTTCCAGCTTTTTAAAAAAATAAAATAGGGTGGGGGGGGAGTCGCAGAGTTTGAATTGAATCACCTTGCTGTTTCCAAACTTCACCTTTCATCTACAAGTTCTCTTTTCATTTCGCTTCCAATTTTCTTCTTCTGTCTTTCTATATATAAGTAGTTGTCTGTCCATCTCCAGTCTATCAGGCAGTTATCAAGGGGATTTTGAACATTGCTTTCAGAGTGATAACCAGGTTTCTGCTTCAGCTGATAGCCTGCTGGACCCTTCATCAGGCCGCCATCCAGACACAGAGAGGGAGGAATGGGAGGAGGGGGGTTGACTTGATTAACCTTAATCTTGCCAGAAGAAATAGAAGCTAAAGCTGCGTTCCATCCTTAACCCTTACAGCTTTGGCACATAGGAGTCCGGCACAAGAGACCCAGCGGCTAGAGAAAGTGGTTTGTGCTGGAGATTAACATGTTTGTGAGTGGATTTCTCTGCATGTGCATGTTTGTGTTCAGTAAGGTCAAAGGCCAGCCTATCAGGTGGAGCCAGCAGCTTGGCCAGTGGATCTGGATAAGGACCAACTGAGTGGTCAAGTAGGTGACCTCCCTTCAGCCTCATCTGGGAACAGCCCACCCGACAGCAGCCTTTGGCCTGGAGGTGAGATTAGCCTGGTGGGCCTGATAAAGCTGCACGTTCTCCCAACGGACCAGCAATCATTGAGGATTATGCTCTTGGAGAGAGAGCGAGTTTCACATACAAAGCAAAGTGAGGAGAGATGCAAAGACCACTTACTTGAAGGCCCTCCATGTTGCTGGGTCAGTGTCTGTAGCCTTGAGCAAAAACATACTAATTTAGGTCTGCTGCAATCATCACTGTCAAACAATAGATTTCGTTTTCCCAGAAAAGCAGCTGCAGTAGTCATTGACTGGCGGTGTGTTCAACCAGTACATACTTCGGCTTTACCGCAAATGCGTCTTTCAGTTTTGTCCTCCTAACCTTTAGACAGATGTTCCTGGCTCTGACACATTTAAAAACAGCAATGTTTTATGAGGTGCTGCGTAGCAAGTTCATAAACAGAAGAAACCTCTCTGCCTTTTTGTCCAAAATGTCCCTGAAAACAGTTTAAAATCCATCCATGTGCAAGTCCCAGCTTGAACAGCCATTACAGAAAAAGACGACAGCCATAGCAGCAGCTCGATGAGGCACAGTGCAGTTAATTGGTCATAAAGTAAAAACTATGAAAATGTACATGATAGTGGAACTAGATGGGAGATCAGGGGATCCCCAGCATTTTCTAAAATAGTTCCTGTTGGAGCCATAAAAGTTCTTGCCAAATTTTGCAGCTATCCATCCAACATTTGTGAGGACAATCCAAAAATAATATCAACCTTTTTTTGATACTAGAAGAAAAGTCAGAGGATTGCAAAATGATTCATCTTCTAGGCTCAAATATTTTATAGTGATCCAGTTATTAGTTCAACTCACTTCGCTAATAATCAAAAATCCATTTCATGGTGGTAAAGAAGAAGATCCCATGTATGTACAACATGTCAGTATCTAATAGAATTCAGTCGTGGGCTGATTCATTTCAAGTCAATTCTGGTTTATTTTAAAACTCTTCCCTGCTTCTTATATAGTCATCTGCATGGTATTTATACAACTGTATATTGTTTATTATTATTTTCAATATAAATACACATTTCTTGACTCAAAGACTTTCTGGGTTATGTCTCTAAAGTTGTGAACCATCACTCTTCACTCACTTTCCTCTCACTTTTTTCACTCACTTTATCTCCCTGCTCTCTCTTTCTTTGCCCCACGTGACTCAGAGCTCAGTTTTCCAGTGTTTGTTTTGTTCCACGACTGTCATTCGTCTCCTCTGTTCATTCCCATTACTCACCGAAGACTCAAGCGGAAAGAAAAAAGGTGCCTTCAGGCTGAGTTGCGAGCAGGAGAAGCTGTGTTTATCACACATGGATGTGCATATGTGCTGTCCATCAAACGTCCTCTGAAGTAATACCTCGCAGGCCAGACACAAGGTCATCTCTGTGCTGGAAGCCTCTCGATCAATATGCTCAGACGTTTGAGAAGCTCAGCCCAACTCTTTTCCTACTGATTCAGCTCTCATTGTTTGCTTTCCTCGGCTTTCCTCTTTTTTTTTTTCCTTCCACATGTGCAGTACTCAGTTTTCCTCTTATATTGTCCTTCACTTCAACAACTCTGTCAACCTGGAGAGTTAAGTAAAAACAAAACAACACAATAAACTCGACACAAAATTCAAGCAGCTGGGAATTAAGACTCAAGTATTTGGATTATGGATTATAATAGTGTGTCGACCTAAGGACGTACTTAAGAATGACAGCACAAAGGATAGAGTAATCATAATGTCAGTGTGAAGGGTGGCGCCACATTGTGATTGGCTCAGATGACAAGCCAGGAGCGGTTTTACCTTTGAATCAGTAAATTGAATTATGAAACAAAGTGACCCGATGAAAAGGGTTGCAGTGACAGTATAGAGCTACGGGATGTAAGCCAGTTTGAAGAGCTGGCTCTTCACCCAAAGGTTTCTTAATTAAATTGGTTGACAAAAGCATTGAGGCTTGTATGTGTGTGTGTCTGTGTTTGCGAAAGAGGATTTGAAGTGGCGGGATTGTTATCTCTTGACTTGGTCTTCATTTCAGCTTCTTTGTGTTGCCATAGGAGTGAGAGGCTTCAGTGAATTAGGACTTGCTTGAGTTGTCACAGCTGAGGTAGGTTTCAAAATAACTAAAGAAGCTAAAAATCCCCAAATTATGCTTTTAATTAAACGTATCCCTTTGGCTAGCCAGGATGTCAATATTGGATATTAATTATATTGGAATTTAATTCATGATATCTATAATACAGTATCTGCAACTACAGAATAAAAAACAAGACTAGGGTTATGATGAATTCCATGAGATACAGCTAATACATATGTCCCAATATAGTTGCATTGACAGCAGCATTTAGTCAATTTGTTTGTCTTGCTTTTCTCCATTTCAGACATTCAACACAGCCTTCTTCCTTTTGCCACAGTAGCAGTGTTGCCCTACAAATGTCTGGTTAGTCCAACAATTCGGTCCAGGCAGAAATATCTGTGGGTTCTTTGCCATCAACTTTTGTTCAGACATTTGTGGTCCGTGGATAATGAATCCTAACAACTTTGGTGATCCTTTCAGTTGTCTTGTGGCACCACGATGATGTTGACAAATGTGGTCCAGAATGACATATCTTTTCAACTATGAGAAGACTGAGGTGACTTTTTCTTAGTACCTAGAGGATAATTTATAACAGAATCTGCCAACAGTTTACGTAGTTCCTAAAATATCTTTACAGCTACAGGATGGAGGGTCAGCAAAGAACAATAATAATTTAAACATTTTAAAATAAACACGAAAAACTTTTTCAATTTTTAAAGAAGTGGTATTATAAAAAATATGTTTGGGATGGTTTGGGCTGATGGTGGGGGTCATTCTCTCCTGATAAATCAATGCAGTGTTTTTAACTTGTTTAAAATATTTAATCTCTTGCATCCTCGACAACAAGCAGTGTTGACATTGTGCCCGGTTTGACGTGACACTAAAAAATGAAATCATACAATAAGCCCACTCCTGTCCAGCCTTACGTTGAGTGCATTAGCAGACTTTTGGTAAAGTTTTCAAACAAACACTGCTGTATTTAATCAACTTAGTATGTGTTCAAATTTGGCCAGTGAGTGCTGTCATTCACTGTCAGTGGAAACCCGACATAGTCGCTCAGTGCACTCTGCTGCACAAGACAGACAAAAGGCCCCCAGCATCGCTACAATGACAAGAGGAAGAAAACTCGACTGTATGCTAATATGATGGGATGGAATTCTGCGACGGACGTGTAAGAACCAATCAGTTTAATCTAAATTCCAGGGGATACCATACCAACTTGTCAAAAATACATTCTTAGTCTGTGGCAAATTTCTCAAACTCAGTCTTGCTAATCTTTTTCATCTTCCTATGAGCTTGCCAAGGATCTGAGAAAGCGGTACACTTTCCCTTTGAGGCTGATAACATCTCCCTCTGCAAACCTCAGAGCTTAAACATATGCGGCCTTGTGCTGGTAATTTCTCAGGAAATGTGTAAAATGCTATTTGGCTCAAAGTTTACCCGAGCTCTGTTTCTAAAACAGTCCTTTCTTCCCCCATCTCTCTCGGGCCCTTATCAAAGACTCGGGACAATCAACAGTTTATCGCTGCTGGAAATGAACACAGGAAGCAGATGCTGTTCTGATTAAATACACACATGCCCTATACTAAATGAGTGCTGCTTGCTGCTGCCTCGAGGGCTGAAGAGTTAAGGGCCAAGTCTTTGAGTCATGATATCTGCTGAACATGTGCTGCAGAGGGGGACACTGCTAACTGCTAACGGACTGGCCATTTTTATCCCGTCCGTGTGTGTGTGTTTGTGTGTGAGTGACAGTGGATAACAGAAAGCAAGGAACATTGCCAAGATGCTTCCCCCCCCCCCCCCGAGTATTATATGCCATCATATAACACTGTATAATCAATTAATGATAGTTGCATAATCACCTCTGGAGATGTTGCCATAATTGTACACATTACACTGTGTGTGTGTGTGTGTGTGTGTGTGTGTGTGTGTGTATAAATAAGAGCCAGGGAGATCGTCATGTAGTTTCTACATTTTAATAAGAATGCGCTTTGGCACCCCCTTTATTTTCTTCACTTTAGGCTATTATTTTACAAACTAGATATAAAAGGACATAAATAAACGACATAAGTTACATGTACCTAGATCTCCTTGTCAAAACAAAAAAATTAAACAACCAAACAACAACAAAAAAAAAACAACCCCCCCCCAAACAAAATCATGATCATGTCAAAAAAGTACAAAATAAAGATTGAGAGAATGTTAGATCTAAGTGGCTAGATCATATGGCATCGGAAGGCATACAATGACAAACATTAACTCTTACATTTTGTTTTTGTTTTTTTGTTTTTTTCATATTTTTGTTTGTTTCTTCAAATCAGCTGACATTTAAGTAAAGGAAAGTATTTTACATTACATTCTGATTTCTTTCTCCTTCCCAGCAAGTCTTGCATATTTCCAAACAGGTCCTTTTTTGATAGATAAAACCCAAAAAAACAATGCACTGCCAAATAAGGAAAGAGCAGTAGAGCTGTATTAAGGACGGAGGTGTTTTTGTCGAATATGAAGCGTCACTTATGAGTTCAAAAACATTCATTTAAGTATATTTCAATGACAAAAAGGAAGAAAACAAATGATAAACCTGTAACTGTATGATGTGCTCGGGAAAGAAATAAAAATAACCAACAGTTTTTCCTTTTCCAACACATTTGGTCTTCACTTCTCTGATCCTTTGTAGTTTACAGGTGTGTCAATTTAAAGTACTCCCATTTCCATATAGAGAGACATGGTTCAGGCATTTCCTTCTTGACTTGTCATGAGCTCTAGGCCGTGTTTGCACAGACAGTAGGCTTATGGTCACTTTTGTCTGTGTCTCTGTGTGTCCATTTGCAAAGCAGAAATGCGTTGCATTCTAGAAAGCTGTTTAGTAAAAGCTGCTGCTGCTAAGTAGAGCTTGCACAATGGGATCAACACACCTTTCTTAAGATGATAAAAAAGCAGAAAAGTCCAGGGTTTTTTTTCTATCAAAAACAATACACCTCTGTTGTGTCCTCTTCCCCAATAGTGGCATGAAAACAGACACAATTACTGATAGTACTTTAAAGACATTGTCACTCACACACCTGGGCAAACACACACACACACACACACACACACTCTCTCTCTCTCTCTCTCATGCACACATATCATTACATTCACACAAATCAAATGCTTGTTACTTTACATGCAAACGGAAAAACATTAAAAGCAAACCAAAAAAATAAAAACATCACAAAATAAAATGAACTTTTAAAAAAAAAGTACATTATCCGCTGAAGCAGAACTCCTCGATTATATTACATTCTTCTTATTGTCTCTCTTTTTAATCCGGTTAAATCATCCGTAGTAATTCCAGTACACTGCTGGATGGTCACAAGCACACAGTGGCTAGTTTGTCAAGTTGACATGTTGTGACAGTGGACGTCCCATACGCTTGGGAATGGATTTGTCATTTCGATGTTGGAGGAGGCTCCTAGTAGAAGAGGGAGGTGCGGGAGGAGGAAGACAAAGAGGAGGAGGAATAAGGAAGAATTATAGTCGTGGCGAGCAAGGCCGGGTTCCTGTTTATGATGGACGGCAGCAGCTGGGTTGAAAGAAAAGGGGAAGGAAAAAAAAAGAGGCCGCGTCAGTCATGGTGATTGTGAATATAAACAATTTGCAATTTACTTGGCATCCAGTCCTGACCAACAATACAGCTCTGCAGCTCCAGCTCAAAGGAACATTCAACTCATCCACTAAACAAAGTCAGTGCCAAAGCCAGAGCATCCACAGAGTGTGAGGAGCCGCCCAACAGAGGGAAAAATATGGATTCCATGGCAATAATGTATTAACTTGTTTGCATCACATGCTGTTGTGTGTACATAATATATGAAACATGCCCTTGACTTGTTGGCCCACATTAAAAGAACACCAGATTAACATTTAATGGCTGCTAGTATGAACACTTTATGTAAAGATCCATTATACCAGGCTTTTTTTGATGTCAACTGAAACAAATGAACAAAAGTAAAATCATCATCATGTCTCACGCACAAATATTGGTTAATTATGGCCCATTAACATATGTTGCAGATATACTGGTTTAAAATGGTTTTTAATACTTGATCTACACACACTGATATATCCGGAGGACAAAACATTAGCACCTCAATATAATACAGTTACAAAGTAAACCTAAAAAAATTTTGTTCAGTAACATTTTATTATTTTGGTCAATCAACACACAATTAATTTGCAACTGTTTCGATCATAGGGCTTTTAATGTGAGGATTTTCTTTGTCAAAATGTCGTATGTTGATGCTTTGGACTGTTGGCCACAAAATCAATATGTCACTGTGGACTTTAAATTAAAACAGCCCATTGTTCAGTGCTTTAGAGACACAAAAATACATTGTCAGACCGTAATTATGAATTGCAGGTGTTTTCAACAGTACCACCAACTAATTAGCATAACATGGATTTGACACCTCTGTAGAAATTTTATAAGTAAATAGTTAAACCTTGTTTGAGGGCTATTTAACTGCATTACTTTTACATACCAGTATTACGTAGCACTGGACTGTCTAAATCATACTAAATAAAAATAAATCAAACAGGTCAGTTTCATCATATAAATGCAAACACATGTGTATGTGGATAAAATCATTCGTGAACGTGCTGAGAAAGCTTCAGCTATGCTTTATTAACTTGTGGGCATGTGCTCATTTATGTGCATAAATTATTATCTTCTGCTCAGAAACTGAAGAAATGGAAATGTAGTTTGGGGTTAAACAAAAAATGGGAACAATCAGTAGTATCGGGTGAACTAAAATAAATTAAAACCCTCTGTTAAGACCCTTGACGACATCTTTCTGTGTTAGCTCAGGAGAAAGTTACACCCCAAGAGCACCAGCTTCTCTTTCCTGGAAAGTGTTGCCGAGCTCTTGTTTGGCTGACTGGGATTCAGCGGCTGATTAATTCTTCTCATTAACATGCCAGTGGCGTCAGCATGCAGACTGATCACAGACCAGTGGCTATTGATCTGCTCCGGCTGCCTAAGGTGGTGCAACCCGCTTGTTAATTAACACAGATTCTGGAGCTGAGGGGCCAGTGATGAGAGAGGAGGGGGTCTAATGAATCTCAAAGTCTGTTGTTAGCTGGATATTAAAACTGAAATAATAGGGAGGTAGAAGCCAGTATGTTCGTTTTTTTTAGTTTAATTGAGGCATGTTTGTGCTGAGTGTAGGTAAAAAAATTAAAAATAAAAGAATATTGATCCTCACCTTGATGATGGTTTACTCAGTGTATTTTCTTGTTTATTTTCCTGGTGATGATGATGCTGATGATTTTAACTCATTCTGCATCCATATTGCATTTGCTGCACCCCAGGGTCTGAATAAATCCTGCCAAGAAATTAAATCATCCATTTCATGAAGGCAGTTCAACTGGTCCAAACACCTGTCTATGAAAAGCTGTGATGAAGAGTCAATGGGTCCAGCAATAGCGGTGGTGGGAGCTTTGATTCAGATGAGGAGACAAATGGAAGAATCCAAATTGTGTATTTATCAGAAGTGTGGCAGAGCATTTTTGGGAAGACAGGGGAGTGGGAAGGCTCCTCTGGAAGATCAAAGACATTCTCTGCAACGTCCTGAGGGCAACAAAATACAGTGTTCTGGGAGAAAAACAAGGCCAGAACATAGCAAAAAAAGAAAAACATCAGTCCTCCCTGCACCGCCATCTTCGCTCAGAATCCGACACTCAACCTCTCAGATTCACTGTTTATATCTGATGGTTCGGATCCTCCATTTTGTCAGTGAGATATCAAACAGATCCAGCTGAGACAGAGAACAATGGGGCAGCTGCTAGGCCCAGTAACAATTCATGTATAATAAACACACTCAAAGGAAATCAAAAAAATCTGCTCCGTGGATTATTCCAGAAAAAAAGTTCCAGAAACAACACTTTGCCCCGAGAGGAGGAAGAAAGGTATGATTCCTCCTCCCTTTCTCTTCCTTTCAGGCCATTAAAGGCACTCCAGATTTGGCCTCTCGGAAGTAGTTTTCCAGCAGTCCCTCCATCTATCCATAAATACTGCAGACAGAAGTATCCCATTCTCCAAAACAATAAAAAGGGAAAGGTAAAGGTCGGATTTTTAAAAAAGTGCCATTTTCACCACTTTTTTTTCTTCATCAACCTCTTCTTTATTTTAGATCCAATTTAAAGTGCATGGATGAGGTAAACTATTTCTTCATAGTTTATTTGTCTCAGTTTTGTTTTTTTTTATAATTTTTTTTTTTATTCATTTATTTTCATAAGAAATGAAGTTGCTTCGCTTCCTTTTCCTTTTTTTCTGTTTAAATCTCTCAGACGGGAACCATTCTGCCTTGCATCTGTTGCATTTGGGACAGCATTCCCTGGACGCTGGTCAGAATTTTGTTCTGGTGCGCTGCTGAAGAGATGCCTATGCGAGCCATGTCCCTGAAAAAGATGGGAAAAGAGGCCTTTTAGGACCGAATACAACAATAATAAACACATGAAGGCCTGATCCACTTGATGCATTTCACAGCTTTCCAGTGGAAACCGGCCTGACAGTTTAACTGCCATATAAGGGATTTTACTTTCAAACTTAACAGTCTTCGTCATGTAAACTTAACGAGTGAAAAATGAAAATATCACAGAGAAGTGCTTTGCAAATGTTTATATGCTAATCTTAAAGAACATTTGAGAAAACACACGTACACCTATTTGCCTTGTTGCTGAGAACATTGAAAGTACTCTCAGATCTACAGATACTTTAAATGAAAAGCCGTCAGTCCCGGAGCTCGGCTAAAGCTGTGGAGCAGAGAAAAACAGCAAAAGAGTTCCATCCACTCCATCCAAAAAATTCCCTCGCTATAAAAAAGTATGTCACTGTTTTGACTGGCTTGCACTTTCTTCTCATCTCGTTCACTTCCTCTCCTTATTCTGTCTTTCCTACTCACTCTTGCGTCATGTGCACCACAGCCTCTGGAGTTGTGTAGCCGGCGGCCGTGAAGTTGTCACTATATCTCTCCATGCCGATGGCCTGCAGCCAGTCCTCCACTGTGCCCACGGCCGAGGACGCCTCAGGGCTCCCTGGCTCCAGCAGGGTGGTTTTGGGTCTGCTGAGGGCAGAAAGGAACTGAGAATTAATTTTGTAAATTTAGTTTTACACATATTTTCAATTTAGCTCAGTGCTCAAAGACGCTGAAATTTTTGGCCCACGAAACAGTTGCACATGATGTGTGCAACCGTCTGTGCAAATAGACAGTAAAAGTTACACTCTGTTTAAGTGCTTATCACTTGAAAGGTAATGGTCCACTTTCTTACACAGTCAGGAACAGCAGTGATTTACTGCACCTACAGTAACAGCAGCATTGTGTGCTGTCACTGTACTGTGATGCTGTGCTGAAGTATCAGAAATGCATGACACATTCACCTTACGTGATGACAGTTGACACCCACAAGCTGTAAAATGCACTGTGCTACATTTCTCTCTGCCTTCACCTTCCTCGGTGGGATCAGCAGGTTTGTCAGTTTAAGCTCTGTTTTGTTGGTCCTACCAGAAACCAAGCCAAGTTAAACACAGTGGATGTGTCCGACACAGTTAGTTAAACCTTATGGTAGAGAAAACACACAAGCTGAGCACCCTTGGGTGAATTTTACAGTGAGACATTCATCAGCAGATTTACCTCTGACTTTTTCACTATTTGAAATGTTCACACTTGGCCACTGAGTCCAAGTTAGCGGCAGCTTTGTCCTGCTTTAGTGACTGTCTCACACACTCACTGTCTCTCTTTATGACTCTCTCTATTTTAAAGAATGTTCAGCTCAACTGTGAGAACAGGATGTCAAACTCTTTAATAAGTAATATCTACTCAGTCAGTGGAAAGAATTATGCTTGGAGATCCTCACACACACACACACACACACACACACACACACACACACACACACACACACACACACACACACACACACACACACACACACACACACACACACATATTCTACAGTCCCCCTCCTGAAACTATAAAAGCTGCACTTATAGGATTCAGTTCTGCTAATTACTCCACAAGGACTCCTCTCTTTTGCTCTTGGTGTGTACCATTAGGTGAGTGTGTGCGCATGAATCCACACTCACATATGCTCACACACTCGTTAAATTCAAACAGACTCCCACTGGCCCCCGTTGAGTCTGTAAACATAGAGTACGTGGGTCATTCTTAACACATTTAGCCAGCAGAGAGTAATGGTGTCAGAGTTGTAGTGTTGTGTTTGTTTTTAATTCGGTGTTACATCGTAATTCTCCCCCACCCTGATAGAGTGGCTACATTCCCGAATGTACAGCATCATTAAAGGTAGTTTGCAGAGAAACCCACCGTGGAGGGGGTTTGTGCTGAAAAGCCACAAATTGCTCGTAGATAATGTTTAATGGTCAATGTAAATACTGAAGAAGAGAGTGTATGTTTTTGGTGGTGGTGTAAGAGATTTAATGCCGTGCACATAGTCGCGTTTGCAGAACACAGGCCGCATAGAGTGCAGCCTAATGAGTAAATCCGATGAGTCAATGTGTGATTATACACATAAGCTTTTTAATGCAACATATTTATGGGTCGTCAGTGTGTATATGTCGGTGTGGAGTTCTTGTGAATTTCAACAACTTTTTAAAAATAATTTTCATGGCCGCAATAGAGTCATTAATGTAAAAAATCTGTGTAATCTGTTTTTTGTGGATACTGTCTTGAAATGGATCGTTTTTTCTCTCTTCTACCCCTATTTTGGAGACAATGACCTAGAATTCCTGCTTCCTAAAATCAGTGATTGTACATAATCTCCAAAAGCTCACATGTACATGGATGGATAACCATGTACTCTACATCTGAAGTAAACATTATTAAAATTGTTCATTACAAACAAAAAGTAAAGATTACAATGTCCCTTGAAAACATTTACATTATGAAATCTTAAATCTTTTAAAGCCCATATTTTCTAAAGAAGGAAAAATATGTGCTCTGCGTCTCACCTGACAGTGGTTTCTCCCCCGGTCCTCTTCAGTGTGCTGGGGTTGCGGATCAGTTTGTCCAGCATGTTGACGATCTGTCCAAACTTTGGCCGGTCAGCTCTCTCTCTCTGCCAGCAGTCCAGCATGAGCTGGTGGAGCGCCACGGGGCAGTCCATGGGCGGGGGCAGCCGATAGCCCTCATCAATCGCCTTGATCACCTACACAGTAGATTAGTGTTGCTGTAAGTCACTTTGTTTCAGAATTTCTTCTGGAAAGTGAAATTGTGATAAACCCTGTAAGCAATTTGATTAAAGTTATGTCTTTTTTTTTATCCCCTAATTTTAAACCCATAATTTAATTTGTTATCACCTCACTTTAGCCTCCTACGCAACATAATACAACATTATGCATAAATTAAATTCTTTATCATCATTAGTGGCAGTAGAAATGTAGATTCAATATGTAATGAGAAGAGGGAATTTGCTGTTGGTGATTTATCACCCCTGCAGGTAATTTGATTTTATAACTAAGTTACAATGATGAAGTATCTTCTAAAAATGTTTGACATTACACATGCAACTGGGAATTATTTGAGCTCTAATATCACATGCTAATTAAAGTTGTATATTTTTTATTATTGTGTTATTACATTTCTCCAGACTTACGTCTTGGTTACTCATGTCCCAGTATGGTCGCTCGCCATATGACATCACCTCCCACATAACAATGCCGTAGCTCCACACGTCGCTGGCCGAGGTGAACTTCCTGTAAGCAATGGCCTCTGGGGCCGTCCAACGGATGGGGATCTTCCCTCCCTATAATTGAAAGATGGACTGATTAATGAAAGCTGACAGAGCTGACAAGTAAGGTGACTCGCAGACAGGCCTCTGACTCAGCCAGGCACACGCTCACCCACACACTCACCCTGGTGGTGTACGCAGCCTCGGGGTCGTCCTCCAGCACTCGGGACATGCCAAAGTCGGACACCTTACACACCAGGTTGCTATTGACCAGGATGTTGCGAGCTGCCAGGTCACGGTGGACGTAGCTCATGTCTGAAAGGTACTTCATGCCTGATGAGATGCCTCGCAATATGCCGACCAGCTGGATGACAGTGAAGCGACCGTCATTCTTCTGCAGAAATTAATTGAAAAATTTGGAATTTATTAGCATTGTACATGTTTTGGGAACAGTATACTTGACTGATCACAGTAGCAACAATAATTTTACTAGTAAGTAATGTTTAATTTTTTAGTTAAAACTAGCTTTTTCTTTGATGGTATTTCTCAAAAACTCAAAACTCATGTCACTAAATGACAAAAAAAAAAAATGCAACTCAAGTCAGCCTTGATCTTGAGTCTTGTCTTTTCTTTGTTATCCAAGAACGTTTTCATTGTGTGATATGCGTATTTTGCCTTGGTCATAAGTAGCCATTCGTACTATATATGTCTCCTCAACACTATATCATGGAAAACATAACTGTTTGTTTTGATGTATTTGTTAGACAATATGCACTGGATTAAGATGATTGATGACTAAAATTGATTAAAACCCAAAGTTTAGTGAATCTTGTCAACACTCAGGAGAAACCTGTGCCAGCCTCCTTGTCTGGAAACAAGGAGGGGATTAAAGCTGGGGCGAATGTTTGCAAACAAACATTTGTAATTTTAGTGGATGACATTCCAGAGATAAGATGGGATCAGTGTATAACACAACCACATGCACATGTGCACAGACAGAAACGCATGACTGACCCTCAGGAATGCATCCAAAGATCCATTTTCCATGTACTCTGTGATAATCATCACTGGCTTACCTAGAGAGAAAGAGTGAGAGAATGAAAGGCAGATGATTATGGAGGTAAACGATGCACATCACAGCTCGACACAGCAGGGGGGTTCTCATGGGAATATATATGTGTGTGTGTGTGTGTGTGTGTGTGTGTGTGTGTGTGTGTGTGTGTGTGTGTGTGTGTGTTAGGACATCCATTTCTGTCCCGTGTGATTTAATTAGCTCAGCGTTTCAGTTGCCATGACTTACCCCTTCTTTCCCTGCACATGCAGTGAAACAAAACACCAGTGCGTATACACACACACACACACACACACACACAGACATACATACACCATCTTGTGTTTATGCAAATATGAACTGACGTTGGACGCATTATCCAAAGTCCCATCACAGTCACCCACCCAGAAACCCTCTGACTTGCTATTTATGTTGCTCCCTGTCCCTTTACCCCCTTTCTCCTCTGCCAACTTTGGACACATCTGTCACTCTCCTGCTAGCTTCTTACTGTTACTGTCTTTTTTCCGTCCTCCTTCTCTCACCCTCTCTTTTCTCCCCAGTCATTGCCACTCCTCTCTGGCCTTTATCACCCCATCCCTCTGTCTTCCCCTCCCTGTCTCTATTTGGGGAGCGTCTGTCTCTTTATCTGAGCTGGGGCAGGCGATGGAGAGGGTGGACATTCCCTGGTGTGTCTCTGTCTGTCTTTGTCTTTTAGGATCAGGGGGGGATAGCTGGCATGGGGAGGGGGTGTTAGAGAAAAAGAAAAGGAAGAGAGCGTGTCTGTTTTCGTCCCAATACGGCAGCAAGCTGGTGTCTAACCAGCCATAGCAACAACACATGCCGAAAAGTGCTACCACAAATTCCTCCTAGGACTGCACCATTCTGTGCTTTCTTTTTCAAGTGGCACAGTTAAGGTGGACTTATTGTGTTGTGTTTAAGAAAAGTGCTGACTTAAAGCTAATCCCTCGAGAGCTGGTTATGTGAAATTTCTCCTAAAGAAGAATCACTAAAGAAGCAGAGAGTCAGCCGAATGGTTAGAAGCTAAAGTCTTGAAGGTGAAGTTCCTCCACTTCACAGCAGGCCTCTTGCCATGCCAAGGGGCCATCAGTCACCGCTTTACCCGCTGTGTGATTGGCACTCCATTAATTATAGGAGCTCCAGCGATGCCCCAAAAAGAGGAAGTAGAGTTAAAGCTGGGGGAGAGTGGGGGCCCTCTTTGTCAGCCATCTTTGTTCCCTTTGTTGTGTGCCTTTGCCCCAGGGCCGACGGTGATTGACAGCTCCCAAATCAAGTCTGAGGAGCATCTGACCTGCGACCTTAAACTCTCGCCTTCCCAGCCCCGCCCTCTTCCTCCCAGGCCATTTGCATGCTAATTCCTTGTTTACTGAATACGCACTGCCGCCTTTGGCAATGAACTCTGGGCAAGAGCCCCGCCAGTGGGCCGATTATCACCTGCCAACAAAACAGGGGAAGGGGAAAAACGCAACAGGGGGACAGTATTGGAGGAACGTTGGGCAAATGCTCCATGGAGGCCCTGGCGTTTGCAACGAACAAAGATCTGGCTTTTAAAGGGCAATCCTTTCTAAATTAGCACACTTTTGCTTTATGTAAATCAGCCATTACACATATCATGTCTGATTTTGAGCTCTAATGGAGGCTAGAATTTAATTATACACTCGCATGGTAGAAACATTAAGCATATACAGGCTTTGAGATGGTGGACTACAGCCAGCAGTCCACAGTGAGAGATTTTTGCACATTTATGTATTTTAGTGCCTATTTGGAATTCCTCCATAATTAATAAGGCTTAATTGGCTCTGTTGGACATGCCAGCAAACTGGGGCCAGATTGAGAATTCCTTTTAACTTGATTGTAATGGAGAAGGGAGTGCAATTCAAATAATGGATTTTTAATAGATTCCACTGACACACTCAAGTGTGAAGGACTAATTTGCCCAAACCTCGTGTCAAGCTCTCAAAAGTAAGAGTGGAAGGAGGTGGAGTGGGAGTTATCGGATGCCCTTCTTGCGTTGGCTTCTCTTGCTTTCACTTCTGCTCTTGTCGCTGCTGTGTAGCTCATCTGCTTCTCCTTCATTTCTCCCTCTGTCTCGCTCCATCTCTTTCTTTTTCAGCCTCCGGTTCAGTGGTTCGACCACCCTCTGCTTTCGCTCTCTGTCGTCCTCACTATTGTTCTGTCTTCTCTCTAATCTATCAGCTTCTAAATGCCTCCCTGTCTCTTTCTCTCAGTGTCTCTATTTGTGCCTTCCTGGCTGACACTTGCCTGTGATTCCTTTTCTTTCCTTCTGACCATCTGTCCCTCTTCCTTGTCTTTCCCACTCCATCTCTGCAAGGTCTGAGAGGTCGTTCCCTGCCGTGAGACGTGTTATTGGTCATAAGCAATTCTGCCTGTGCTGCTGTTCACTTTCAGCTCTGGCTGGGCTAAATGTGTGTGCTTGTGTGTGTGTCTTTGTGTACAGTGAGTACAAAAGTGAGCGAGATGGTGTTATCTAGCAGAGATAGGGCCAGGATGTTGTGTCACGGCACATTAAGGCCCTTCATCCATCTAACTGGAGCCGAGGCTGACCATCACCTATTGTAACACTCACACACATACATGCAATCAAAGACATGCAGACAGCGACATGTGCTGACAGGACACACACACGCACGTGCACACAAGCCTAAGAAATAGCAGTGGGAAAAGGTATAAAAGGTAGAGAGAAAAACTGTGACAGAGAGGAGAGAGTTCCAAGGGCAGAGGGAGGGAGATTTGGCCAGTGTTTTGTGGCCATGCAGCAGCAGATAGAGGAGGGATAGGGTATCACTCCCTAACCCCAAACACATTTACAGCTGACACCATGATTAATGAGCCTGGTGCTGTGCTACAGGGCCTGTTCCTAGACCCATTAGACCCCCTCCCAACTGTCCAGCTACTTCTAACTCCACTTCCCCCTTCCTATGAATGCTGAACGTCTTCCATCTGGACAAAGCCCACCTGGGGATACATGGGATGGGACGTATTGACACATATGTACACATGCCCAGCCATGTGCACGTGTTAATGTATGTATCCTAGAATGTATGCAACATAGGCATTTTTATCACTTCAGATACTGCGCACAATGGTCCACACACACACACACTCACAAACACACACACACACACACACACACACATTTGGCTAGTAAAGATTAGTTTGTCCCTATGCTCACTCTTCTCCAAAGTCACCAAAAACCGCAGACGTAGTTTGTAATGATTTATTCGAGAAAGAGGACAGGAGAAATAAATGTCCTTTCTGTGCTATTATAATATAATAGCCATTGTGTGTGCAAATGGGTTTGTGTGTGTATGTGTATGCAAACTGAAAAGTAATATATATTCCCAAAATAGATTAGGTTTTTTTGAATAGTGAAAGAATAAGGCACTAAGTTATGTCCCTGCTCTGATTTGTAAATAAGAAACAGCAAACACACAAAAACAAAAATGCTTCACATACATTTGGTAACAACGCCCTCTAGGTGAATGATGTTCGGATGGTCGAACTGGCCCATGATGCTGGCCTCGGACAGGAAGTCCCTCCTCTGCTTGTCAGTATAACCGGCCTTCAGCGTCTTGATGGCCACACAGATCTCCCTCTTTCCCGGCATCTTCAGGCGGCCACTGCAAACCTCACCAAACTCCCCTGAAAACACACGTTCCAGTTGAAAATGTGGAATGATGATACACAAGCACTCTGATACTACAGTGCATGAGCTATAAATCACATCAAGAAAGGAGTAGGTTAAGGTTTGTGTGTGTGTGTGTGTGTGTCTGTCTGTTTGTATGCGTGTGTGCAGGTTAGAAGGGGTCCAGTTTAAACATTGATCAGGGTCTCTAATCCTTCACTCCCCCCCTCTCCTCACCCACTGGAGCAGAGAGAGAGAGGGGAAATGGATATTGATTCTTTCTCTTTATTATTTTGTCATTGGATGACTTTTCTCTGGCCACAGGAATAGCACGGACAACATATTTAGCCTCCCCTGGACTTTCTTTTTTTATTTGTTGACCTTTCTAGAGGCAGACCAAATGTTACTGGCCAGGAAAACAATGGCTTTTATTCTCAAGCACTGCATATTAGAGCACACACAAACAAGAATCATAGAGAAAGGTACGCTGGCAGCAAATATTTGCATGAAACGAATACCAAAGATGCAGTTATCCCATTTGGTGTATGCTTTTATCTAAACTATGTTAGCGTATACCTCACTGCAAAACCTCCACATAGTGCTGTATTTATATTTAGCTTATGAAAAATACCTGAATAAATTAAAATATCTGGATAAACACCATATACAGCTCCTCACCAATGCCTATAACTTTCTCAATCTTGATACAGGAGGCGTCGATCTCCTTTGCGAACTCACGGACAGCTTGGTTTGGGTCCTCATAGGTAAAGGGGTCAACGTATATCCTCACTCCTGAGAAAAGAAGTTTGCAGGAAAGAAAGGAAGGAAGGAAGCAAAAAAATAAAGAAGGGAGTGAATAAAATGAAGGTTAATTCATTCTGGCAACTACACTCCATCTGTTCTTTATTTCCATCATGCTGCAGGCTACGCCGCCTTCCTCTGTGCAGCCTCTCCTCCTCCTCCTCCTCCTTTCTTCTCTTCGTACCTCACTTCACACTCTGACTCCATAGCTTTTCATGTCACTGTGGCTGACTCCAATGAAGATGGAGCTCATTAACTTTTTGTGGGAAGCAAATAACAATGCTGATGACTTGATAATGAGGTGTTTGGAGCATGTTAGTATGCAAGTACATTAACTTCAAAATAGTGGGGTTTTTTTGTTTTTTTTTACCCATTTCATGGGCTTCATTTACGGCTTAGAGTGCATGCACATGAACACACCTGACAGCGCTAATGTTTGTCAATTATATAGTGTGTAGGTGGAGTGTTAACTATGAGCTACCTTGATGTAAGTGCTTTTCTTCATCAGAGTCCTGCTTGGCCTTGCTGTACTTACTCCTTCTGGGGGCAAAAACAGCAGGATGGTTAGTCACAGTAGATTTTCATGTTTCAAACGAATGAAAATACAAACCAAAGTGTCACTTCAGTAACATCAATTGTGTTTGAAGCAGCTATACAAATACTGATTACTGGTATTCTTGAGCAGATATTATTAACAAAGAGCTCATTACATGAGCATCATTCGAATGCTTACCTTAATCTATTGTATTCGATATGTTTTGGGAAACATACAATTTACTTTATACATAGTGACTACATCAAGCAGGCATTAAAGACTAATACTGGAGGAGGGGTCAGTCTAGTTCTATCCAAAACAAACATCCTAACACCAAATACAAAAGTGTTCAACAATTAACGTGTACCAAATACGCGTATTTAAGACACGTATACACAATACACTTATTTAAGAAGATTTTCTAAATTACATCATTGTTCTAAATGCCTATAGTTTTCTGAAGGTCTATTCTGCATAATGAGTATTTTATTATTTATTATTGTTACTACTCTTACACAAGTACATTTCTCCTAAAGTATTTTTACTGTGATTTTACTACTTTAAATTAAGAAAAACAGCTTCCAGCACTAAAGGATTTGAAGGGCACTGAGTAAACACCAACAACATGAAGAAGAGAAGTCACAAGATGCAGTTGAATCCCTGCGGATCCCTCAGGCAGCCTGACACCTGTGCTTATATTGACATGTAGGGTCAGTGGTGGAAATGACCAGATGTGTGGGACATTGTCCTCATCTATGGCTGTGTAATGATGGTAAACGACTACGTGATTACAGTCCCTCCCCACAATCACAGGATGGCCGCAGCAGCACAATGACAGTGGCCGTCACATGCATATAAAAAAGGCAGAGACAACCACCTGCTTGGCTGGGAAGAGAAGCAATCACATGGAAAAGAGAGGACACACACAAGCACACACACACAATCAACGTACCCCTTCACTCCCCATCATTCTCAACACCAATACACATATGCATACAATGATTTGGTTTCCATATAAAGGAGGCACTCACACACACATACGCACACAAAGGGATCAACAAATGGTCATTAAAGGCACACAAACACACACACACAAGCAGGAATCAACACACAAGCCATTAACACTCTCCTTCCCCCAGTGCAACCACACACATTTACGAATACACGCTCGGAGAGTGTGGTTAACACCCTGAGGTGAAGCAGCCCCATCTGCATGTAATCCCATCTATGTGACGATACTTTGGCCTGCTCGCCATTTAACACCCTGAGATTGGGTCACTGAAAATCCACCTGATGCCTCCATTTCTCTCTCTTTTTATATGCTATTGCCTACTTTCCATTGGCTGCTTATCTCATTGTCCACCTTCCTATCCCTCTTCCTCATATTTTTCTTTTCTCCATTCTCTTCACAGTGGTCTGCAAGCCGCAGCGGGGAAAATAACTAGCAGCTAGGATTACAGCCACTAGCTGAGAGATAGAGAGGGAGGTTTGGAGAGGTGCAAGGAGCTGGGATGGATGCAGAGGACGGGGAGTGAGGGGTCACTGATTGCATCTCTTCAGCTGTCGGGGCTGTCAATCACATCTCCAGTGTGGCAAGTCATCACTCATCTGACGTAAGCGAGTTGCACTAGCTGTCTGACTCAGTGTGTGTGTGTATGTTTTAGAGTGATGTCCATCTCCTGACAGCTGCTTTTTCTGTCATTAAGCAAGACATCGCTCATTTGGGAGGAAAGAGGGGGAGACACAAAACAGATAAGACAGAGGGACATAGCTCACCTTCGGCTGATGACGAAAGCACTGATGAGGATGATGAGGAGTACAACACTGCCCACCACAGACACCAGTAACACTGTAGAGTTGGCCCCATCGCCGATAATGGGGGCTGGGACTGAGAGGGAGTGGGGGGGGGGGGGGTTAAAAGGGGCGGAATGTTGGAAAGGGACAAACACCAAAGTCAATATCGTTACTCACAATCAAGTCACATAAAAGAGCAAGTGTACATTACGTGTTTGTCATTGACCCCCCTCACACACACACCCTCTGTCTCCCTTCCTCATATTTGTCCTTTTTCTTCATCCCATCATTTACGATTCCCCCTATAATCTCTGGATGTGTGCTTGATCATGTCATTATCATGAGCCACGCTTCCTATCTGCATTATAAAGGGGACACCTGGGCGTACAGTGCCTCTCTGCAACCCCCAACCTCACAATCTGCCAGTGACAATGAACACTATGTGGAACTATATTTAAGAGAAAGTATACAATGTGTCCAAGTGTCTCTGGGCAAGACACTGAACCCCCAACATCCCATTCCCCTCCCCAGCTGTGCAGTGCCAGTCCAAGCCCGGTAGAAATTAGGGAGGGTTGCGTCAGGATGGGCATCCAAAACTGTGCCAAATCAAAATGCAGACAATGATCTGCTGTGGCGACCCTGAACTCACAGAAAGGACGAAAATAAATAAAAATAAAAAAATAAAAAATATGAAGAGTTACTAGGCTTTTTATCTGAATTTGATCCAACTCCTTAACAGCCAGTTTTTCAACTTCTTTTAACTCGAGTAGCTTTAAGGTTTTTAAATTTATTTATTCCATCACCAATATTATATATATTTTACATCAGCCTGCCTCAAGACTGTCCACCAGAATTAAGCTCTGCAAGTTTTAACATTTTCTGCATCAGTGTGTAATAACTGACCCACTGGCGGGTCAGTTAGGTTTCAGAGAATAATTAAATTTTTATTTATTTTTTTTATCAGACTCCACCCTTGTTATGGTACAGTTTTATAAAGGCTTTTTTTTTAACTTTAAATTCAAAGTCTACTCACGCAAAACAAAAAGTAGCTGATTCCAACTAAAATGTCAGAAATTGTATCATTCTTCAAAACCCAAATAGGTTGAACCTTAGTTGGCGCATTCACTGAGCCTCATTGCAGCTTGAATAATGGAAGCTACTCAAGTTGCAAGCCAGGTGCTGTAGCACAATATCATCTTTTATAGATGACAGCTATTTTGATTAATGACTCCACAATGAAAGAGAAAAACCCATAATGCTATCATTGCAGGATTTCGCAGGAGTGAGCGTGACAAAGTTGGCATCAAACCTCTCCTGCTCTGCACTGCACTGATGTCAGTGAGGCGAGCTGAGCTATACTCACCGGAGTTGGTCATGAACTCAAATGGGCCACTGAATTCTCCGTATCCTGCTGCTGTGCGAGCGCGCACGTGGAAGACGTAGGAGGTGAGGGGGGTGAGGCCCTTGATGTCGGCGCTCCTTGATGAGGTTTTTATAATTCGATAACTTCTTTCATTTTGGTCCTGAGGACAGAGAAAGAAACAAAAAGAGAGAAGAATTACATCTGGTTTTCTTACCGTCTACTGAAACATAGTTTCAACACTATTTCACCAGCAGAGACTACATGCCTCATGGGACCCCCCACCTTCTCATAGTACTTGACTTCATACTCCAAGATGACTCCATTGGCTCTTTCTGGTGGCTGCCAAACCAGTGAGATGGTGTGTCTTGTTATATCCTTTGCCTGGATGGAAGTCACTGGAGAGGGGGCTGGTGAGATTATTAGAGAAGAGAAAAAGAGGAGAAACCCATTAAGGCCCACTGCTGTCTCCTGGTTCTCCATGTTGTTTTCAGTCATGGAGACACCAAGTCTATTTTGTGTTGTTCAGTTACCCCCCGCAGCTCCTGCTGAGAAACTCAAACAGTCGACCAGGCCACAAGGCAATCACTTCCATTTGTTTTTGAACTTGGCTTCCATTCAAAAGCTGGGGCGTTACAGAGCTGTATGGCCACACAGCTAAATTGGCGAAGTGAGAGTATATGGCAGTACTCTATTTCTGAACTAATAGTTGGCATCCATAAGACTGATCCAATTTCCTCTCGGGTGACGCTAGCGTCTCAGCCACTTTTCCTACAAGCTGGCAAAATAATGTTTAACTTCATTTTGTGCCGATTCCCAGGTCACCCTGGGAAACCTTACATTGCAACAAAGTCCGCCTCAGAAAGCTGGAAATGAGCTCAATGCCTTCTTCTTTTTTCTTTTTTTTTTTTTTGTCTTCAAGAGTGCAAATCAATTGGTTTTCATTATAGCTCCAGTGAGTGATCTTATCTCAAGCCCTTTCTGCTGCAGCTGATAATGAGCACGATGCTTGAAATATGGCCTATCTGTGTTCACATGTGAAGGTTAAAGTACAGATAATGGCTTAAACTCATCCCCTCCCTCCAGTGTGTCACCGCTGCACAAATCAAACCTCTATCTTTAGGCAGTGTGACAACACTAAAATTGGGTCATACACATTCTCAGTGCTACAAAGCGGAATCCATGGGCAACGGAGGGTAAGTATGTTAAACTATAAAACATTCATGTAAATACTGAGAATTGTGCAGACAACACAAAATACAGGGACAAGTGGAGTTACAGACTGAGGCACAAAAAATGAGGAGGCCTGGGAAACAAACACGCATACAAGTTCTTGAAACTTAAACCCAATCTGGCATGCACACAAGCACCTTCAACAAGCAAACAGTCTTACTCATCTATCCTCCACGGAGCCAGAACAAAGCGCCTCACACAAAAAACTATTTCCAGCGATGCACAGGTAGTATTGCATTGTGGTGTGGAGTGAATCTTTGACCTCTGGTCCTCAGTGATACTGCAACCTTACTCGTTTCAGGCCATCTGCCTTTTAAAAAATTACAGTGGGATGATTAATGAGGGGTTCACGGTCCGCCGATTACGATTGAATTATCTATGACATTATATACATTCTCATCACTTTGACTGAGGGCTCCAGGGAGGCTAGTCTTCAGGCTATTGCTAACAAAACCTAGCTTTTAAGTAGGGATTCAGTTCAAACGGGCCAGGAGTTTAAGACCCATGCGCCATGGATTCGGTTTCAGTAGGGTGAAAAACAAGGCAGGAGGGGGGTGGGAGGTTTATGACTATTGGGGATTGAGATGGAGATGGAGAGGGATGAGATTGCAGACATCTTTTGGTAAATGGATTAACCCAAGGTTGTGTCATCCTGTTGGCCTAATGTGTTGCGTCTCCGTTAAACAATTAGATGGCGGCCATTTGTATCCCTCCGATCAATCTTACCCACCAGCAAAAGCCAATTTGAAGGCCCTCCTGGGGCTGACCAAGGATGCTCCAGCTCAGAAAAAAAAAACTCAGAGGGGTCTCAGACCTTTGTTGCCCCGAGGTAATCCGCACATCCATCTTTCCTCCAAAGATGACAGATATGGCATTTTAATCGTGTTCGCCTCCTCTTGTTGCGTTTTTATGTTTCCCTCGACTAATGCGGGGATAAAGATGAGTGATCCCTTCTGAGGTTTGCTACGTGAGACGGCAGCCCAGACACATAATAAGGGATATATCAAGGCCAGGTTTTATGACTTTTCAAAGATAAATTAGTCCGAGGAATGTCTAAGAAGCAACACATACACATACACATACACATACAAAATTTAAATATTGTGCACACTGTACATAGGCGATGCAAAACTAAACCTAACATGTCTATACTAAATAGAGAAAAAAGTTTAACCTGAGGCTATGATTTGGCTCGACCATGCTAGACTAGCTGGCACCTCCACAGATGAATTTAAATGTGGGGCAGATATGTAATTTCTTACTGCCTGTTGAAAGCGTGAGCTAAAATTGCTGGTGGAATAATAAGTGTTAGACGCAATGAATATTCAGATCTCATTTCAGAAATGTGGAAAAAAAAACTTTTCAGCCTGCTCTTGTACACACAGACACAGTACACACACACACACACATCCAGCAACACAAAAGACCTCATTACACAAACAGAAAGATAGAAATTCATGTAGAAAAACACACCTAGCCCCATTATCTCGCGCAGACAGCAAAAACTCAATTACATCACCTTTGCATATATTACAATGAGTAAAATCCTAACACATAGAGTTCAGAGTTTGGTGTGGTTTGAAAAAAAAATTCCATCTCCCAGGAGAGCAGTGGAGGTTGTGCAGAATTTTTTGCAAACGTTTGTGAGGTTTTGTTTCTGCTTGGAGCACACTTTGTTGAGTGAGCAAGTTTGTCTTTGAAAGCATGTTCATCATAAAGAATTGGTTCTGCAAGGAGCAGCTGGGGCTGTGTGCGAATACGATGCCGATTACAGTTTGACATTATAAAAGACAGGGGCTGGGTTGCACATGTGGTTGCCAGATTGAAGGCCTGGTTGCCAGATTGGAGTCACTCGATTTTGCTGCCGCCAAGGAAAAATAGCCGGGGAGGGAGCCATTTTTCAGGGTGTCGAGAAAATGGCTCCTGCGTACAAGATCCTTTCCCCCCCGCCTATAAAACCTGCTTCCATCTCCCCGAACACATTTCCACATGTACGTTTGTCCGGTTTGCCAGAAAGATGGAAACTCACACACATGTGCACTGACAGACGTGCCCACACACACTCTCTCTATTGCACTAATTCACTTTTAGTCACCTAAGCCTGCCAAGTATTTTGTATCAAGACATAAACACCTCACACGCTGACTCTCTCTTTCCTTCTTTCTCACACACACACGCACACACACACAACGTGCTTGATCCCATAAACTCAAAAAAACATCCATTTACAGCCAGGGGTCAGTTCAAAGCTTAGACATCTCGCCTCTCTCCCCTCCCCTTCGCTATACAGTCCGGGTGAAAGGGTCACGCTTACACTGATTTACAACAGTGGAATTGTTCATGGTGAAACGTGGAATCTGACCTCCTCACACCCAAACACATGCACGCAAAAGCACACACAAGCACATGCAAACGTATGTCCTCTAAAATGCAGGCAGATTCAATCAAAAACACTCACATCTTAATTTTTGTCTGTCGGCATATTTCTCCCCTGCACCTTTATCGTTTTTGCTCTCACGCAAAAATACAAAAAGCGCTCCTCCCTTCCAACCTGCCTACCTCACTTCTTCCTCTCTAGCCGAAATTTGAACTTTTATGGAAAGGCAGTGGCGGGGGTGTCTTTTCCACAGCGCTTATAAATCCTAATAAATCTATCATAATAAATGTGTAATCCATGGTGTCTGGAAGAGGGGAGGCAATACAGAGAGAGGGACAGCCACAGATGACTGGCTGGATTACCAGAGCCTGAAACCAGAGCTTCCAAAGCCCCTGCTGAGCATTAGCGGGAAGAAATCCAATCAGACTGGAGCTATTGTTTTTAACACACATACATGCACATAAATTAGAATAGACACATGCACGGAGACACATCGAGGACATTTTTCAGGAGGCAAATGAACGACTGTTTCCATCCATGTGCATGCAAACATTCTGTGTAACACATTTTCTCACTTTTAGCCAAGCCTGCAGACAGTTCTTCAAACACACTCACTCACAAACACACACTCTAACAGAGCTTCCAGCTGCAAGTGCCATAAACTAATCCTAGGGAAGAGTTGTGAAACATGCAGCAGTGACAAGCCAAAGGCAACATCATCTATATCTTACAACTTGAAGTTAGTAGATTAGCCTCAAGCAACCTCAGGGGAACATCAGTTTGTGTGTCTTACTGTGTCTTTATATGAATCTTTGTGTAAGAGTGTGCACTTTAGAATTTTGCTGCGCATCATTGTGACCATACTGACATGCCACTATTCTGAGCCCTCAGCCTGGACTCAGGGGTGTGCTTTATTACTGCTCCCACACATGACTGTCTGGCAGGATTTGCAGCTCTCCCACAGGCAGCACATCTATTCATCTCTATCTTTCTGACCCCAGCTCATAAATTAAGCCACCGTGTCCTTAAATTGCTTGTCCAAGCACTATTCAAGATATTCACTTTTCCCAGGGATGGAAATTAGTAATTAAAACAACAAAAAAATAAAAAACGACACAAAAGGCACTTTGCTTGCCACCCAAGCAGTAAAGATCAATGTAATGATGGACTATAAGTGGAGGAGAGAAGGGAGGGATAAAGAGAAAGGACCTGGGTCATAAAATCCATTTGCACAACAACCAGTTACAAAATGGATAAATGACAAAACGACAGGAGGCTCTGAATGCACCCCCAGGTTAGAGGGCTTGTTTCCAACTTTAGAAAAGAAGCTGTATTCATGGGAGTATTCCGCTAGAAGAACCATGCAAACACTCACATGCACAAACCCACAATATCAAGCATCTGTAATGAATCCTCCACAGATCAATAAACTGATCTAATTCATTAGCCTGAGAGCTAAATATAGCACATGGTCTTCATCCTAGGCTTCTCATGCCTAATTATGCAAAACTCAAGTGAAATATTGCAGAAAATCATTTCCCGCTGCAGAGAACCCATCATCCTCCCCAGTAATCACCCATCTTTCACCCAAATTATTCACAGCTTTAATAAACATGTTTTGACAAGCACATTGCCCCCAAAAAGTACTTTGAGTGCTCAGAGTAACGAACCTGTGCTCTCGCAAAAAGTCAAAAGACTAGTTTGAATTAGCACACAAACCACTGGAGCAAACCAAACATTAAAATTTGAAAACTTGTCCTACAATTTGACGATAACTGTTGAGATTAGGAAGAATAACGACATATATCAAAGAAAGTTAACATAGACATTAGCATTATCACATTTTAAAATGGCCACCATTAAAATATATTGTGCCAGATTATTTTGAAGAGGATCAAGATGAGCTTAAACTATTTAGTGGTGGGACTATTGTTAGCTATAATTTTAACTATAATTTTAATGTCATCATCAACCTTATTTATGTAGTTTAGAAAATGCTTTTCCCACCACCACACGCGGACAACATGCTCGTCTTACCAGCCTGATTTGTGGTGACGGTCACTGACACAGCCTGTTCCGGCCCGGGGCTCTGAGGCGAGACGCCGTTCACCGCCCACACCTCAAAGGTGTAGTTAGTGTGGGCCTGCAGCTCGTTGATGGACACCCTGGTTCCCTTAAGGCTCAGCTGCTGGGGGCTGAAGTGAATGCCGTTACCACAGGGTTGACAGCGCCGGCCATCAGGGCCGCAGCGCTTACACACCACATTGTATGTCAAATCCTGGCGTCCTCCTGAACTCCTGGGCGGGCTCCACTCCAGGTTTACAGATGTTTCATTGACATTGGAGATGAGGTGGACAGGCGCTGATGGGGGACCTGTGGGGGAGGAAAAAAGATGAAAAAGTTGATGTTATTACCAGTAGCTGTTAGAAGCCAAAGGCAGGCGGGTACAGATTATTTATTGTGGTGACCGTAAAAAAGTAAGTGTTCCGAGACATTTTTATGTGATCATCTAAAAACAAACAAGTTGCTGAACATAATTCCAACAACAAGATTTCAGCGAAGTGTCCAACAGATGTGGTAATTGATTCTTCCTACAGACACATACGACAAAGATGTAAAGGTGTAATTGACTGGGTTGTCCCCTTATTGGGAACTGAGGCCTCTTGAATTCCCTTTTAATGTCCTGTCCATTACAGGGAGGGAGGATCCAATTTCACGTTGGTTAATACAGCACAGTTAACTGAAATCCAATAGGCCAGCAGATTTCTTTTCCATTCGTATGTCGAATCAGCTGGAGGTGGCAGAGAGCCCAAGCCTGCTGCTAACAGTTGGGCTTTACAGCACCCACTCAATAACTTTAGACAAAGTTTGCTTTGGACTCAGTTATAAAGTTCCTTCTTTGATGTGCTACATGGGAGCAGCTCCACAGATAAGTGGCAAAACCCCCATGCTCATCAATCCCAATTTACTTGTCAGCTCTATTGTAATTAATGTGCTTTTTTGTGTTGCTTTCAAACATAAGCGGCATTAATTGACATAACTTTCCCCCTCCCTTCCTCTTTCTCCCTGTCTCTGTTTTCCCTGTCTCGCTTGCGCGCTTTCTGACTAATGAAGCGCACGCGAGCAGGCTGCAGGGGGATCGATGCAGGGTGAAATATGAAAGCTATTCAGTCCACAGACAAATCATTTCACAGCGGAAATTAATTATCAGTGTTATTTTTGGAGGATCAGAGTGGCAATGAGTGATTTCACAGAGACACAGAGAGCAGCAGAGGGGACAGTGTGTAGGAGTGTGTGCACATGGTCGCCTGAGGAGAAATAAGTGCGCTTTTGTACAAGTCTTGCCGTATTGATGGAAGTAACATTTTACCCATGATGCATGTGTCTTCACAAAACACTCATGCGGTATGTATATGGATTGGACTCGCATAATTCGCCAGCACCTAGCAGTGAATGAGCCAACACTGACGCTGAAAGGATAGAGAGAGAAAAGGACAGAAGGAGAGGACAAACACTGTCTGTTCATCCAGGAAGCAGAAAGCTGTTGGTTAGTATCAAAGGAGCAGGTCTGGATTGATGGATAGAGGGTGGCAGCAAACTGAATTGGGATGTCTCTATAAAACAAAAACTAGCTAAATGGGCAGCAGACACAAGCAGCGAGATGGAAGGATAGAGAGTGCACTGCGTTAGTCTTAGCATCACTCAGCTTCCCCTACCAACCGGAGCCTCCAACGAGAACTTATTAATAAATTCTCATTAAAAATTATGATAAAGTGCTCACACACCCTCCTTTTTCCCACTTTTTCTCCCTCCCTCTTTCACCTCGTTCCCTTCATCCGCCTCCCAGACAATGGGAATAAGTTACAGATGGTGGTTTCTAAATTAAGGTGCCTACACTCAAACGTCATTACAATAGTGCCTTCGTTTCGCCACTCAACTACCCTCCACTGCCTACATGAGTGTGTGCTGTCTGAGATACACTATGAAGCTATTACCAGCTGTTATCTGGACTTCGAGTGTCATAAACCAAACAGAACAAAGGGGATATTAATGTTTCCACTCAGTGACTGAGCACAGAAAGATACTGTGTCCCAGCTCGACACAGTATTTGCTTTTACCTACAAACACAAGTAAAGAAGGGAAATGGGATAATGGTCAGCTCATTATAAATCCGATCGTTCGTGCTAATAATTAAAAAGATGAATGTCATTACCTTAACACAGCAAACGGAATTAGGTCAACTAAAAGTAAAGGTACACTTGACAAAATAAATGAAGGTATACACTGCACGTATGCGGTTTAATGGCGTTTGCTTGTTTCCTCCAGACAAAGCCGGGTCAACTGTTTTTCCCTGCTTTGGCTAGAGCTAAGTGTATCAGCTCCAGTTTCCTAAATGTACAGATAACTCTCTCCATATGCATTTATTGTGACACTAATATCCTCATGCACCAAAATATGAGAGTGTGTGTGTGTTGGCAGGTGTGGTTATAATCACCTCTCAAAGGATATTTGTTTGTTTGTTGCTATGGCAAAAGTTGCAACAGCTCTATAAAAGTTTATGATTGTATTAAAGTCTAAAACAAATTCTACCACATGCCAATATTCCTTCTTGCCTTACACACACACACACACACACACACACACACACACACACACACACACACACACACACACACACACACACACACACACACACTCTACCTTTGGCTGTACCTGTCGCTCTCCCAGAATGCACCAGTGGGAGCAAGGGAGCGTGGGAGAGCCGTCGGCTGTGACTGACACTCGGTAATTAATCCTGGGAGAGAGAATGGCGGGGGAAGACAGGAGCACAACACTCTCACAACCTACATACAATGTAAGCGCAATATGGCCTTAAAATTCAGAAACTCCTTACGGGTGGAATCCAGGGGGACACTTAGAAAGTTTCCCCTGAAAAAAGTTTTTGATTTTTTTCTCCTCCCTTTTTCCATTCATTTATAGCCTTGCAATTTGCTCTGAACCGTATTGCTTTATTTCCTGTTGCTCCTTTGCTCCCATCTGCCCCTCCTTTACTCCGTCTCTCTCGTTTTTGCTCTGCTCCATTCTCTATTCTTCCTCTCGACATTCTCCCACCCTCTCCTCCTTTCTACATTTCTCCTCCTTTCACCCCTCTCTCTTTCTGTCTCTTTCTATCAGTAATTGTTAGCCGTTTGTTGCGAAGGGCTGAGGTAGAGAGCAGGCTAAATTGGCCGGAGCATCGACCCCGCTATTACCATCCGGCTGGAATTCATTCAATGCCCCCCTCGAGTCCTCCCAGCTCTGCGATCATTCCTTACTCTGTCCCTCCCTCTTCCTTTACCAGCACCGCTAAGAAAACTGGGGAAAATCTGAGAAACACATCAAGGGCCAACAGAATCCCCAAAATGGAGAACACACCTCCTTATAACCTGAACGAAGTGGAGCGACTAGCTCCCACGGGTGTCTGTCCCTGGTCCTCATTACCGCCCTGTGGTGAATGTGTGTGTATTTATATTCACTCACATTTATTCATGTAAGTTGTCGATTTTGCTCTGAACATAGTTTAATATTATACATGTGCTTGAGAATTGACTGGGCTGCATATTAGGTTTAAGAGTTTAACTTGTAGCTCAAATGCTTATAAGCTATACATGCTAAACATTTAAATATATTTTAAAGTTGTCTACACAAGGTAGCAAACAGTAATCACAGATCAGAAGATCAATCGCTCCAAACGCTCATAGTGCAAAGGTGCAAGAAAAGTGGCAGCTGATAGACACATGAAAAGTAACAGGACTGCACATAGTGATGTAATTACACAACATCCAATATTAATCACCATCTTCCATTGCTAAACCCTGGGCTAAGAAAGGCGAAAAAGTGTTTTCAATTACCCATAAACACACACACACAGACATGCACCCCGATTACCAGAGATGCGGGCTCTTTCCCAGCTTGACCTTCAGCGAGGCAAACTGGGAAATTACGTTAAGAGTTTTTTTTTTCTTCATTTGCTCTGTTCGTGACTGTGAGTGGGTTTTCAGAGAATGAAAGAGTGAAAACAAAATATGGCTGGGGAGGGATGTATGAATGACAGCTGTAATTACAGAGCTGTAACATGTGGGTGAGAATTTAAAAAAAAAGAAAACACACAAGGAAGGAAAATAGGAGACGACAGACAGGGTGAGAGTTCAAAGATCAAATGTTGGCTGGCTGACGAGGCAGGGCAAAGGTCGCTGAGACTCCCACTAATGTTCAGTTCCTAACCAAGGACTTAGGAATGTCATAGATATGCTGTAGCAGGGTCCTATAAACTCAACTAAGTAATGAGCTTTGACAGCTGTTGCTTGCAGCAGCCATGTTCAAATGTCATGCTGACTAACAGGACAATGAGCTCCCAGCTAGAGAGGAGGCTGAATACTCTTAATAATGTATTAACAATGTGAAAACAGTGAGGAACAGAAGCATGTGAATAAATAGTAGGGCTCGTGTTTTTATTCATTTTTAATAATTAAATGCTTACGGTATAAATAAGTTAAAGTAAAACACAGGGGTTATCTCAATGAGGCATTTTGGGATGAAGTAATATGTCATCCAGTGGAGCACTGTGTCTGGCTGTGTTTTTACTCATTTTGGGACAACAACAGAGGTCCCAGACAAACAAGCTGATTCAGGCTGCAGACTGAAAACCAAACGTAAGTAGAGAAGATTCAGTGTTGGCTTTAGCATCTGTATAATGATTGTGGAATATGACCAAAGTATTTTTTTATATAATTGATAACACCTCTTTTGGATTTTTTAACTTTAATTTCTTACATACCTTCTTCCAGCGGGAATTAGTGAAAGTGACTAAATGATGACTCTGTTTAGTGTTTAAGAGCCTGATCATTGTTCCAACTGTTGAATGAGTAATCATTTCCGCACCGCTCCGCACTCTACAGAATGTTTAACGTGCACTTAAGTAACCAGGTTTGCAGAGAAACGTACCTATACAAGTGTTATGTCATGTAAGGACGTGAAAACAGGGCTTTCCCTGGGCATGACAGTTGAAAAATCAGCCTATTGAAGAAAGGCTGTGACCAGGTTACTTGAGCAGACTTAAACACATGTTACAGTTCCATCATATTCCTGCAGCATTTTTACAAGGACAAATAGCTACTTAAGTCCAATGACAATGTAGAGTATAGATTCACAAAAGTTTTTTTATCTGCTGGAAGTATGATAGTCTGAGCAAACTCTTTTGCTTTTCTTTTGGTTTAGTGACACTAGGGAAACACCTCAGCAATAAGCCAAAATCCCATGAAGAGTTTTGCAGATTACCATATTGTTCATATAGAACAATGACTCATATTCTTGATTATGAGCACACTCCACACTAAAGCACAGCTTATGGGCCTGCACAGATACTATACAGCAGGGGAACAATTAGGAGCTGTTCACTTTTGTTGCTGCTTAGACAGTTAAGTGTCAAGCAGGGGGTTCAGCTGCTCGTCTGATTTAATAAACTGTGTTCCTGAGTGATGAATCCACAGGAACTTCAGATCATTCGGGCCAAATTGTAAGCCAACTATGAGCTAAGCAACTTAACAGATGTTTTGCTTGTAAAATTGGTTTATGACACGTATTCACTCATGCACAAATATCTGTCATGTAAAGAATAAATGCAGCTATTTTCCTGGGAAATGAGTGCTGTGTGTGTTATGTTATTTATTTTTTCCCCTTTTGTTCTATGTACATGTACATTTCCACCATTAGTAACTCCTAAGTTCTATGAGTCACAGAAGCAATTTGGGGTCTAAAAAAAAGGAAGAGGTGTCATTAGACAGCAAGATTGTTAACAATATTTGTTATCACAGTCACAGTGAGTCAGGAGGAGGATTGGAAGAACCACATTCGCCAGAAGTTGACTCACACAACCAGATGGAGGAAAGTGAAGACACACACTGAGAAATATACCACTCAACGTTGTCTGTAAGCTCCACATATTCCTGGATTTAGTTCCGCTTTCATTCTTCTTGCTACCTTACTCTCTTCCTTCATCTTAGTCATTCACTGTGTGCACGTCAAGCTTTGCATCTGCCTTTGTTTTTCTCTCTGCAGTTCTGCTAACATCTAGCACTATTTGTCTTTCACCACTGTTCTCACCCTCCTTTTGTGCTTTGGAGTCTCTCTATAGCAGACTGGATCTAGGATGCAGTGGTTTATACCCTCATTAGTTCTCTGTCACCATGAATGATCACTAAGTACCACCTGGATTCAAAAGATACCTAATAAACCAGCAGCTGCTTGCCTCATGTGTGTGCATAAATACTGTGTGTGTATGCGCGCGTGTGTGTGTGTGTATGTTTGAAGGGGGGGTTGGAACTGCAGGTAAGAGGGACAGAATCCATGAGAATGTTATGGGTAGGTTAATAGATCTGTGTGTGTGTGTGTGTGTGCGTTAGCAGTGTGCCTAGCCAGATCATTTACAATGTGTACGAATTAAAGTAAATCACTGCTCATCTTGGCATTCTGTGTATTCTAACATGTGGGTATACTTACGGGTGCAGGGCATGGATGCTGGGTCCGTCTCAGAGCGAAAGTATCCCTTGTCACAGGCACAGGAGGTGGATCCCTCCCTGACAGAGTAACTGTGGAGCGGACACTTAGAACAGGCGCCATCGGTGGCCAGAGCACGATAGTAACCAATCTTACAGGCTGAAAGATAAAAAAGACACAGTGGATTTGGTTAGATGTGCCATCAGCATCGTGTGGGATATACTTTGACCTGAAATACAAGTATATCATGTAAAGTACTTTTGTATTATACAGAAAAGTTGTAGAGTCAAGAGACATGCAAGCAGCTTGGGGAGGTTAAACAGCTGTTTAGTATTTTAGCTAAATGCTAACATGAGCATGTTAATACGGTCAAACAAATAGTATAGCAATTTTGTACGTTAAAACTAGCTTGTAAACAGTAAACAAAGTAGAGGTGAAACAGATGTAGACAATCCTTCCAACGGTTTTCATGACATTTCATTTGGATGGAAAGCCAGGGGATTATCATAGGCATCAGAACCATAAATACAGTGAGTCAAAATGTGGTGCTGCTCCATCAAACCGATGTTGTGAAGTTGCTTAAACAAAACTGCACAAAAATGTGTCCGAGAGATTTTAGTGGTTCAACAATTACCATGGAGGTTATATCCTCCAAGTATCACAAATTAACTTGATATGGTTGTTAAAAGTTTTAGTAATTAGAGGATGTTGCCATAGCATTGCACTTGACTTCTAACAGTTTCCAATGGAAGAGAAGAACAGAACATTGTGATCTTGCCCATTTTTCCCCAATTAGAAAACAATATGTTGCCCAGAGGCTTCAACTCTTCTCACTAATTTATCCTCCTCTTTTTCCATCTTCAATGCTTTCTCCTGTTTCTACTTTCTCAGAAACCTGCACTCTATTATCAAAAACAGAACGAGACAGTACTAAAAGGGTGCTGATTCCTCTGACAAAAGAAGATCAACTAACAACCCGTTGTCTCTATCACAAAATTAGGCTATGCTCTATTGGCAAGTCTTGCAGCTGCAATGACACCAGAGCCTTTGGCATTTCAGGCCATTTAACAAAAAATGGCACTATGCTCGGCAAACAAGAAGGTCTGTCACTCTTGCCTGGCTGTCTTCATACTGGCCTAACGCATTCACACGCACACCTGCACACACATACTTCAGTCTTAAATGGTAACTTAAGTGACACTTTTCCTACTTTTGGCGACGGTGCTCGCCTTTCTCTTGAGTGACAGTTTGATCGCAAAGGCTCGTCTTTCAAGGAGTTGCTCCCTGGTCTATCCATTTCTATAATGGCAGAGGAAGCCTACCCGGGTTATATTTCACCCCCTGAGCGCTGAAGCAGAAGAAGAGGACAAAAGAACAATTCTCTGAGAGGTGCGGTGCAGACAGTCGCAACACTGATTGGACCAAATAACCTTTCAGTCAATAAAGTTGCCGTGTGCTTGGCAGTGGGAGGCAAACTGTACTGAGGCCAGAAGGTTAGTGGTTTGTGTTTTGGTAGAATGGGGAAGTGCGTGTAAATGTGTATGTGCGTGTGCATGTCTTGTTATGATGTGAAAAGACCCATTGGAGAGAGATGGGTAAATTCATACCTAATATAAATGAGATAATTACACACTTATAATCAGCAGGGGTAAAGCTATACTTCCCTGCACACACACACACACACACACACACACACACACACACACACACACACACACGCACACACACAGAGGATGACTGACCTCACAAGCACATCAGACATAAAAGTACTTTTGAAAGGCATGCCATATAATGCCGCAGTCATAAATACATCAGGGGATCCTGCATTCAAAAGAACAGTTACAAAAACATATTGCCACATGTGTTCACCACACCAGAAATCAAATCAGTGCCTATCCACATAGACCACAGCGAGAAGGAAGTCCATCCTCCAACAAAAACACACATTCCACTACCCAACAGGCTCACACATACAAACAGCAAAGGAAATCCACAAACCCCTTAAAATACTGGGAAATCCCTCTCTTGGAGGCGTAATAAAGTCAGGCTCTTTACCCCACGGCCGCACCTCTGGAGCAGCTGGATTAGCGTAGTGTGGCGTTAAGCGAGTCCGGCTAGCTCCTACCTGCTGAGGCATTCTTTGCCCATTCCCACTCAGACAATCAGAGCTAAATCCCTGCAGCTTCACTCGCTAAAGCTAAGCTAAGGGCCTCTTTGATTGTAGCCGGCAGGGGTGCGTGAAGCCTCCGGTTCTTTTCTTCACAGTAGCAAAAAGGAGGAGAGATTAGTTGGGAGGGGCTTTGAGTTATCTCTCTATCTTTAGAGCAATCTTTCAACACCCACTCTCCTCAGTAGAGACAGAAGGACACTGGGATTTGTGGGTATTCTTGAAGAGGTTGTGACCGCTTCAGGTGACATACACAAAGTTACTATTAAGGTGCACTGATCAGGAAAGAGTCTAGAGTTGAAAGTGGGGTCAACCAGCTGTTTGAGATGATGCCCCCTCGCTAAAAGCTGGAGGGAGAGTTAATTGAGTCCCACGCTTCACGGCCGTTGGGCCTGAGCTTCTTAAAAGACACACAGTCTAAGAGCAGACTACCTCAAACTGTGCGCGGTTCATGAGTTTTTTGGCTCGTCAATTATTGAGCTGTCCCAGGCGGACCCCAGTGTCCCCCAGGTTGTCCCAGAAATCTTTGCACAACTTAAAATCCCTGCCTGTCAAAGAAAGGCTCTGGCATCTTCATCATGTGGGTTGAAACTCTGGATTTCAGAAATTGTGTTTGAAAATGCGGTGCCAACACACACAAGCTTGTTAATAGCAGCGACTGCCCTGCAGAAAGGAGCAGTCAGGGGAAAAGAGAGGTCGATATCCAAGTAAAGCTAGGGAATTTGCTTCTTATTAGGAGTGTGAGTGTATGTGAGGGAACAGACCACAAGAGTGGGTGGTCCAAGAGACCGTGGCTTCAGAGAAGAATCTCCCTTAAGACTTGTTGGATTTATCACTGTCCGGGCCAGCCATGGCAAACCCACACAAAGACACAAATACAGACACACATGAACACACATGTATTTACTTTTTATGGGATGTGAGCTGAGAAGCCCTCATCATATCCTCTCATACAGCTCTCAAAAGTCTAACCCACTTTTTCCACACTATCTTTTTTAAACAGTCTCCTTTTGCCCCTTCGCTCTCTAACTCTCTTATATTATTTTTTTCTCACTTTTCTTCACCCGCTATCTCTCTCTCCCACTCTCCTAGGCTTTCTCTCGGCAGGCCTCCTTTCAGACAGAGAGGGGTTTGTCAGGTGCCAAATCCCTGAGCTGAGAGATCAAAGGCAGACAAAGAGACTGGTGACTTACTGTTCTATTCTGGAAAGGCAAAAAATGGAATCCCTCATATAACGGGACATCACATTCTTCCCCCTTTTCTCCTCTGGCAGCTCTTTCACTCATTCAATCCTCCTCACTGGCTTTAGTCTTTTTCCCTTTTGTCAGTCTTTCCCCCGCCCTATTCCCATCCCTGTTGTCTCTAAGCTAAAGCATGTTCGTAGGAAAGGGGGCAATGAGAGGGGAGGGATTGGGTTGTGGGAGTTAATGAGTAGTTTTGTCTGTGTGGCGGGATTCTGCTGGCTGAATTGGTTGCACCACATGAGGGGAGGTAAAAACAGGAACTTCTGTTCAAGACAAACCTGTCGACGCAACCATCTGCAAAAAATAGAAGAGCACAAAAGCTAATGATACAATGATGGCTTCCCACACGTGAATCAACAAAAAACCAGCTAAGTTTTTCCTCTGAGTGGTGACAACCTACACACCAGGCTTTAAACAACCGTGGATGCGCCCTACACTACTGCCAAATACAACCACATCTACCCACACACCCACCCACTGTGGCCCACCTCGAGTGACCCGCATGCAAAGCCCGGTAGGCAAGCTTTTCTGCAGCCTGCTCAACAAAGTATCCTATACACTGGGGACTGAAAGCATGAGAGCAAACCTGTGGTACAATAGGCATACAAAAACCCCAGGAATATAACACCCAGCACACAGCGCACAATAACTAAGCCTGCCCAGGCAGAACAATTGCTTGTCTTATAATCAAAAAAAGAGAATTAAGTTTAAACTGCAGCATTTTTCCTCCTTTCAAGTCTGTGATTTATCTTCTTTAAGTGATGAAAACTCGGTCACTCTTTTTTAGTCATAACAGACAGTGCGCGTTCTTCAGAGGAGCAGTCAGGGGCGTCTTCACAAAGCTGCTCTTTCAAAAAACGAAGCGATCGACTTTCAGGGCCTGAGGGCAAGGAGAGTCTCTCCTTCTGCACCTTCAGGAGCAAGCGATCGCTATTCAGCTTGCTTTCTGACTTTGAGTTTCTTTGGTCTCTTTTTATTTTCCCACTTTTTCTGCCTTTGGAAATCAGTTCATTGCTTAGGTGAGAATTATTATTCCACCAGCACTTTTTTGTGACCCCCGATCTCGACTAAATAAAGTCTTAGATGTATAAACAGATTACTTCCATACAAATGAATATCTAGATAATAAATCACCCACATACATTAACATACCTGAGCTGCTGGCATATTAGCAGAGATAACTAGCTGCTGACCGTTAGCATCTGTCACTGGAACAGCAGGAGAGTAGAGCAGGTTAACTCATTAATTCTGTCACTGGGGGGTTATTAATTACCTCCGGCTCTGACGGCGACATACAGCCACACGGCCAGCGAAACCTATCAGTGTGATGGATGAGGGACACACGGCTACCGAAAATGATCACCATGATTGATGACATGCACTCAACAAATATCTTGACCTTGACCTGGCAAGGGAAAAGGTCCCATACTTGTGGTACCGTCTTTTAAAATGCAAAATCCCCAAAAATAGGGTAGGGACATCTGGGTTGACACCCTTACTAGTGTTAATGAAGGGTAAGAACAAAAGCCAGCAGGGCTAATGATGTTAATATCACACAAGCCAACTTGTATACGGTCACTTTGCTAATGGTGGCCAGTGCCAGGGGGAGCAAGAGTTGCCAGCAGTTTGTCTGTCAACTGCCGGATGATTTATAACTGTATTTTCAGCAGCACCGATCCATCACTCAGGAGCCACCCAGGACCCTCCCCTAATTAAAATGTCTATACCTGACACACAAGCGCACCAGCCAGAGAACCATATGAGCAAGGCATGTTGTAAAAATGAAAATTACAACAAAAGCAGACAAAGAGAACAAACATGTTATATAATCATTAAAACTTTAACACAATTTTTCATTCTGCCATTCTGTGCCATTCTGATTAAAATGCAACACCAGGACAACCTAAATGATGCAGATATGTACGATTTATACTATATTTAATATCTGAATTTATGATGTGTAAAACTGTTCTCAAACACTTGTAGTTAAACACCATTTCCTGCTTTATTTAAGACTACACTGTGGTGCCACCTATATTGTTAGTACTGTTTGGATTGCATAACTGACAACTTTTAAATATTGTTCTGAAGACTTCCTGCAGACTAGGGTCTCTGTGTTCTTATTGACACATAGACAGCAACTTCCTCCCTAATTTCTAGCCTGGCCTTAAGAAGTAATATTAGTACAATGGTTATATCAGAAAAATCTAAAGTATTCCACCCAGCCACTTCAGAATGAACAAAGACCTTTCCTTAAAAAATGAGGCACATGGTAATAAAGGCGAATGTAAGGAAAAGTGAGAGACAAAAAGAGAGCTAAAGAGAAAATGAGTGTTAAGGGCACTGCACTGAGAGGAGACACCAAGAGACTCCAAAATGGACACAGAGAACCAGAGAGATGGAGGGAGAACAGGAAGAGGTACAGGCAGCAAACAAATCCATCTTTGTTTGGTGAAACACTGTTTGACTTGGCTGTGTTGGGTGGGGGTGACTCAGATTCCACTTTTGCACCCATGCCAGGCCCACAAGGGGAGCACCGCCCAAAGCCAGGCAAAGCGCCAACCCACTAAGGACCTTTAATGACCCAAGATTCACAGAGCAGGTGGGTAATGGACAATAATTCGAGGCAAACAAGACAGAGATGTATACACAAACAGAGGCTTACAAACCTCTGCACACCTGCACTGGCAGGTATGCACACAAAGCCCTTCAAAGGCCCTCTGGACTACACCGATGTACTTTGCAATGCCATGCATGTATGCAAACACACACAAGGGCCCAGATGCAGCAAACAGGCAACAGCAGCATTGCAGGGACGATGGGAGATAAACAAACTCCATCAAGGTATTGTCTTGATTTCCCCAAGGCTCCAGGGGCTTGAGTCTCATGTTGGCCATTTGTGTGTGTGTCTACATTAGTGTGCGTGCACAGTCAGTGTACTGACCATGCTTTCCTCATATTGTTTACAATAAAAAAGCAGCATTTCAATTGAAAACAGATAGGTGGGAGGTGGGGGAATATGCTAATGCTGTTAAATCACATGGGCACACACCGCTAAACAATTGAGAGAGCTAAACTATTGTACGTGTGGCGGCTGAAAGGAGAATAGAACAGAAAAAAGGGAGGACGTGTGGCAAGAACCCAAACACAAACACAAACTAAGAATAGGTGAAGAGGAAAAGGAAGAGATAGAGAGGCAGACTCAATGGGGCCTCAAAGGCAATTCTGTAAACAAATGTAACCTATGTGTCACATTGTAGCACTAATACGTGCAAAATTCATTTAGCACATTTCACAGCTTGGCGATAAATATATTCTATTCTAAACAGTATCGATATCAGTAAACTAGATTCAAACTAATGTGGGGTCTGAGATTTGCTATGTTGAGAAATGTTTTTCATAAATGCTAAAAAGACCATAAAACAGTATTACAGTTTAATAAAATGAGCTAAGAATCAATCTAATGATTAAGGCAAAATGAGAGAACTATCAGTGGAAACCAGTTCATATTGGGGTTGCAACAAACATTGTATTTAGGATTTGTTAATTTGGAAACTCAAATTTAAATTAACAATAATAAATAGAAAATAATACATGTCAAACCAAAAAGTAATCATTTTAGCCATATCAAAATATAAAAAAATAATCTTTGTATACAAACTAAATGTGTATGCATCAGTGTATCAGTTAATGATACTGAGCTGATTGTCAGTTTATCTGCCTAAAAAAACGGTGACAGTCATGTCAAACCTTTACCTGCATTTTATGTAGCCTGATATCCACATAAATATGAAAAAAAAAAAAGGTAAACATATTCAATATATTATATATAATATTCAAAACACCAACAACCACAAATTAAACTCTGCCGCTTTCCCGTGGAAAACAAAAGCTTCATTTAACCTTGAAAGTATTTACATCAGCCTAAAAAAGTGAGTTTGGGTGGCTCTACCACACCCGTGTAGTAAATCACATTACAAAAACATACACGTGTGACGTACAGTACGCTGAATCGGCATGCACACACATCTGTCAGCACTTAAGTGTGCAGAAATACACATACAAAACTTTAATTACCTCGTTGTCTGTGGTCTCAGGGGAAAGTTTAACATCAACCTTGTCAGTTTGTCAGAAGCAGCTTGTTGGATTATGAGGAGGGGTTAGAAGGGGTCGACTTGTGGGTGAAAAGAAAAGGTATTTTTAGATTGTTTGTTTAGGTAATCTACTTGTAGCTCCCAGACGACAGCCTGTCTGGGGCCTCACAACACCTTCTATTGTGTGTGTGTATCCCTGAACCCTGTGTGCACTATAGAGCCTCTGCATTGTGTGTGACTATGTTACTGTATATGCATGGAGAGTGTGTGTATGTGGGCTCAGTCAGGGTACATAAAAACTTTCCTGGTTCACTAGCTCTTCAACAGCCAATGTCAGCCCAATGTCAGTCCGCTGGTCTCCAGTGTGACAGTCACTGCTTTAACCTTTGACCTTTCCTGGTGTCGCTCAGGCCTCGCTCCCCTCAGTCTACTTTCCCTTCTCTTTTGAGGTCACTGCTGTCGAGAAAGCGATACCCCCTGTGACTTGAAACTGTGTCAGCTCCTATTCGCATGGTATGGCCCTACCAGTTGTGTGTGCGCATTCCTTAGCTAATAGTACGTATGTACGTCCAGAACTTTGTTGCAGTGTGGATGCATTGCCCTCCCTAACCCCAGGCTAGTTGAACCTGGTCTTGCAGGGGTGGGGGTCTGGGTGTGTAACAGGAGCCTGGGGTTAATGGCTGCTGCTTAGACAGAGATACTTTGCTAATGTGTAACGTTTTAGCCTTTAGCTTTGATGTGAGGACAGACACACAGACAGTGTGATGACGGGAAGCGGCAAACAAAGGGCAGGCAGATTCACATGCACAGTAAGCTTTGAAGTAAGTGTGTAGGCACCCCAGGAAGAGGGCAAGAGTTGAGTTTCTAACTTATGTTTTGTGTTTTGTTCTTTTTGGACTCCCTGCCTTTTTCACTAGAAGTATGTGTACTGTTAACTTCCTGCCTTTTCTGTTATCTCTCCTTATCTTTATGGTTTCATTCACCACTTAGGGTGATGCTATTTGGCAACTTTGTCAGTGAGGTAAGCAGCACTGATGCTCTGCAGAGGTGCCAGAAATGTGTTCATGACTTCCTTTATTCTTTTTTTTTATTGCTGCCAATCTCTAAAAACCAAACAGAAAGGACCATGTCACATAAAATTATATTGATAAAGAAAATAAAAGGCTTTATTGACAGCTCTACCATCTCATTTTAACGGCTTCAAAATTAAGTTTTGTAGACCTTTACTCTGTTTTCATAAAGCCTATTTTTTAGGAATGCAGTTCCAGTGAAAACAGTTCAAAGTAATGTGAACCTGCTCAGCAATACACACAGGTAGAAACTGACAGTAATAGCAACTGCAGCTGTCAGAGGTTGTGGCACGACCACACTAGGCTTGTTCAAAGAGTGATCACCGTCTGTGCCTATAACCCTCCAACCTCACCTTTCACATCTCCAGCCATTTATCAGGGCTGCCAGACAGGAGTCAATTCATCTTTCTCTCGCCTTTACTCTCACACGCATTCCCTCTGTCACACACATGCACGTTTTACTTGGTTATCTTTGTGCCACAATTCATTTTAAAACTCTTTTCTCTACATTCTCCATCCTATCTCTTTTTTTCCACCCTCCTATTTCTTCTTCCTGTCACATTCCTCCATAGTGTGTGCCTTCAAGGTGTTGCATCTTTTTTTTTTGCTTCCTCCCCTTACAGCAGTATTTGACAGCTCACTGCAGATCAGTAAGGATCAAGGTTTCTAATCCCAGAGACGTGCACTAGCATGGACACACCTCTGCCTCTGGCTGAGGATCTGCAGCTTCAGATATCCCGGTGCTGCGAGACCTCCACATCCACAAATTAGATTTCAGCTCTCCTGCGGAGAGGTTACACCTGACAGGCAACCCCATGGTGTGTTTGATACAAATATAGCTTGCATGACTGTGTGCATACACATGTAGTAGCAGCAAGAAGTCTGAGCTAAAACCAAGAATAGGTATCAAGTGATTCCAAATGCACAAAGTCAGTTTTGCTCTTTTAGGTTGATTTTTATACTGATTCTACTGATACTATGACTCATTAATTAACACATTGTGTCTCTTTTTATGTTCTTTACAAAACCTCAGTGTATAAGTGTAAAACGTTGTAGTTTTACTCGGTATAGGTGCCAGACCATTTCCTAGCCAGGTGTAGTAATGTTCTGGAGTAACACAGTAACATGTCCAGACAAACCAAACAGTCTTCCATGTCTCTCCACCTTCATTTAATGACATTTACAGGTCATTTTTTGCAAAAAGGATTTATTTTTTCAGTTGGGAAAAAAAAATGTGAGAATCATAAACCAACAAATTTCAACTGCTGAATATATTTTCAGATTTGTATGAATCATAAATTTAGGGTCAAGCACACACAACCAATTTTCACACTTCAGATTGGATGTTTTTTTTCTTTGCTTGCTTTAGGGTTTTACTGCCAGCTCTTTATCAGCAAAATAGTTATTTTCTAATGAAGAAACATGTTTGTTTTTTTTTGTGGTGATGAATCAACCTGGAGAGCTTTTTATCCTTTCAAGCCTTGGACTTCTTCCAACATTATCTAACATCATCTATGTAGATAATGGTTTGAGCTTTGCTTTGAGAAGCCTGGATGCCCAAAATACATCCTCCCTCTTTGCAATTCTATTTACTGACAGGCTTTGTACACAAACCTGTGTTTCCTTGCATCAATGTGCATGCGTTTCTCATACCATCTTCCATACTATTCACGTATGTGTATGTGTGTGTTTTTCTAGGTAGAATGATCCAGTGTGCCATTTCCTCCACCGCCATGATTAGAAAGGAGAATCTCAGCTCATTGAAATGGGCACCGTGTCCCTTCTCAGGGCCCATCAGATTACAGAGCAGCCCTTTATTGCAAGGCTTTTTGTCATAACCCCTAACTGATTGCCACGGAGCAGCCTTTGATTTGGGTACTGAACTCTGCACCCCCCGAGAAAAAAGGATGATGACGAAAGAGAAGAAAAGCCCACCTAGTATCGCCGCAACAGGATGGTGGGAGCTTAAGATAGAAATCAGCAGGAGGAGGAGAGGGAGAAATAAAACATTTTCAAGGTGTTTGCAATCAGCCTCCCATTGTCAGATACTGAGGGAGAGTTGGCCAGCCATGTGAAGAGCTGCTGGGCTGCTTTGTCTCCAAGCTCAGATTGTGCAATGCGATTGGAACGTTAATAGAAGTTTGTGATACAGCATCTGATATGCCTGCTGCGACAGATGCACAGAATAAATATAGGACAGATACCGGTTCAGACACACAGATACTCTCTGTCCTTCTGCACACACATGCACAGTCTTTGCGATCAGTAACACATTAGCCCAGATCAAAGGGATTTCCGAGTAATGGTGAACCGATGGATGAAGTGTAGAAAAAGCATGGTTGCCAGACTGGAACTAAATCGCTTTCCACTTCACTTCCTCCGATTTTTTTGTCTCTTTTTCTCTCCCTACCGCCCTCCCTGCCTCATCATCTCCAACTCTTCTGCTCTTCTTGGCAAGAGAGGTCTGTTTTGCCTCTCCTTTAGCACAAAGAAGGTGGCAGAGGCCTTCTTTCTTTTTCATAACCTCCTTCTGTGAAAGTCCACCTATTCCCACTTGATCGCTGTCCACTTCTCTCTCACCATCCGTCTTTCACTGCCTATACATCTGTCCATCTCTCTTTACTAGCCCTGCCTCTTCTGTCTCTCTCTCTCCCTCTCTCAGTGAGCAGAGGGAAAAAAACTGTGGTTTGAATGAAGAATTTTTTTAAGTGAGCAAAAGAGAAAGACGGGCAAGCGAGCAAGTGGGAGAGTGTGCAGGAGTGCAGGAAAAAATCGAGGGAGAAGAAGGGAAACAGCCGGAGGGATGGGGGAAGCGATGAGGATGTATGAGGGAGGGGTGGTAAAGGACTGCATGGTTGTGTTGGTAGAGAGCTGGGGTATTGATTCAGAACCTTTTGACATGCTAATTTGCTTGCTGACTGCTTTAATCGCTCCCTCTTCCCATCACGGGCTTCAAAGAGAGGATGCATTTTAAAAGGATGGAGGAGAGGAGAGGAGAGGAGAGGAGAGGAGAGGAGAGGAGAGGAGAGGAGAGGAGAGGAGAGGAGAGGAGAGGAGAGGAGAGGAGAGGAGAGGAGAAGAGAGGAGAGGAGAAATGTTATAAACCTTTTCAATCCCCTTTGTGACAGTATGCGGTATATGTTGTTGATGCTGGCTGACAACCATATCAGCTGGACTGTTTAAAAATCCATTTCAACATGTGAACTGTTCTTACTCCATATTACATTAACAATGGGTTAATAAATATACAGCTCACACTAATCTATAGATTATACTGTTTACCAAGCATTGTACTATATCCCTGTATGTTCACTTTTTGGTGGATTTAAAAATTTTGAAGAAAAATTTTTTTCTGAAATTGGTCAAAAAATGTATTTAAAAACTGAGACCCTGCTTGTTTTGTAATTCTCGTTTCGAAAACCAAAGCCAATTCAGGTTAAAATAATTCACAATGTAAATCAGCTTGTTATATTTTCATTTAAATGACACCTGTTGCTGCTCCACACCAAGAGCCAGACAAATTTGCTTCACAAATTATATGATAGCAATTTTGTGAGGCATTAATATTGCATTCGTATGTTAGTAAGCTATTCATTTTCATATTCAGTCCAATTTCACATGGTTCTGGCACTTAAAGTCACTGTCAGTTTGTTGAAACAAGGAAAAATAAACCACATCATGTCAGTAAGTGTTTAAAATGAAGTAGATTTTCAGAAAGAAAAATCAGCTTATTAAACTCAACAGGAGAAAAATGACTCAAAGACAGATGTTCATTGAAGCGTATGCGTACGCATATGGTAGCTGGCACTATGGGAGCAATACGGCCATCAGCTCGGGTCATGCTCCATCACCGTGGTTTCCTGCCCTAAATAGGGCACCACAAGGAAAAGGAGAGAGGGGTGATGAGTGTCGAGAACTGCAAAGGGAACAAACACTGAGGCAGGACGGCAGCCCTAGCAGGAAAAGCATTTCAGCACCTCAGCTAATGACGGCTGAATTACCGCCACTGCCAGCACCCCCCCTCGCCCCCCCTCCTAAATCCAGTCAAGGGAGGATTTGTGTTTTGAGAGGACTTTGTTTCATCAGCGCTAAACAAGGACGGAATATAAAAAATGTTAAAACCAATTATTTCAACAGTAGGGGGAGGGTGGTGGAGGAATCGCTCATGAGACATTTCTGTATCTGTTGTTTTTTCCTGCTCTCTGCTGGTAATAGATTCATCGTCTCTATTCAGCAGCACAAAATGAGCCTCTCTGGTGGCAGAGAGAGCGATGAGTACATTCACCTCTATTCAGCTGCTCCCTGGTCGGCTTTGAGTGTGTGTATGTGTTTGTTAACGTGTAATAAACCTGGTGTGTGTACCTGCTGTACATACTTACGAATGTGTCTGTGCACTTGAGTCTATTACTTGTCATTACATGTCTGCATGCATGGATGAAAGACTGTGTACATGCACAGTTTGGTTTCTGTCACAGAAGACATTCATCCCTCCATGCTTCTGGATTTTTATTTTTTGAGTTTGTGTGTACACACTTGTGTGCGTGCTTCTGGATGTGTGTGTCTTCATGTGTGTTTGTGGGGAACAATGATAGGTGATGATGTTCTTTGTGCTGCTCCTAGCTCCCTCCGTCTCAACGGTGAAGGTAATCTCATTATTCAGCCCACTTCCTGCTGCCGCCACCAGAGACAGGCTGACAGACACTAACCACCTCAACGGCCGAAGTAGAAAGAGGGAAGGAAAAAAAGAGTGGAGAGGGGAGAGTGAGAATGGGAGAAAATGCTAGCAGAAGCTAAACAGTGAAATAGGGGGAGATAAAAATGAAAAAGACATGAAATGAGAAGAAAGCTAATGATGAGCCATTAAACCAACATGAAATTTGAAGAGACAGAACAAATGAACAGAATAAAACAAGCAAGCAACACAGCTGGCCAAAAAGAAAATGAGAATTCATAATATGTGTGTGTGCAGAAGAGGAGAAGGAGGAGGAAGAAACCAGGGTAGAGAGGGGAAGTGTAAGGGACTGGCAAGCTAAATAGAATTACGTGGTGAATTTAGGATGATGCTCCCAAGTGCATATTTAACACTGTCAACAGAGGCAGAGAAAGAATGGAAAAACTAGATTAACTCTCACACAATGACTGGAAATCAGGAGAGAAACTTCCTCCCTAAAACCTTTCAATCAATCTGACCCATAACTGTATGCATGCAGGTAAAAGTAAATTGCTCTTTCGCTCTTCTCAGGCTTTAAATGCAATTTGCACTAAAGAAGATGAGTATATTTGTTCATTTGTAATTTTAACTCCCGTCCTATTTTTGACATTTTGCTAGCAATCTTTAACTAGTGTGCGTGTTGATTGGTGGCGACGATAGGTTGTGGTGTCCCCGTTCACAGCTCAACCATGAGCAAGCTCTGTGGTGTCAAAAGCGTCTGTCACCTTCACACCTCAACCAAGCCATATCCTCAATAAACACACAGGCCAACAAAAACAACTTGAAGGAAAATATACACTCACAACTTGAAATGTGCTGATTTTTGTAAAAACACATGTCACTGCTCTGCAAAGGTGTAACCTCTGCCAGAGCACACACACGCGTCCAAATGATTCTCTCACTTAACAAAAAGCAGTTGGGGTAATTAATGTAAGTAATGACATACAAGATTCTTACTAATCTCCCCCTCCCACCAGCTTATCAACACCCCTCCAACAGTAGGGACCCCTTCACCAGATGAGGAGCGAGGGGACACCCTGACCCCCACCCTTCCCCACAGAGCAATGTGGGGGGAGGTTATTAACAGGGAAAGGGATCCCAAAAGCAAACACACAGATTCTTCTCAGATCAGGGGCCCCCTTGGCCCTCAGGGTCCCAGTTGCCCCTCTTGGTCTGGCCCAGGGTGTACACCCTATAGCTACCCTTGGTCCAACCTCAAGCACAGACACACACACCAACCACAGCTGTCAAAACCCTGACATCTTAATCAGTCCTGGTTCCACGACCCTGACAGATTCAGTAAGATGGATGCAGTAGGGGATGACCTCTGACCTCCGTCAGGGGTGGAGAATACAACTCCTACGTGGCCGTCAGTCCCCCCCTTCGTCTACCATTTCCCCCGGTAACATCACTAGCCTCCTTCGCCTCTGTCGTTGTCCCAAACAATGATGGAAAGGAGCCCATTCATCCTGGGGTGGGAACCAGGGGCCAAGGTGCCCTTGTAACCCCACACATACACAAGACGGGCAAAGACACACAAGTGTGTGAATGCACACTCTTATACCAGCATATGAACAATTGGGCTTGTGTGCACCATACAAAACATTTTAAAAGATTAGTCTAAACCAAACCAGGACACATAGAATGAGGGTGGCACATTCTCGGACACTTGTTTTAACTTTTTAATTTATCATTAAAAAACAATTAACACACACTTTACATGACTCCCCCTTTACTCTAAATCAGCTTCTATGTGGTCAGCACGGTCACACAGGAGCAGAGCACTTCTCCCACACACTCTGTCACACTGAGTAATATTAACCAGCTGATCCGTGCACTCGAAAGATTGACAGTAACCAGAACCTTTCAACCTTTGAATCACTGGAGCTGCCCCACACTGACGCCTTGAGCAAACATACCCAATGCTATGCTTTCCAGTGTTTGATTGAAGCAGCCATGTTAAACTATTTAAAACTGTGTAACCAAAGCTGAAATTGAATGGAGTGGTCGTATTGGCACTCTAAACAAAGTAAAGCAGATGCAGTGATATGTGAACTAAATGGATACATTGGCTTGAAAAGGAACACTGCCAGCTCAGAGTCTGGCAGACAGGATGAGGCTGCATTAGTCACATAAAATCAAGAGTTCCAAATCCTTTATTGCCTTTTTTGGACGGTAACAGCTCTTTATCTCAACTGGAATTAAAGAGGAGAGATAAGGAGTCTATTTCAGTGTTGAAGGCAATGTTGAAGTTATGATATACAGTATGACATCAGGGTTCCCATTTTAATTTAAAACAAAAGAGGTCATTATACTGAATTTCCCAACAGAAAGCAAATCTAAGGCAGATCCAAGGCAGAGTAACTGTAACTAGGTACCATTTGGTCTACTTTGCACAATCCTCTGTCTGTCTCTGCGTCTTTGAAGCCGACCCTGGGGAGCAGAGCAGAGATGGGCAAAATTCCAAGTGAATTCTTAAAGCTCGAATGATAATTTTTTGAACAAATGCACACACAAGTGCACACACAAACCCATCTGTGACCACTTGTACCCCTTTACCCCCTCCCTGTCCCCACCCCTAAGCAGCCAGTGGTACCCATAAATCACCAGACCTGTTTGTCATGCAATTAGTCCTCCAAGATAAAGGCTCCCTCGTAAATTAGGAGAGGTGTAGCATCCGTCCCCTGTTAATCACCCATGCCCAGCCTCTGACCCCTCAATGCTGTGGCCCATTGCTTTTTGTGTGTGATGGTGGTGGGTGGTGGGTGGGGAACACCAATAAACCATTGTGGCAGAATTGGCATTCCCTCATCGGGCCACCTGACAACTGTGCCAAGGCTTGGCAAAGTGCTACATGTGATCCACAAAACAGCTGCTGAACACTGTTAGATGCTACCCACAACGTAGGACTGTGTACGATAAACTGCCATTTACTGGGTCCAAGGAAACAAGCAAGTTAAATTAAGGTGGAGACTATGAAGCATGTCACTAATCATAAGAGCCTGAGCGTGAAATAGAAATTCAGAAAGCTTTGTTGGCAGGTTTTGAGAACATTCCTAGGCAATGGTTTAAACTCACAAGCATGCTGAAAGCTATATCATGTTCCGGATTTTAAAAAGTCTAGAATGAGGCACTCTGCACGGACCTTAAAACCTCATCAAACAACCTAGTATAGCATCACCGTGGGCTGAGATGAGAATAATCGCCCACGAAGGGCTATTCTCCCCTACCAAATAACACTATTTCAATCCCATCTCACAGTTGTGTATTTTCACTCCTCTCATACCTGCTTGGAATGATAAACTTGTTCACTCTCCTTGAATTCCTATAAAGCTGTCTATCTCTTCTTTCCAGCTTCAGGTTCCACTGGGAAGAAGGGAAAGAGCAGGTAGGGGTGAAAGACACAGCAGTAGTGCGAACCAGTTGGATATCTACCCCTCACTCCCGGTGTCACCAATACATCCCATTGCACCTCCCAGTGGGCCTACTAATTACTTTATATACAATTATCATTGCTTTTACACTGGGAAGAGGACTGCAGATAGTGGGACAGAAAGAAGAAAGAATTGTCCAACAAAGAGTATAAAATGGGTAGATCGAGGCAGGGAGGAGAGGGAAGGATAAAGAGAATGAAAATTAGGGGTTAAAACATAAAGAACCAGGGAAAAGAAAAGGCAGAAATCAATAACGAGGTGGAACACTCTTAAAAAGGTAGTAAAGACAGAGTGGACTATAAATAGAGAATGGAGGAACAAATAGCCCCAAATAACAGAAGACAAAAGGCCGTTGTTTACCTTGGCACTCTGCATTACGCTCCTCATATCCAGGGTTGCAGAGACAGTTCCCAATGGGCACCAGCCACTCTCCATCCGCCCCACAGTACATCTTAGGAACCTCCTTCTCCTCTGAATTATCCACGCACGAGCCACGAACTTCTACAAGCGAGGAGGTATCAGCTCCAGTTATGGTATCGGGAAACTGGGCCAAGTTGCGCACTGCTAAAGGACATTTCTTGTAGAAGACCCTAACAGACACGAGTGCAATGCATGCTCCAACATCCTGAAAGGCTAAATAGAAGCCCTTTCGGGTCAAGGCTCCCACATCTCGCACCTCCGTGTTCAGCTTCATGATACGATCTCCGATGTCCACCTGAGTGAAGCTCTCATCCGCGGCGATGGTGTCGATCTTGCCGAACTGGTTCTCCCGGATGTAGCGCTCCTTGTCATTGTTTGACTCATAGTAGTAAAGATTGAAGGTTTCCTTGCAGGTTCCCATGACCCCCGGGAGGCTGTTGCAGTCTCGGAGGGTAAATTTGATCTCAATGTAGACACGTTGGGCACCGCCACGGGGGATCCAGTCAGTGCGGAGCCAGTTGTTCTGGTTTGGCTCCATGACATTACACACCTGGTATGTCCGAATGGGAATATTCTTCTCATCCATAATACTCACTTCCTCCCACTGGCAAAAAGGACACAACAATAAAAATGTTACATGGCTATCCTTAAACCTTTTAGTTTGAGTTTATAGGCTGCACATGAATTATCTTGATTGGGCTTCGTAATATTGTTAAAGGCAATTATGAGAACTGGGAATATCAGAACAGTGGTAAAGTGCTATAAAACTGTTACAACGGTATTGTTAAAGGTTAAGAACATCAGAAAAATATCATAACTTCTAATTAAAATGGACTGTGTAAATATCACACACATGAGTGGGAGCCCGGCTATGCCAAGAATGAGAGATACTGTGCAAAGGAGCATGTGAGACAGATTAGTCAATATTTGAGTCTCAGCAGAGCAATTAATTGATGGCTAAACTTAATGCATATTTTATGAATGGCACCTAATAGACTTGTTAGGTCCTAATATAGAATCCTAAAGAAATTAATATTCATGGCTCCTCCTCAACTGCAAAAAAAAAAGAAATGTGTAATTAGTTCTATGCCTCAGTAACACCTAATGTTCAATTACTTGGGGAGTGGTATACAAAATCCTCTCCAAACACACACACACACACACACACACACACACACACACACACACACACACACTGAGACCTGGATGGCTCAGGGTATTAGGAGAAGGGGAAGAGGAAAGAATGAAATCAAGGGATTACGTGGACGCGAAATCTAAAGGTCTCTGAGTCAGTGCTAATGACCTAATGCGTGCCTGCTTTACATCTGCATACGAGGAAGAGGTGCACAGGTTCACCTCTGTTGCGAGTATGAACTCATAGTTAAGGAGTTCCTAACAGGGGGCACATGGATTACGTTATCCACCGTGGCCTGGCTTACTTTTGCCAAGAAAGAATGTTTGTTTTACTTATGATAAAGTTCCCCTCTCAGAGCACTGTTGAGCAAATACAAGCATGTCTTAAGAGGCTCAAAGCAGTGTGTTGCCCTGTGTGTTTCACAGAGTGTTTTAAAGAGAGTCTTTGACTGAGCTAGTAAACAAGAGCAGACAGCCTTTGGCTGCTGTTGTTTGAACCATTTTAAATACACTGCATGAAAAAAATCATATTGGGAAAGTTGGGGATAGGGGTTATGATGCCAGATTTGATTTGACGTCTTATCATAAACAATCTGGTTTAAAGCCTTATTTCCCTAGAGGAGGGTGGGATACTGCTAAACATAGCTGCAGCTGTATGATCTGTGGCAATGTCTATCATTCCCTGCTGTTCCATTCCACTCTGCTCTCTTCCCTTAACCCCCCTTTTGTTGTGGAAATCAAGCAGTGCTGAGATAAGGCTGCACCTTTCCCCGATAGCAGGGAAGAGGGAGAATAGGGCCAATTGGTAGTAATGAGAGGGTGAATGCAGACTTGGCAGGGCTGCCAGGACCCTGTCAATCTCTTATTTGTGATAAAATGGCTAAAGGGGGGGAACCTGAGGGTGCAGCACAGGCCAGGTTCATTGAGAAAAGCTCGGGAGCAAAGCCTGCAACAGCTGCACGAGGAGAAACTCTCTTCCCCTGGGATCACTTCATTAGCTGACATGATTGTTGCAAATTTTTATTAATATTCATAAAATGTTAAAGGACTCACTTGTGCTCATCATCACATTTCTGTGTAGTATAACAAACGAATGAGTGATTGTTGACTTTTATTTGTTTAATGTGAACAATTATTAATTTAGGTCACCACTGACTTTCAAATATACTGCATTTAAATATTTAAGTATCTCAGTTTCTCAGTGATTAAATTTAGACTTGCATGGTTAAAGCATGTGCTTTACCTTTCCCCTAATATCCAATGCCCGTAGGACACCACAGCCACTGTAGGTCCTGTTCTTTCTCTTATCAGTCCCTCTGAAGATATCCCAATTAGACTGAGGGATCAGACATTTGGTCGACCCTATTCCCCGTTGCTTTATAGCTTGATCCAGTCGTCCTGCGGCAGGGGCTGAACCCCACTGCACTTTCCTCCTTATTCATCCATTCCAGAGCACCCTCTCTCAGCTGTCAATTCCCCCTCTCCCTCTCACTCTCTGTTTCCTTCTCTTTGACTCAATGGTGGAAACGGATATAAAGTTTCTCCACAAAGACCGATTCAATCCACCGTCTATTCAGGAAACCTGACGCCCGCTGCAGTATCGGCCCCTGCATCTGACCATTACAGAGTGGTTAGAGAAGGGGAGCGAGGAGAAAGGGTAGCAGGGGGTGCTGGGGATGAGGGGGGTGTCTATTGACACAATGGTTCTCAAAGTGGAATCTGGGGACCCCATGGGGCCCTGGGTGGTGTTCCAGAGGGTCTCTACATACAACAAATCCCAATTTAATCATATTTTAATGTAAGATACTGGAAAATATGCCTTGATCTCACCCTGACACCAACACCCCTACAGTGCTGATAGCTACACAATAAATCATCAACACAGCTATTCCTATAAAGGGCTCACCAGGACAAAATCTTATCAAAGAGGGCTGTGTATCTATTTGGCGGTCCACTCCAGAGTCCCTGCCAATAATGGATATTATATCTCCATTTTCTGTTCAATAGGGGACCATCCGTCCTAACAAGGGGACACTTCTTTGCAGGACTTACCCCTCCTTCTGTCGGGTTGGCGACCCATCCCAGTTCACCCTGTACAGCTCTGGAGTCCAATAACGTGACTGAAAAACGAGAAAGGGAGACGTGAGCATGTAGCCTCAGTGCGTCCATACGCCATCAACACTGTGCTCTCAGTTCTGAGACACCGAGGAAGCAAATGTGGTTGATACTTTTTGAAGACTTAATGGGTAACAATAATTGTTGAACTGATTTCTGAAACACATTAGAGGTCAGAATAAAAAAACTGAAGGTTAGTGACAAATTATAAACTTGTATGTGTTGCACTAAGTAATTCCCTGCTATGTTTCACCTGCGTCGTTTCTTATTAAATTTTTGCTAGAAAATAAAGGATTTTCTACACATTTATTCCCCAGTGTCTCTCAATTGTGTGTTCGCGCATCAGCAGCGTTAAGGGCGTTTGTCTCGGTTAGGAAGCCGTGCGCAAAAACGCATTTAAAACGCTCCTGAAACACGGAGTTCTTTTCACAATGTCAATGTTTTCATGCGAAAAGGCTAAACTGGCTATTAAACATGTCAAAAAATTAATATAATTATTTATTATAATACAATATTATCTTAGTCTAACTATTTATATATTAAGCTGTTTTGAATTTGATGTGGATAGAATGTTTAATCATCTAATCTGTAAAAATCAATACATGAATCAATTATGTGAGTCTGAATGATTAAATACAGACACATCAATTTAAAATTTGAATCCACTTTTTTATATCTAAACACACTGGGCCCGTGATCGATAATTGTGGACTTGTGTCAAAGTGCTTCGCTCTGCTCATCCGGACAGCGCTGCAGGAGACAGACGACGTGCTTCACTCGCGTTTTTTATTAAGTGCTTAATTTATTAGTGCCTGCATTATAACATAAGATTGAATCTGTATCAGGCCTATGGAGATTGCACTGTGCCCCGACAACCTGAGCAGGCAACTCTGCCCCGAAACCTCCCGAGCTCGGATAAGCGACGCTCGACGTAAACATTTTGCAGTTTAGTGTCTGGACACTTTTCACTTCCTAGACATTGGTAGAGCACAATTGACGACCTTTTAATAATTGCTGGCCAGTGCAACCGTCTTTGATTGAGCATATGTCTAAAAGCATCATAATTGAACTTTTAGCATTTGTTTCCCTGTCTTCTAATCTCACACAGCGACTGCAAGAGCGATCACTCTGTGCAGTTCTGAAATATAAAAATGAAGAGCTGCTGGGTCAGGCAGATGTGCGCGATTTGCGAGTCTCCAACCCGCTCGTAAATTCCTTTGGTTTTCCACAGGACGTGTCCGTTTAGTTTGATGCTACGCAACATTAAAGTGCTTTTTGAGCATGGATCGGCTTGACCTTCTCCATGCACAGAGAGGACACTGAGCACTGGGGCTACAAGTAGTCCTGCTCCCAGCCTCTCGGCAGCTGCTCCACAAGCCTTAACAAACCAGACCAAAACAGACGCTGCGCATTTTTCTTTACACAAAACCCACATAAGTCGCTGCGTAACAGTGAGCGTCGGTCTTTTCCATCAATAACCTCATTGCGACTCCATGCACGCGCATCTCGGGGCCACAAAGTGAGGCTCCGCGGCGCGAACATGCACACAGACCGAGCAGGGACGGAGTCAGAAGTCTGCGGTACTTATTCTCTACAATCAACCTTACCTTCATTTGGGGGATAAATCCGGCCCGAAGAAACAAATGTAGAAATCCCCAAAACAAGAAAGGTGACCGTGAACAAAATCCCTGCCATGAGTGCCATTTGCGTCGCTGTTTTTGTCTCTTCTTTTTCTTTCGTTGCTCTTCTCCCAGGTCCTGCGCTCTCTCTCCCTCTCTCTCCCTCTCTCTACCTCTCTCTCTCTTTCCCTGTGGAATATGGGTTTGAAGCGGATACAGGGAGAGAGACGCACCGAGCGCACCACAGCCAGGAGGCGGGTCTACTGTGCCTATTCTGACGCGGATCCCGTCAATCCATATAGGAAACGCAGTGGACTGGGGGGAATGAGGGGGGCACATAATAATTAACTACCCCCCCCCCCAAAAGAAAACACCCCAAAAAGCTGACTCTCTCGTGTGAGGTATAGTCATACACAACAACATGGTGATTATGTGAGGTAGATTTCTCCACGACACTTGCCATGCAGGTAAAAAGGTGATGTCAAACTCAGAGGGACAGTGACTCAGCGACTGACGTTACAAGAATAAACTGCGGAGGAAATGTGTGTTTGGCAAGTGTGGAACCGAACTGCAAGCGTGTGCGTGCGCTGCTTCGTTTCAAATCGAGCACGTAGTTTTGCTTCAAAGTCTGCTCCAATATTTGGTTCTTTAAGTTTAAATAACAGAAACTATGCACCGACTATACATTTATATGCGTAAAAGGCAATGCGTCACTTTTAAGTCTTCTGTGTTCCTCAGCAGTCACACTGTGCTGATCCTGCATGTAGTCTGGCTCCAGTCAAGCGCAGCGCCGTCCAAGGTGATCTGCATCAGACCAAGGTCGCCACCTAGCGGGGATTTTGATGCCTGCCCTGTCTCAAGAATTGGATTAAACAACAACCATGAGCGTGACTCCTCTTACATTACACGATGTTGCACTTTGTGAAATTGACAATGCCAGTTCTGTGAACTGTGGCGAGCTTGTATTGGATTATTGTCACTTGTTATCATTCCAACATTATCAAGATGTCTTTATGATGAAATCTAAACACAGGTTTATCAATAGTAGATCTGTAGATCTGGTGTTAAGGGGCAGCAAAGGGTCTCTGGTTTTTCATCAGATAAAGGGTGCATTGTTCATATTAGAGAAAAAAAAACAGTTGTGTCCAGGTTTGGGGTTTTGTCCCAGGTGCTCTTACTCTTTTACATCTTCCTACACAAGCTGTCTATTGCCCTCATGAGATGTGCCTGCCCGCAGTGTCCAGGCAACCTTTCAATGATCTGCAGAGCAGATTGTCTCTGTGTGGGCAGGTTTCCACATCACAACCAGAACCATAATAAGAGTGTGTCTCATTTTGTATGTAATGTTGCCCTTGTCGGTTAGAGAAAGAGTGTTTTAACTGAGAAACATCCACAATGCTAAAGCGTCCTTGGGCAAGTCATTGGATCCCTATCAGCTGTAGTGCTGCTGATGTTTTCTGAGGGTGGAAAGTCAAAACAAAATCCCATCACATGAACCAGAAAACTGTGTCAGTATCATGTGAAGCCTAGTGTCTTTAAAATTTAAGCACAGCATTTTTAATTTAGGCAGCGGGTCACTTGGCTTAAAGAAATCTGTTTGTGATGGTGAGGTAAGTCAGACTTTAGGAACTCAGTACGTTTCTGAATGCATTTTGGGCTCATTTCATTACAGCAACTGTGTATAAGTGTGTCTTTGTGCAGAAATCTACTGTAGTCTGTCGCCTCTAGCATCCATGTTTGGCAGATCCAGAGCACTCCAGATCTCATCCTTTTTTTGTAGCTGTCCCACCTACCTCAGGCTTCCAAGACTTGGCTACGAAATATATTATTTCAGCACATACAAGGAAACATCCAGGAGTTTTCTCGTAGAGGTGATCTCACTGCAAAAGACCTGCCTTGGTCTGCTGTTACTGTATGGCTTTGTTTTTCCTTCGCAGGTAGCACTTAGGGAAAGAATAGTGTTTTTATACACTATACACTTGATTACACACATGCAACAAACTCGTTCTCCATGAGGGCGATAATGTTACACCTTTTTTCGAATTGCTTTAGAGAGGTGTTGATTCAATACAATCATTTAGGAAGACCTACTCTACACTGTGTGTATATTGTCTGAGAGGGCAGCAATAGAGTGTTGATCTTAGATCTATGAGGAAAAAAATCACAGATTGGGGGTGATTTGGATACATGGAGAAATGTGAGTGGGTGTATTGTGGGGTTATGTTGAGCTCAAATGATGTGATGATGCACACAAAGCATCTGGTGCTCTTGCACAATTAGCCAGTTCAACCTTATCATTGACTGACCACAACTACACCCCCAGATGAAAGAGAGTTTTGCAGTTTTCCCCCTGACAAAAATCTTAAAAAGCCAGAGGGAGACCTGGAGGGATCGTTTCTGACAAATGTTCATGCAGTGACGATGACGGGTGGTGATGGTGGTCGGGACAGGGTGTGAGTGGGCTGGTCGTGTCTATTGTCTTCCTTTATTTGTGTCACAGTATTTTTGATTGATTACACTTCCACTGTTTCCTTTATCTTCTTGTCAAACCAGTCAAGTGGTAGAGTGCCCCCCATCCCCTCCCTCTACTAGCCCACTCTGCTTTCTCCAGATGGCATCTGCTGCCCACACATCTGCATTGTGTGCCAATCACGCACACCGACTCAGACACATACACACAAGCTCACTCAAACCACGTCACACAAACTTGTGATATACACCGATTTGCTTGCTAGTATTGGCTTTGTCAAACATTAGATATTGTCAGATATGTTTTTGTTCTAACAGGGTTGTAGTCCTAACATGTTCTCTCAGGACACCGCTCTGAAATCAAAGCCGAAACAGGTTTTTTCAAAGCTCTGGCAAAAGTTACACTAAAACACTTAAATAGCATTAATGCCATAATATTAATCTTAAGCTTCCGAGCAATAAAGAAGAGCTTTTTGTTCATATATTTTATGTGGCTTTAGGGTATATGGTATGCATTTAAAAATATTTTGATATTAAAACAAAATCATTTATAATAGCTTGCACCTATGCACAATTAATATGCATATACTATGGCTTTTCAAAATTTTTAATAAAATGCATTATTCATCATTGACAAGTTAAGCTAGGTGGGCTGAAAAAAATAAAAATAAATAAAAGCTTCTGTGATCTAACTAAGCAACACAGAATGTAACTTAATGGTTAGCATCATCTTTCCAATCCACTATTTAAAGTGGAAGTAGTGTTGTCAGGCAAAATTATCCCTCAAAAATGTAGACATGTGTTTCCAGCTTTGACAACATTTGAAGTATAGGCTGTGAAAATAACCAGGGCAGATGTTTTCAATTAAAAGTCAACGCAAACGATGAGCTACCGGCTGTCAAAAACCCGTCAAAGGAATCCAACACACAGACAACGTGCTTAATCAATCACTTTTTCAGGAAGGGTGCTACACAATTACTGTCAAGTAAGCAAAATCCTTCCAATCGTCACCCTCTCTCCTTCTCCTACCTCCCTCACTACAGTTTGGGCTATTGTTTCACCCAAATCCCTCAAAGTCCCTCCTGCTGGCCTCTGACCCCCCACCCCGGCCTGTGGACCCTGCCCACCGCCTTCGGATCCCTAGCTTCATGCGGTGTTCCTCTGGCCCGCAGTCAGGGAGACGATCCCAGGAGGTCAGAGTGAGTGGGAGAAGTGCAGAGCAGAAAGGAGATCAAAGGAGCAGCAGGAGAGCAGCTCTGATCCACAACGTCAGAGATGAGAATCTTAGGACAGCACTCTCACGAACACACAGATTCACACAAGCTTTGCGCACTTGGTCCATGTTTTTACTACATAATGGGACTCATTTTGTCTTTGCTTAGAATCATCTAAGTCTCCTGAGGCCATTTTTCAGTAGAAATCGGATTAATTATGCCAGTTCATTTTAAGTCCATTTATGATAATGTGCATAGCTGATGATCCATTTGAAACACGGAATCACAGGTTACTACATTATCTGCAGAAGTGTGTGTTAATTTTCTGTCTTCAACGTTTTCTTTTTTCCAACATTTGTCTCCTATTTCACAGTTGCAGCACTCGTAATGTCTGGTTAGTGTTTATCCTTTATCTTCTCAAGACAGCCTTCAGAACTCTTTAGGAAAAGCAATGTCTGACTCGCATAATGTCTGTGTTTATCTTCCGAGCTCCTTCTTGACCAGTGGCTTTTCTTTTCCTTTTACATTTATATTTAAATGTAAGGCATTTGGAAGATGCTGTCACCCGGAGCGATTTGCAAGCCGTCTTCGTATTCCTGATTAAGACAATGCCATCACTTTGACTGAAGGTAAACATTTAGAGGCAAATCAGATGCACCACTCTTCCTACATTGTCTGCAGTGTTTGGATTTAAAGAGATAAAAAAAACATGTCTCAGTTTTTCCTTTGCAGCGGCTACAGTCCGAAGCTTTTTCTCCTGTGACATTTCTAAACAAACTGATGGCTGTTTGATCAGATGGCCTGCACATGACTGTTTGTTAAGCGTCCGTTAGCAAACTGTCTCTTACTGCATTTTGACACAATATTACATTGATAGAATAATAACCATAGAAAACGATAAAGGCCTGTTGTAAGAATACTTCTTCTACCCTAGTAAATAAAATGACTAGCAGACTTCATCAAGTACAAACATTACATTTAAAGGCAGAGACACATCAGACCAACTGCTAAGTCTGCTTACGTCTCCTTCTTCGGGTTAAAAAAGTGGAATTTGAACACATCGCAAAGACTGCAGCCAGAGGCCAACTTGCACATATGTGCTGCAACTGCACCAGACGAAGGGAAAGCAGAGCCCCTAAAGCTGCAGGCATGAACCCATAAACAAAGCTTATCGTTTTCATACCACTTTCACTCACCAAAGACAGTGTGTAGCCATTATTCAACAAGCTGAATCGTCTGAATAGGGGGCCAGAGGGGGTTTAGTGCCAACTGTGTGGGACACCACAAAAACTGACAGCCCGACATTGGCTGACACCTCACCGCCATTTTGCTGTGTCACAGCACTCAAACTAAAATCTAGAAAGGCAACAAAAAAGACTCCAATTTGAAAACCCTTTCAAGCATCTTTCTTGCAAGTAAAAACACCTCTGCCACTCACAAAGGAGAGAAATCTTCTGGGCAGCCTTGTTAAGCTGCAGTACAAGCCATCTACCATCCACATCCATCCCCATGGCAAGTCACTGGCTGTTATCTGACCTATTCCCGCCCCTGCCACCCAGCTCTTTACCCCCTGACGGCAGTGCGTCAGTCGATATGCATCACGGCAGGTCCGGCAGTCGGGCCCAGCAGGCGCGAGCTCTCTCTGTGGTTGTGGAAAAGCAGCCGGTGAGAGACCCTTTGTGTCATTGCAGAATTAGCCGAAGGTTTTCAAAGCGTACCGTTGTTGTGTCTACCCTGTTGTTTACCACCATTCACTTCCCAGTCCTGAGTTGTTGTTCTGGGAAATGCCACTGGTTAGAGACTCAACAGCAGGAGGTGTGTGCTCACACAGAGAGTTTCTCTAATGCCACAATGTAATATCAAGATATATGGAGGTTACATGCCTTTCTCTGGCAAGCATGACAGAAATAAATAGAAAGTGCAACAGAAATGTGCATTTTATGAAAACCTAGCCTATTTCCTGAGCTACGTCTGATGAGGCTGATTGACAAGTTGTTCTGTCTTGTTTTATGAGATGTAAAAGTAGCAAAGTTGTAACAAACTCACAAATGATTCTGTGTAACCCCATGAAAACCCACTTATCAAACCATTTTCCTACAGAGGCATCATTTTGGGTTGTTAGGGGGCTTTGTAACGATCCAGCAAGCTCTCATCTGGCTGCAAGATTAAGCTGCTGCAGTCAGACGCATTTAGATGTCTGTAGCAGCACAGTCACTCAGCGCTTAAAGCATCATCGCAAGCTACAAATCAGCTCCAACTCGAGGCAGCTTTAGAAATTTAATATAAAAGATTACACGCAAAAGACATTTGGTAACTTCGAAAAGGAACAAACACTACAGGGGAGATAATTTAAGGTGTCTCTAAGTTATTTTATGGTGCAGTGTCAGGCCTTTCAGAGAACCCCCTAATCATCTTACTTGGAAAAGATGAGGTGGAGCAGTGACGATGAGTGTATGTATGTAGAAGATAAGAAGAGCACGCATGCCGCCATGAGGGACATCACCCTAAGCCTTGGCATATTTGCAATAGTGTCTGTGCATAAAGGAATGTGTGAATGTGCAAATGAATTATTTATGCATGGCAGTAATAAAAGTCATGCACAGACCATCACTCTGAGATATTGTTTAACTGTGTAGTTTACGACTGTGCACAGACGCAGACATACAGTAAGCGTCTCAGTGCACACAGAATGACACTTGGCTGAACTATCAAACTTTTGATTTGATGATCGAGTTTGTGTCGACACTCGAGTTAGAGAGAAACAAGAGGAGCACAGAAGGTAGTGGGAGTTTGGGCACATGATGAGCATTTGGCCATTTCCAAATGAAAAGTGCTATGGGAAGAGCTGGGATCATTATTCTAAACAAATCAAAACATGGTCTGTTGGAAGCCTTTATCTCAGTCCAGTGCTATTGCCGATGTTAAGAAAAGAGTGGTTTACAAAATTACGACCACATTTTCCAGTGGCTCCAAGTCACAGAGACTGATCCGAACCAAAAATGTTCAGCTCGATTTGCGGTGGAAGAACAGTTCCCACTTCCTGTTTGTGCCATAAAACAATCAAAGTTTACTGTCACGCAGAACCCAGCACCACAAGAAGAAACACACAGACCTAATTAATATGTTAATCATGAATCAATTTTCAATGGCTACACATAGTGTGATGCCTCTAACTGATTAAATGCATAAGTATTTTTATTCATTACATCAAGCGATGCCAACAATCAGGGAAGAGGAAAGTAGTTGTGATGTGTGCCGAGCAGCTGGATTTGGCACTTGAGGCAAATAATGAGATGACAAGAAAGGAAAAGGAGATGCAATTCAGTTTAAGTTATGCCCACCTGTGTCTGTAATAAACACCATCTATCTGTGTGGCTGTGAAACTGAAACTCCTTAATGTTATTAGAGAGCACACAATCTAAAAGTAGAATATCTCTGAATGTCTTTGTCCTCATTGGAAGTACAGACAAAACAAAGCCAGCACAGATATGGGATGTATTTCACACATGTCTGTGTTTTAATGCAACAAAATCAAGCGTAAGCCAGGAAGTATTCAGCATCAAGCTTTGGAAAGGACAGCCCTTCACTCAAATCTGTGCTGTGGAGGTGAATTCTACTTGCATAGTTACAATCCAAAGCTGCTGGTGATCAGTCAGGGGTTGATGTATCTGATAACTCAGATTCTGAAAGGGATGCACCACTCTGATTGCTGTGAGTTCTGATATTGACTTTATTAGGCAAATGTTATCTGTTATCATCCAGTGTGACCTTACATCAAAATGACGCCAGTCGGTTTCATATAAACACATGAGAGATCTCAGAGTGGCAGATATTCTGAGTGAGTATTTAGAGTCACCTATCAGGGGAGAAGGCTCTGGTTCTGTGGTGCTTGTGTGAGTGAGGCACACTTAGTTGTAGGCAGAAAGAAGGTGATTGGAATTTGTTAGATGAGTGGAATATTGTAGCTTTTCAAATTCTTAAAATTGCTTGGATGCACATCTGTGGTGCAGGAGGTAGAGCTGTCATCCACCAATCCTGCTGCTGTGAGATCGATCTCTGGCTGCTCCATTTAAATGCTCTGCTTTTGACTGTAAAGTGCCTCTCCGCAGCTCCTCTTTATTCCTCTTTACAACTGTGCCATACGATTACAATGTAATTAGTGTCAACCATGTACATATCCTCTAACTGCAAAACCAGTGTATGTCAGTGTGGCAACATTTTAATATAACAATCTCTGTTGGTTGTGTACCAAAATGTAAAGTTGAATTATGTGGTCACAATTTGCAAACGTATTTGTGAGAGAAAAAAAACTGCCTATGAGGAGATTAATACCATCGGATCAGTCAGACCATCCGAACAGTCAGACAGATGTAGTGTAGTGTAGGCTCACTGATGTTTCAACACGTCTGCATCAGGCACTGGAGCTCTTCACAAAGTGGAAGGAAACCCACGCAAGCACAAACAGAGAGGCCACGGTCGGACGCAAACCCAAAACCTTCTAACTGTGAGGCGGCACTAAGCATTTCACCATCATGCTGCCCCTCAGACTTAAATATCACTGGAATCCTGTGGGTAGTTCTGAAGGAGGCTGTACATGGCAGACAACAAAGCAATCTGGAAGACTTGGAACCATGAAAAAATGGAAGAAAACTTACACCTGAAAGGATACAAATGCTCCTCAGAAGGTACCCAAAAAGGTTGGAGGATGTTATAAAACTGACGACATAAAAAGTATCAGAGACCATTTAATAAAAGGGGACCTTTGCAATAATATAATCTTCATTATTTTACTTTAACTTCTTTTTATACACCTCTTGATCACTATTTTTTACTTCTGATGATGAAAGAAATTTTGTACTAGCAGAATGTCCAATACATATTATGGTGATGGAAAAATTATTCTTTGTTTTACTCTTTTTGCCATTTCAAAGTAAGGTTATGCAAATCTGTTCACTCAGCTGTACGACTGAACGTAATTTACTCTGCTGATTCTCTAGTGCAAATAGAATAGCCACTGAAAATGTCTGTCATGAAGACATTTGCAAAATCCACAATGCGAGATACCATCTAATGTTGAATAAAGATGGAGAGATGCTAAGGTACCAGCTATGCTTTTCGTCCTTCCTCCTCCTTCGCCTGGGGGCAGGCTGTATTTGCACCATGGGTGTTGATAGAGGATGTGGGTGAGGTAGGACTGAGTATGGTAATCACCTAAAGGTGGGCTGGTTGCTATGGTGTCCCACCGCTGCACAGTGACAGCAGTGAGAGCTTATTGAGTTGCACAGAGGAGGAGAGAGCTGTCGAGCTGTCGAGAGTACCGAGGATTACACACACGTTCTCACACACACTTACACACAACACAATTTGACTCACTATACCTGTGAAGACCTGCTGGCTGTATTAGCTTGACTCCCAACATTAATCTTAACCTAACTCTAAATGAATCACTTGAAAATAATGGAGGGGTATAGAAAACAAATCACGTAAAAAAAAAAAAAAAACGCAAAAGAGTTCTTCTAAGGATGGAAGCACAAGAACACGCTGGCAGATGCATTTTCTAAGCAACAGACAAGTTGCATACATAGACCATGGTCAAAAGCACATGCAAAGACAAAAACAAACTTATTCAAAATAATCATATTCGCATAGAAACACAACCATCTAAAGCAACTGACAGCTGCCACATATTTGCTTGAATTGAGCATATTCAAACACAAACCCACACAGATGAGGAGAGAGTGAACAGCCAGAACTAGTCAGACCAACCATCTAAAATACACAGCTGCACACTTGCACCACGGGACAATATGTGCTGATAACAAACTGCACCAGCCCAACACCAAATATCAAGCTGGGGAGCTGTAAGGTACACGCTCATCCTGCAGTCTCCCAATGGACTCAAACTAACAGCGTCATCCAGACATGTGCTGCAAATAAAATGAAAAAAAAGAGCTTTTTTAGTCAGAAACCAAACATTCACACACAATTCCCTAATAAATTGAAATGTTGATTGTTATTCAGATGATGTCTCCTTATACACACAGACACACACCCACACGGTTACAGTCACACTTAATCATGCACACAGGTAGCATCTCTGTGCCAAAATAGCAATTACCCCTCCTGTGCTGTGAGATAGGAGCTGCTGGAACCCCGGAGAAGCCGCCTGTTATTACTTATGTAAATATCACATTGCAGTGTCTCTATCCAATTTAGAAAAGAATGACAGAATGTATGTATTTATGTATGTGTGTGTGTTTGCCATGGAGGTTTCCATGCAGGAAGGTATGAGCAGTGTGTATGCTTTGCAGGTGTTGTGTGAGCCCTTGTGAGGACAGAAGAGATTTCACATCATTCCAGCTGGGAGGCAGAAAGATGTAGAAGATGTGATTGATGAGATCATAGAATACGGATGCATATGTTTAGAGGAGAGATGGGTTTTGAAATTGAGAAAAGGTTAAGAAACAGTGCTTCTCATGCTGCTGACTAGAAACAGTTTTCAGAAAAAGAGAGATTACTTTTGAAAATGATCTCTGACAGAAGCAGAAAAATCCCAAACACTCAAAAATACTTGTATTCACTTTATTACCAGCATTTGAGTCCTCATGCCTTCATCTGATAAAAATTAATATTTATAAATCGCAGCATGTTATTGAATATGTCAATGTAGCCTGTATGGGTGCAGTTTTGGTTTGAGGAGTAAGGATGGGGACACATGAGCCACTTGAGGTTCTTCTACAAAACTGAAACATGTGAAAGCTATTGAATATTAAAATGAGGTTACAAATATTTCTAAAGAAATGGCTGATGTTCATTATTCCCATTTTAGGAATATTTACTTTAAATAACAGTTAAATCCTATTTTTGCTATTAGAAATTCCGATCCATCCAGAAAATGGATGGACTAAAAAGCATGGAGCCCTGAGTACTGCCTGCAGGTGTAACCTCTAACACTTAAAAGCTAGAGCCTCCAAGTAGAGTGGAGAAAGGTGAAATCTGGTGCAGGAAGTGACTTGCTGCTCCTTTTAAACTGAAATTACTGTGAGCATATTGTGATACATGACAGTGACCTAAACAAACACATCAGTATTTGTATAAGGATTTTCACAGCTGGGCAGTAATTAACATTTCTCTGTTTAGGGATGGTTTAATGACTGAATCAAACTAATTAACCAGGAATAAAAACAAGACTAATTTCCCACATTATGCACTGTTACAACGCAGTAACAATAATCAGTCGACAAATTATTTTGAATTCCAGGACTTGAAATGGAGAAAAAGTAAACCATAGCTAGCTAATCACTGACAGACTGAGGAGCAAGAGATGCCACCTTTAAACCTCAGCCATGACCTCAGGACCTTTCTCATGTGACAACATCTCTTTGTGAGACAATAACTAGGCAAGCTAAAACATTTACAGAACGTTTCATTTGTCAATTAGCTGCTTAGTTCTGCAGAGACCAAATGTTACTATGCTGTCATAACTATTTTACAATAATATAACTAAACTCTGGGGATATGTCACATGTGCCAGTTACAGCTGAAACTGTACTTGCACTTAAGTGAGAAGTCATTGGTTTTGAATTCAAAGTGAAGTTTCTTGTCTCTTTTGGTTTTGTCTAATGGACCTATGACTATGTTGAGGTGAAGTTGGATTTAGTCACATTTTACAATGAAAATAAATAAGTTAAACACATTTTCTGTTGTCCTGGCTGTATGTGCATCAAATTTCTAAACAAGGGTATCACGCCAGTCCTATTTTTAGCATCTTTGTGTGTGTACAGCTTGCTGCACAGTCCCACAGTCTCTTGGTGTACAACTGTGAGTAAGCCCTGCATTAAGCCACTTCAACCACACGGAATCCACTTACAGCTAAAAGCAGGTGGGCTTCTATCCATCCACCCCTATATGCATGGATATACCTTTGGAGTGGAGTCCCCTGTGTCCCCCTTGCAACCTAAGCTCTGCAATAAAACTCCCTCTCCTCCACTCCAGTTCACCCTCAAAGGTTGCAGGTAAATGGGGTAATCTCCTGGCCCATCGCCCCCTCTCTCTGGATGGATGAAACTCAAGCCCCCCATCGCAGCATTTAGACCCCCATCCTGCCCACTCGCAACAAGGCCCACCTATTTCTCTCTCTCTTTTTTTCTCTCAACTTCTCTCACTCTGCCTCTCCTCCTATCTAATCACAATCCATTAGCCGCCCCATTAAAATTCTTTTGTCCAATTTAGGAGGAATGCTACCCTCGTGGAAAAACAGAATGAAGCCACAATAGGGCCTTTTCAAATCGTGCTCGACTTTTATTACTGAGAGTCGCTGAGGAGTGCCACCCACCTCTAAGCACCACTGTGTCCTCCAGTCCCCTCCTGTTTGCTCTGTGTGTGTGTGTGTGCATGCACTGATATTTGGAAATATTACAGCTTGGTGTGCAAAAGTCTGATACTGATACAAAATTAGATCTATCTTGATTCTCTCTCTTTTCATCATACAGGGAATTCTATGCAGAACAATATTGTAAATTCAAAATCAGTATGGCCCTTAAGGCACATGAAATGTATACTGTCTTTCTATGTGTAGCATAATGTGAGAGCCTCAGTTCAGGAACCATAGCAGCATTTCCAGTGTTTCTGAAGAGCTGGAAAAATCAACCAGGCAAAACCAATGATGGTTTAAAAAATACGGTTTTCACACAGAAGGAATCAAGTGCTGATCTTTATTCTTACTGTCGATTGTTCATACACATAACATTGTTAGGAAGAAGTAGAAATAAAATTTACTGTAAAAATGTGAAATTTGTGATTGACCAGTCAGCAATGTTAAGCTCTGCACAAAAAAATGCAGAACAACTCAGTGTTGTTATCTGTTCACATGCAAAAATAGACCCCAACTAAAGCAAATAAACCTTTAGTAGAGTAATTTTTCAAATCTTTGGTGTTTGGTGCACTCCTGATATCCTGGGATTATGTAAAAGAATATACACACACACACACACACACACACACTGACGACACACAAGTACCAACCTTCAACCTTCCTGTTTTGCCCAAGGACACTTGGCCAGGAGTGGCTTGGGGTTACTGTAGCTCAGTTGGTAAAGCACTCGTCCACGGACCACGGGGTCAGTGGCTCGACTCCCGGTCCTCCTGTTTGGTTGAAGTGTCCCTGGGCAAGACACTAAACCCCTGAGTGTCTGCTACCTACTTGCAAGTCGCTTTGGATAAAAGAGTCTCCTACATGACTAATTCCAAACTGCCAACCCTGCAATTTGCGGACAACCTCTCTGCCTCCTGAGCCACAGCTCCCATTGTTGATTACATGCTTGCATGTGTTAAAACCTAAGGGGCTGTGTGCTTGTTTCTAATTGACTCTCTCTATAGTTTAGTTACATAGACCTGACATCAAAAACCGTGCTGCACAAAACAAATCTTCACTGTGCCCTACAACAAGTATCTCTCTGAGTTGTCGGGCCTTATTTCATGCTGAGTTATGCCATCAAACGCTGCAGTGAATTGATGTCATGGTTTAGTGAGGCTTGTATCACTGCTGTGACTATTTCTTCGGTGTGACATCTGACAGTGACTCTGTGCTTGTATTTATAAATGTGCGGTCATGTTCACATCCATCTAAGAGTTGCATTGTTTACATCACATTGTGGATGTCTGCGTGTGTTTGTATATGCTTTAGAGCCACTGACAGACTGTCTACTTGGTTTACTAAGTGATTACTTTGCCAAATCGGGACTAGTGGGACCGAGGTCAACCCTGCAGAACATGGGAACCCCTTAAAAGTGGATGAGTGTAAGATCCAAAAAGACTCCACTGATGCTTGACTGCCACACACACTCAGGCTTATCTGTCAGCGTTTTGGGACACAGGCGGCAGACGACAGACTTGCAGTATGACAGGCAAAGACATACTGATAACAGATAGGACTGACCATTTGACAGAAGGCATATGTGTGTTCATGTGTGTGTGCGTGTGTGTGTGTGTGCTTGTAGATGAAGCAGAAGAATTAAACTGTGAAAAAATGCAGGATGTACATGTGCATGCTTGTCATTTTGTACTGCTCAAACGATAGGCTTTCATTACACCTTCCACAGAGTAATTACTAAAATGAAGCCAGCACTCATAGGAGGGGGTGCTTTCCATTACCACTTCCCTAATACCTAACAAAAGGATGCATGTGATGTGTGTGAATGGTTTGCTTTGTATCACTAACTCAACAAGCTCTATAGGTGTGTCGCTGGTTGTCCATTAACATAACACTTACAAACCGATTATAACAAGTTCGTATTAAGGGGGTTAGGAAATAGCTTGAATATCATTCTGTGTGTGTGTGCATATGTGAGCATGAGTAGCAAAATTGCAGTTTGAATAACCCCAATGTGAATGTGAGTGGGTGGGAGAGGTGAAACGGGGAGAATGGAGACTGACATTGAGATAAAGTATGCGTGTGTGTGTGTGTGCGTGCATGCGTGCGTGTGAGTGTGTGTGTGTGTTTGTCCTATATACTGTAAGCCTGGATATAATCCAGAGCAGGAAGCAGAGAAGGGCGTTACAGTAGGTGCTAAAGCTCCACTACTTCCCTGAAACACTGCCGTTGACTGTTTCACTCAATGCCCACTAATATGGAGCCCCTACTGGGTTTCAGCACCACAGCCTGCAGAGCACCTCCAACCATCATCTCTGGTGCAGCAACCAATCAACTGCATAGTCAAGGTCGCTCTGCACCGAGACACAGCAAATAAATTAATCAGTTCATTTATTAAAATGCAAGACCGTGTGCAGCCGTGCAGAAAAAGCAGAATGAGAGAGCAATGTTTCTCCAATGTGACAGTCTTGTTAAAGAAACAATCATATTAAAATGCTTGTTATGGTGTCGACGCTTGAGGCCTTAGCACATATGCTAATTGCTAAACTAGAACGTGTCTCTTCATCGATTTGAATTGTTACCACATGGAAAGTTTCACAGCAGATGTTTGAAGCTTGCAGCAGAGATCAGAGTTTGAGCTCCATCTGGTTATGTTTTCCTATGACATTATCTCAGTAGTTTTTGACAATTGGAAAATTGCATGACATGTTATTTCCCCTACTCTGAGCACAGTATTGCTGAACAGCCCAAAAGAAGACAATGTGAGAGATCACAACATGTCAAAAACTTCCTGTAACACAACTGTGCCATCATAAGAGACACTCATTTACTTCCTACACCAACGACCACGACACGGGAACCCAGCCGCCTCTTCAAAGAACACTGTTTCTCTGACAGGCCTGTCCGAGTGAGTCTGGCCCATTGGGCAACTACCTGTCATCACGATCTTAGTGTTTTATCGGTTTTTCTCCCTTTCCCAGACCTCCCATCCCCTCTTCATTTGCTGACAACAACACCAGTGCAGTGAATGTGTGTGGTGGTGTGTAGGTGAGAGCAGGCCTGTTGGTCCATCCTGTTTCTCTTCACTCTCTTTGACAGTCCTTCTTACTTTAGAGGGGCAGTGTGACCTGCTCTATTGTTATCCTGTGCCACAAATGGGCTCTAGTTCGCATCTTCTAGCCTTACGAGCCAAACTACTACACTTGACTTGGAGGATGTTTATTAGTTGTAATCAGCTGAAACTGACCTGAGACCAGTTTCTCAGCTGATTGTTACGTGAGTTTGCCCTTTAAAGGAGACTTTATTTAGATTTTTAGTCATGTAGACTCATGTCTTCAGGAATGACAGGAGTAAATGATAAAATAAAATTTGGTAATACCTCAAAATGTCTGGTTATAATGACTTCAAATCAGTTCAAATGTTTTGTTCATTTGTCCATCGCTTTTGTTTATGACTAACCAATAAAAGCTGCACTTAGTTTCTTAGAGCTGAGTTATAAATGTAAGTATATTTTATTGCAGCTTTATTGCTAAACTAGCATGTTAACACTGCCATCAGATAAAGCATTTAACCTAAAGCAGGGGTAGTGAATTATGACTTAAAGAGGTCCAGATAGAGGAAATTTCCTCATGTACAGGTTTAAAGCATCATCATGTCTAAGTTGCATATAATTTAGTTATACATTACAATTAATTTATATAAATTGATTTTATCAACATCTACAATGTGTGAAGTCAAAAACTCAAATCATATGAAGAAAACTATAATACAATACCTTTTCAACAATATTTTCTTTGAAACTCGAGACTATAGTTGGCTTCAAGATTGCTCGAAGCGCGGTTCCTGTGTCAACCTTCCACTGTTTAGTACAAGCCATGACACACTGATTTACAATTTCACTGCTCTCTTTCACTTCTTTTTTCTCCCTTGTCTTTTGTTTTTTCTGTCCCCGTCACTGTCACTGTTTAACTTTTCACTCGGAATGCAGGGTTTCTATGGGGCTATACAGTGAAGTCCTGCCCTACTCTAACTGTTATTGGCTGACATTCTCACCGTAACCAATGTTAGTCCTCATGCCTAAACCCGAGAGTACTGGTCAATCAGAGACAGGTAGGATGTCTCTGTTGCTGAATGGAGGTGTAGAAAAAAATGTCAAAATGTAATCTCCCCAAAAACTGAATAAAAACTCAATGATATCAGTTCCAGCATTGGGTCCAGACAGGGTGTCTGGGTCTGGAACGAGATCGCGGTCTGCCTATTAGTGACCGCTGGCCTAAAGGATCACGTTGCATTTATAGGCTGTAATTGGCATGAAAACTGTAGCCCTCTCATTAATTTTAAACAAGCCAGGCCATCAGCATGGCAGCTGGCAAGGCACAGGGCTTTGGAAAAAATAACATTGGGTCATCTGGCAAAAAGTTGAACCATGCTCAGCTTTTGCTGGAATGGCCCATTTCACCATGCAGCAAGGTGCCAGGCCGCGGTAGCATGAAAATGCTCATTCTTGGTGGAGTGCTTTCTCCTGCTTAGCCTTGTTAAATTTAAAACACGCATATGACAATCTCTAGTTCATCAGTTGTGGTATTTAATATTCTGCTCTAATGGATGGAATCACACGACACTCAAGACAGAGCTAAAAGCAAAGCTGACCTGATCCTGGGTCAGACAGCCAGTTGCTGTCACAGGGGTGTTTATTGGAGGGTGGCTGGAGGCGGGGGGAGGTTTACACAGAAGCTCCTGAGGATCACTGAGGACTAACAGCCTGATAACGAGTCACGCACTGGAGCTGGGGTGAGAGCAGAGGGGGAGGGTGGATTGTTCGCCTGTGGATGTGAGACTGTTACTGGGGTAAAGCTGGCTTGGTGAGATACTGGTGCCATCCATCCCCAAGAAGAGGCACCATAGGCAAATTTAAGGGCAGAGTCAGCACTCGTGTAAAAACACAACAGCCTCTCTATTTAGAATGTCACCAAATGAGCGTCATGTCCAACAACGTGTTGTAGGAAAAATGGTAAAAAGACGGCATTTGTTCTCCTCTTGTCTTTGTTGCTACAATGACCCAGTTTCCCCAGAGGGATTATTACATTTTCATCTCATCTTTGAGTTTAAGATGCAAAGTTGCTTAGAAAGCATAATATATAGCTTGTTAGGGTTAAAACAAAATACAGGAGATTATATTATATTTTTAGTGGGGAAACACGTTTTTCTGCTGAGTTATGTAAAGCTATGTGATTGTTCAGACATGAGGTATGTTGCCCATATATGTCTCTGCGTTTGCTATGAAAATATTACGCGGTATGACTTTGTTACTATTTGCCTTTGCCTATTTGGTAAAGGCATATTAGGAAATAAATAAAGCTGCCACACTTTGAACATCAAAACTTGATTGTTTAAAATCCCTCTCACCACTGCACTTCCTTCCTTCTATTTTCTCATGTGTTTGTCTGCTGAGAGCCCATCATTTGGAGATGGTGTCCTCACTCTGGTGTCAGTAAACACACGCATGCTGGCCCAGAGATGGCAGGATGTGGGTGGAACACACATGCACAGAGGCACGTGACTCCCTATAAATCTGTGTTCCTTACTATGTTTATTTGACTACGTGACCTCAGTCAAAACACATGCAAACTTTGAAGATGAGCACAAAACGTGATTTCCCTTCGCTTGGTCTGTGTGTGACACACTGTTTAAATATGCAGAAATCTCTTCCACTGACAAACTGTGGATGACAAATGATTTCTGGATGTCTGCTGCAAATGGTATTTTGCGCATGATTCAAGAGACAGCTTTGTCTTTAAGTGATTTTTGGGAAGAGGTGTTTTCAGGTACTTTACTGATGGTTTATGGTTCAACATTGGGGAAAAACACTTTTTCATGTTTTTGATGAGAAAGGTTAATATGCATTTAGTTGCATTACCTGTTAGCTTAGGTTGGCATAAAGACTGAACACTGAAGAAACAGACAGTAGTTTGTGGCTGCCAATCAGTAAACACATCAGGAAATGGCTTCCTAAACTTCATTAGTTTTATATTAAATTTGTACACAAGTGTGTACAAACTTTTCACCTGGCAAAGTTTTCTTCAACTTTAGTTTCAGAACCTTTTCTCTACTGCTTTTTCTTCACAATAGTGCCGAAAAAACAAAAACACTGTGCATTAATCAGATTATCTTCATCAGGAGAGAGTTTTTATACTCTATAAGCAACAACTTTGGACAAATACTCCCTTGGTGCTCAGAACAAAAATGGAAATTTTAAGATTTAGATTTCCATGAAAAATGAGCAAACATCGTGTGCGAAGATCACGACTTATGATTTTAATCTCCATGCATCTCTATTTGTGTTGGATTGTTTTGAAAATGACTTAGTGTTTGTTATGCAGTCAGTTTCTAACTTTCAACAAATAAACCCAAATAATGAAGTGGACCTTGGGATTTTCCCAAGTTCTCTTTTCCTTCATTTATCACACAGAAGTTTCAGCCAAGAGCTGGAAGCAAGGGTTTGCAGCCAAGCACTGGAAGCACAAGCAAGGTAGAGGGCTCCCTCACAATGATTCATATATGAAGCAGGAACCAGGGTCTTTAGGCAGTGGATTTCCAAACCAGGCAGTGTTATTGCAGGAGGCCAGGAAGGAGAGCAGATGCTTCACTCATTCAGTCATACATGTCACACCCTAGACTGCTCGCTGGCTGCCAAGTTAAATTCTACTCTCTACTGCCACCTCTCATTCTGCTGCATACTCTCTCTTTGGTCATCTCTAACTTTGTGTGTTTGTGTGTGTGTGTGTGTGTGTGTGTGTGTTGCAGAAAAGATACATCTGGTGTCAGGTGCTAATATAAGCCAGGTGGTGGAAGACCCAATCGCCGTTGTCATGAATGTGACAACAAACTGCCAGTCACCTCACACCCCACACTGACCCCACAATGAGGAGGAAATGTGTGTGTTGATCTCTTTTTGTGTATTTATTTGTAAAACAGAGACTTGAAGCCTCAGCTTCTGTTTCAGCCTAAATATCTTGATGTGTGAAAGATTGGTGAAAATTAGTAAGAGATAGAAAGAGATATAATATATTAACTGCTTATCTTGTATGTTTGTGTGTATGTGAGTTTGTGTATGTGTGTGTATCTGTGTGTGTGTCTGTCCTTGATCTCCCTATCCACAGAAGCCCACCTGTGGCACATTGGGGCGATAGGGGTTCTGGTGGAGTGTCAGCGCATGTCAGATGGCTGTTTACCTACCATGACGGATGGGAGTGGGGTCACCAGAGAGGCAAGCATTTCATCTAAAGTCACCTTTGACCAGGGTACACACACACACATACACACACACACACACACATTCTCCATCCCCTGCTTCTGTCCCAAGGTTTTACTTAACTCTGTGCCAGTGTAATAAATGTAATAATCTATTCTCTTTCCCACTCAGCCATCTATTTTATCTTATCTTCCTCCATTTAATGCACATTTTATAATGGACGGATGGTTACTCCTGTGTTACTTTCTCTGCTAACAGGGAAATGTTTGGCTGAGAACCTAAAAAAATCTGGAAATATTGTATAGGTACTGGTTGAAAATTACGTATACTTCAAATCCATGTTCTCCAAAGCCACATTCTCAAGATGAAGAAATATGTTTTATTGTGTAAAATAAGCAAGATGACACTTTCATGTGATTATTACTTGTTATAATCATTTTATTATTACACTTTTTATGTAACGTCTGTTGTCAATCCATGCTACATCGTGTATTTTATGGAATTTTTCTCTGCGTCTACGCCCATAGAGCTTTCCTGTGTTTGTCAGACAGGGATTGGAATTCTGTTACGCCCTCTGATTATTATTAATAATGTCTGTAAACTATCTATTTAAACTACCAATTGAGCTTGTTTAGAGATTCATGCATTTTTGCCTTTATTAAGTCATTTAAATATCTTTACATACTGCGTTCCTTTAGCTTATAGTTTACTTATGGTGCACAGTAGTAATTGGTAAATGTGTTATGATTTGGTGTTGGAGCAGGTATATGCATCAGTGACATTCAAAGAGAAGTGCACTAAATATATTTGCATATATTCTGGACTATGTTATTTGCAAGATTTGTGAGCTTTCTGAGGGTGTGCAGAGATTGAAAACACTCTTGGTGGTGATGGTTTCTCTCTACTCCACTGCTGATTACCATGCAACTCAGCATTAACACACATGCAGGCACACTAATTTAGTGTGGTGGTCTCCTGTTCACAGTCCCAGCTGGGTCCCGCAGACTTTATGCTGAGAGGTGAAAGGCTCTTTGGGCTTCTGGCCTCTTAGACAATGGAGTAATTAAAGGGAATCTCAAAGGAGGGAAACGCCATAAACCCTGTCAGCTGCAGACACACACACGCACACACACACACACACACACACACACACACACACACACATCCATTTGCAAACCACCAGTGGTACTGGTAAGTTCTTCATACAAGGAATTCCCCATAGCCATTAAACATTAAAACAATATATGAGAAAGTGTTTATCTTATTATTTCTGTCTTTCAAATTGTTATAATATAAAAGAAAGTTTCTGGCACCAGTTTATCAACATTTTTCTAAAAGTGAAGTTTCACTGGCCACAGTGTATATTATCATTCATTAGGTGATAAACAGATTAAAAATAAATTTTTCTTTCACAAATCAATAAGCAAAATCTAAATGTTTTCTGTTGAATCCATGTGGTTTCTAATGTATCTCATACTGTGTTTTTCACAGTTGGATGAATGAGAGAGAGAGATTATTCAGACACAGGGTTACGTACATAAGTCATCTGTCCTCGTCTCGTTCCTTTAATTACAAAATTGTAGCTTCAAGTCCTCTTCTGGCCTGCAACTCCTTATGTACCGGAGTCAGCCACAGTATCCAACAAAAACTGTGAAACTCCCTGCAGAACCGTGGCTCAGTTTGGGTTGGCATGGTGGGCAGTGAAAGCACAAATACTCTGGGCTCCATGTCTGCAACATCCTGCTTAGCAGGATTCTTTCTATGATGGCTGCTGGCCAGGCAGCAGCACAAATGAGCCTCTGCCTCTAACTTAGCTGCACCACCTCTGTACTGCTTTTACTGTGATAGCATGTTCTTTCTGTTGACATCTATTGAAGCTGTAAGTAGATTAGAAACTCAGTTTTGTGCTCTGATAGCAGACTGATCTCCAGTGACGCCTCCACAAGGAGAAAACAAAACTAAATTTATCTTTGCCAAACTGTCTGTAGTTCTTCCAACTTAACCTCGGTACATGAAATGAGAGGTCTCAAAATTAAAATATATAACTACATATATATAACTACATTTATAAAAATAAAGTTTAAACAATAAATTGATTGTTTAAACTCTTTCTAATTATTTGTAAAACCTTTTGAGAAAATAAACTGTGAAAATGTTACTTTGGGCTCTGGGTTACTTTCCCAAACAAAGCAAACAATCAATCAGTTAAACATAAAAATAATCAGCATAATAACCCACGATAACAATAATAATTTATTACAGCCTTACATTAATACTTGAAAATAGCTCCACCTCCATCTGCTTTATTAGTCCTACACATTAATGCACGAGTCATAAAAATGAATACATTTATTTTATGATTCACAAGTACACTCCGCTGATTACACTAGCATACTTTTACCTAAATAATATTTTTACTGTAGGATCTTTACTGGGTTTTTGTTTCTGAATTTCTAGACTTTGTTCACCACTGGATATCATGTTTACTATTGTTAATAACTGCAGAAACCTGCAGTTTCTCTATGACATGACTGACATATGCAAACCCCTATGTCTCAAATAGGGAAATTACTAACAGTCTAAACTGCAAATATACCATCAACATTTTTATAATCCTTTATGTTTTAAGCTTTCAGTGAGGGACATTGGAATTTAAACAACAAACCATGCAAGTTTAAGATGAAGTGGGGGTGAGGATGATTTAAATGTTAAGTAAGAAGCAGCAAGAATGCTATAAAGCTGGACCAGCACTGAGTGTGGTGGAGCATGTTGCCTTACACAGTATCAGAGTCACTAAGGTCGACTCCGTCTGACACAACCCAACACAGCTGCCTGTGTTTGTATTTTCTATTGTCTAGAATTTTTTTTTCAAGTGTACAAACTGACATTTTAGCAGGTGAAAGAAAGAAAGAATGAAAGCAAGAAAGAAAGAAAGAAAGAAAGAAAACGAACTAATCTTCTACCATTCTCTTATGTGTTCATTATAAAGAAATCATCACTTCATTTGCAGAAGAACTGTCAAATCTCTTATCTGCTAATGAGAGCTTTGGAGCTGATGGCCAAACAGAGATGACAGCTTCTTTCTGTCTCTAAACTGCCTCCTAAACAAATCCCACCGACTCTCCGTGAAATCCATTCATGGAGCCATTAACGTAATTGTGTCGTATGACATGTATGAAATCAACAACAATGCTTCGCTGCCTTAGCCCATTTACAAAGTGATGGACTGACAAACTGATTGGGGACGGGGACGTAGAGACAGGAATGCGAGGAAAAGGAGGACAGCTGCGATGACAGAGGTTCGTGTGAAATAAAGACAGGTGTGTTATGCACATAAAAGGAAGGTTGTGCAGCACTTCTTTTATGAGGAGAGTTCTTTAACAATGAAATGACAGAAAGAAATGTTTGATTTATTTTAACAAGCCTTAGGAATCTACAGCCACACCAGTAGCTCTGTGACAGTGATGCTTTTTATCCAAAATGCTGCATTTATCACACTGGCAGTAAACATCACAGTGGTGAATCATACAGTAGGCACGATGTTGAGCATGTTTAGCGTAGTCACCATCTTAAATCTGCATGTGAACAAGCCAGAATGAGCTAATCTAACCACATAGAACAGCTCAGAGGGAGACATTAGAAATTTAAAAATTTAGCCTAGAGCAATGATCAATCGTCAAGGTGTCAACAAAGTCATAATTAACCTTGAGGAGCCCATGAATATTTGCACCACATTTTAGTCCAACATGCACATTAGGTACATGTGTACAATCTAACGTAATCCAATTCAGTCTGATAGTTTCCACTTAAAAACTGAACATAACATTGTACGTAGAATTCATGGTAGAGCTGCTGTATTGGATTGAATTAGATTGTACAATTGTACCTATTGAAGAGGCCAGTGAGTATTTATTTGTTGAGATCATTTAATCTGGGCCAAGTGATCCAACGAACAAAAAAGTGAGTACATGTTTTAAGTAGACATAAGTACATATTTTCAGCCATTTATGCATCAGTATACAAGGAACAGTTTCTATCATGTAACCAAACAGGATTTACACTTCACCAAATGCCTACAGAACAAATTCTGTCGTCTGAAATGACAACATTTTGTAAAGAATCGCTTACTATGAATAGGTGGGAAATAAAACCCAGAACTAAACTGACAAACAGCCACTGAGAAAACACGTGTGTGTGTGTGTTTGTGTGTGTGTCAGCATGTCTTCTTGGACATCCTGAAGCTCATGAACATGTACAGTACATAAATCTAAAAAGCACTAAAATAGGAAAACCAGCCAGCCAAAGAGCTGAGCCTCCAAACACCCAGCACCGCAGAAATGACACAAGGTTACAACTGTAGTGCAGCGTCTCATGTCCTTGTCACATCTTTGTTACGGGTGAGAGCTTTGACAGCAGCGCAATGGTGTTGCTCCTCTGTTAATGATAACCCAACTCTCTCCCAGGGTTAAAGTCATTTACTAGGCCTGTTCTCCCACCTCATTCCTCCGTAACAAAACACAGCCGCCATCCCTCAATGGCACATAACCCAGAGTAGCAGAGACAGGTCGTATTTATCACACTGAGCCAATAGTAAATGACTCAGGCCAGATTTTCACACATACAGTACATACACAGTTTTCCAGTACATGATCAGTGAAGGCAGGAGTTGCACTTGTAAAATGTAAAACAGGAAATGGGTGACATAGTGTGGAGCCTTCGATGCTGGAGTTTTTCCTTTAATGCTAATGTAATCAGTTGGGCCTGTGAAATAGCTGCTAGTGTTTCTGCTGAAGGAGAAACAGCAGACTGGGTGAGAAAAATAATTATAGGTTGCATTTACAAACATGTTGGTTGTTAAGAGGATCGTCATAATAAAGTAAAGAATAGGTTATTTACTGTTTGTTGTTTATTTGTATTCGACAACATTTTAAATGACATTTGCGCTAATGTTAGCCAAGGTATATAAACAGGGTGTACAGTTGAGTGTGTACAGCCGTTCGGTCTTCATCGGTGTCACATCATGCAGTGTTGGTGCCCCTTAAAAAGCACATAAACAGGTGATTCCCCACAAATTTAATTTGCATTGCACCTGACCTGAATGAATTTTGAATGATGTCATCACACCCTGGAAATAATCCTGCAGACGAGCCAACATGCAGTTCAGATATAAGAGAGCAAATGAAATCATCCACCAATGTTCTAAAGATGCACAAAATATTACATCAGTAAAACCTCACACTATGCTTTATGCAACGATTAAAGAACATCACACTTTTCACATCACTTCACTGTGGGAGATGATTTTCAGGTTTTGTTTCCATAGCCATGTCTTCCATTTTTTTATAATACATTTAGTTGTTGGGAACCATGTACAAAAACAAATTAGGAGAAAGTTTGCCATCAATTCGTAGAAGTTACTGGGAATGAGAGGGTTTTTTTTTATCTGTGCCACCTAACCCCACTTCGCCCCAAATTTTACTAGAATATTCAAACACCACTTTAATTTGCTATGTTCCCAACTTGACAAACTGGAGCAACCCCTTTAATCGTCTAATGCAGGCAGTAGAGTAGGGTCTCTAAAAGCCTATCTGTTACTGTGCGTTCACTCTCACTCTCTCACACTCATTACACTTTATCCACAGTTCCTGTCACTCTCTTCCCATGAGGCTGTGTTACAGTCCTATCTGCAGTGTTAACTGTAGCCATATGGCACCTCTTAAAAGAGTGGCTGTGGGTGTCAGTCACAAACCAGCCGTTGGGGACGGGCCCACAAGCCAGTCACACATGACAATTACATGCCATTAAAATCCATTGATGGAGACAGAAAGGGGAAAAGAAAGGTGGTAACTGTATGAATTTTTAATGTTATAGGGAAAGTAGAGCGAGAGAGTGTGTTATCTATTTCTTTAAACATAAAGGGAAAGACATGGCTTTTTGGAAAAGGTAATGGGATTTGAATAAAGGCCCGTTTCCACCACGCAAGTGTAAATGTTCTAGGCTAATCTGAAAAGTTGCTTTGGCCAAGAGAATACTCTCATTTTCGAATGTAATCAATATTTCTTTCACGTACTGGGTATGTAAAAAATGTGCATGGACATGTGTGTGGGATTCCATCTTCTTACGGTCCACCCTCAGGACATCAGACAAACAAAAGCAGCTATGTCCTCTTTGTCAGAAGCCAAGCGTTTCTTTATTGACATCTTCTGCATCTTCCACCTTTCTTTGACGCTACTTCCCCCACTGAGCAGCATCTCCCTGCCTTATTTAACATCAGAAAGAACCAGGCATCTTCAGCACGTTACTTTTAAGTCTCACGAGTCCTGCTCAGTCACTTACCAAACACTTAATCACGTTTTGGGATGTCGACCCTCTCCACCCATATTACTAATCCTCCCTGAACCTCATAGCTTTTGTCTCCAGTTAAAACCGAGGCTTAAAGGAGCATAAAGCCTTCCTGAGAGGCAAAGGCCCCAGAGTTAAACTGATCTCCCGTGAGGAGTCAGCTATTCGGGGGATCCCCAATTACTGCAGCATTGTGTATTGGAACATGGAATTAGGTTTATTTAGGAAGAAACCCAGCAACATGTGAGTGTATACAGAAAGTGGAGCTGTACATAAATATTCACACATTAGCATGAATCTGCATGTGTGTGTGTGCTGAGCAGTGTGCGGCACCCAACGTCATGCAGAGGGTAATCAGTCTTAATTGGTGCAGTCTGATTATTATTTATTATTATTTCCTCTCAAGCCTTTATTCAGCAAGCCTCTGGATACACACTTAGGAAACAGCTCATAATTACTAATGGATGATGACAAAGCGCCCGGGTCAGCCAGGGTATGTGAGAGACTGAGGGGAAAGAAACAAAGAAAGAAGGAAGAAAGTGGGTCTTTGCGGCTAATTTCTTCCAAATGACGCTCTGTGGTCTGTGCCCTTGTAATTCCACAACTCAGCTGAAGATGCTATGTTAAAATGTCCCCCCCAAACCGGACTATGTCTGCAGCCGTCCTTAACCCATTTATCTGCCTTCTTCAGATCTAATCATAATTTATGACTCACTCACTATATTTCTTCCCTCTGAGTCATTTGTTTTTGCAAAACCACAAAAACAAAATCTTTGAAATCTGCCCTCTTTGATGTCATAAACTAAAACATTAATTATCCAGAATGGGGAGACTGCTTTGCTACAATTTAATACCGAAAACAAAAGTTAGAAGTTTAAAATAATCAAACTGTCAGGAAATGGCAAAATATATGAATAGGGTTGCAGTAAATCTATTAGGCATTTTCGTTCTGTCTTTCCAAGTAGACTACTATCTTCTCTTCCACCTCCATTCTAAACTGAATTAGTGGAAAAGACACTGTGCTGGTGGCACATCAGCTTAGGGTTTCAGGCATCAGGATTGACTGGTTTATTCTGCATTCTTTTCAAAGAAATGTCAGCTTTTTTAACATTGCATCTTTGGACAAAATACACAATGTTCAGAACACAGAGTTATAGAAGCCTTTGTGGACTGCAATTCCTAAATATCTCTTTTAAGGTTCTTCAAAAACACACTTCATTATGAAAATGTTCAGTTAGACTACCATTGATTGTGTATAAGCACGGAGACAATAAAATCAGCCTGACAAACCAAGAAAATACTGTAGTTTGCGTAGCAATTTTGCCTCTTGAAACAACAGACTAGCAGTAATTTTCCACCCACCCCCTCAAACCCAGCCAAAGCTGATGACAGAGCCACCACAGTTACAGCCCAATCCAGGGGGGTTGTGTTCTTTCAGGTACACCCACGGGTAGTTTAGGGAAACCCTGTCGCTCTGTCATTAAATACCCCCTGCCACAGAACTCATACACACACTGCTTTGACCCCACTCAAAGCGGTTCCAGGCAGTTGGGTTGGACGGGCCTGCTGGGGTGGAGGAGTGCTAGGTGGAAGGGGGATGCTGATTGAGCTTTTGCATGGGTGTACTGTGTATTCCCATCCAGGTCCCCTGCAGCTAAAAGTACATAGGACAATTCTTTACAGTTCCTCACTACACATGTACACAAAGAGCCACATGGACACAGACACAGTTCTGTCCTACCCTGAAGGTGTCTTTATATCCTCTGGAAGATGGGTGTTAAACTGCCTATTGATTTCTTCTTACTTCTCCTTCAGTGCACATCTCAATTTAGCTGCTTTGCTTCTGTGTGTGTGTGTGTGTGTGTGTGAGAGAGAGAGAGAGCATTCCTTTCATTCAGAGAGATAAGAGTGGCCTCCAGACATTCTTGATGCCCCCCTGCTTTGCTCTTCTTAAACCCAACTTAAAATCTATCTATCCCTTTATTTCTGCTTCACATTCATTCTCTCATCCCTTTTTTCTAGCCCCCAACACAAACTGCATCGACAACGTAGAATCCTTTGTTTCACCAATCTCTTTTGTTCCATCTTTCTCTTTGTTTCTTCATTAATTTGGACTACATTACAGTTGCCTTGATACTCTTGGCCTGCATAAACACCATTTATCAAAGCAAGCTGATGTTTGCACCTCTAATTCAAACAGGAAAGTCAGACTGTGGCTGAAAAATGGCATTCCTTGGAACTGTGTGTGTGTGTGTGTGTGTGTGTGTGATTGTGTGTGTATTGGGGGGCATGTTGTGGCTGTTATGTCATGATCCCATCAACCTACCAGCCTCCCCAAACTGACCTGTGACATAAAAACACTAGCAAATGCAGGAAGTCACATGTGTGCACTCAGCCATGAACTCCCACATTGGAACACACACACACACACACACACACACACATAGACACACACACTTTCCTATGCACATACACCTGCAAACAACACACACATTTATACTTGTGCATTGATCCACTCCCACATGCGTCTATACACACACAAACATCCAATGTTCAGGTGTGAGTCTCCCACTGATAAAGGCCCAGCAGGTCAAAGGGAGTCTTGATAGACCTGCTGGCTCTGTCTAATGGATGTGAGTGTTAACATGGGAAGTAACACGGCTGTACATCTAAACATTTACACTTCTGACAACAGAGGAGAGATTGATCGCTGCTTTTCTGTCTGCACTCTGCACTTCTTATCACAGAGACCTAATTAGGGATTGACATGTTGAATGTGAAAGGTGACATCACAGTGCAGGTTGGAGTAAATAATTAAAATGGTACGCACAAAGATGAATTTAAATCCAAACTGTCCACTGATATTGCTTTCAAACACACCATACAATTCAAGTAAATGATGGCATGTTTTAATTTAGATTGCAGCTGACCTGATGCAGTGGGATCAAAAAATTTGGGGTTCAGTGTTACTCATGGACAATTCTACATATGACAGGAGGTGCCAGGAATTGAACTACCGAAGCTGCTGTATGTCTGCTCTACCGCCACGAGCCACAGTTAGATGAAAGGTCCTCAGACAAGGCACCAAATGTAATGACAAAAGAAATTCTTGGACTTGTTCTGGTGGCAATTTTCCCAGCATCCCCTTTCTTTGTCTTGAGGTAAAAGGAAATTAATTAATTCATTATTTCTGAGTAAAAAACTATTGACAACTCTGGTGTTCACCTGAATTCATTGGAAAAGTAATACAGCTAAAGATTGTGACTAGCTTGCGAACACAATGTAGCATTTAGCAGCAAAAGAGATTTGGTGGTGTTGAAGACAAAAACTACTACTTTTTTTCTTTTTTTTTTTTTGTCCTTTTGGCTTATCCCAGGCTTGGACCTGCACTGCACAGCTGGGGAGGGGAATGGGCTGTTAGGGGTTCAGTGTCTTGCCCAGAGACACTCTGACATATAGCCAGGGCCGGGGATCAAACCACTGACCCTGTGGTCCGTGGACAACTGCCTTTACCAACTGACCCACAGCCACGCTGAAGACAAAAATTACTACTGATTATCAAAAAAAAAAAAACATTTGTTACTGTATGTAGCTACAAAGGCTTAGTAGTTTGCTCTGTTTCTGTTTCATTTTGCTCAGTCAGAACAGCTTGTTCACCTGCCCCAGGAAAAAATTCACTCATGCTACTTCTGTTAGTATTTTTACCCAGCGCATTATACACCTCAGGTTAATAGCTGTTATATGGGAGCATGAAGACACAAGGTCAAAGTAAGAATTGGCCAAATTTGTTGGGAGATTAAGTGGTTCCCTTTGTTGGAAATAATCTATAAGGCAACATCAGAACAAATACAAATTTAAGATGAGGTTATATTTTTATCCAAATATCTAACAATTTGTGGTGCTTCCATTTTTTTCTGAATATATAATAACACATAGTTATCATCTTTAGGATTTGTTATGCAAAGGAGATCGGTTGCAAAAGCCTCTTTATTTTAAACAGAGAATCTTTTTTGAAGTCCAGAGGTTGCCAGGTCAGATCTGGGTCTGTGGGTGGTCAACTATTGTTTTGACACTGGCACTCATATTTGTGGTTTGGTAACATTTTCCCATTAACATATCTCCTGGCAGCATTGAGGGGTCAGGGGTCACCTGCTGCAAGAATATGTGCAGGACTGGGCCTGTGGAGGTGTAGAGGCAAGAGGTGACCGAGGAAAATAACTGTCATTAGGTAAATTCATGTTCACTCTGTTTTATGAGCTTCATTTGTCTCACTGTTGGGCTGTGGCAAGAGGATTGTCAGACCACCCTCTCCCACCAGACCTAATTTCCTGACTTAGCACCAAGCATCACCTACTGCTCCAGTGGGTGTGTGTATGTATATGTGGAAGGGGGGATAAGAGCGAGTTGACAATGTGTTTTGGTGTTTTTCCAGTCCACATTCCAGTTTGTTTTTCACACTTGAGACAAAGAAATGTCTGAAGGCCTGCGATGAGTGTGAAATAATGAAAAACATTTTACCACAAGCCACTAATCATGCTGCCTCTTAACAAGGGTTTACATGCAAACATTACGCAGCCGGACACTGCAGCCTTTCTTTAAGTCGCCTATGATGTTGTGACTTTGCTGCGGGCTTATCCCATGCCAGTCTGCACCTGTGATTGTGCAGCTGTTGTCTGATGAGCTGATTGATAAGTAAATCTTTTCTGCATCTCATCCTTCTCTGGTAAAAAAAAAAGCCAACTGTGTATCACTGCATCTTTAGTCCCTAAATCCCTCGCTCTGTCACCCTTTCACCTCTGTCTCCCATGGGACTCAAGCCTGCTCTAACCAACTGGCCGTCAGTCTCTGAGGCCAAGACGGCTATTTAATTGAGCCCTCTGTGAATGAATAAGGGAAACAGAGGAAAGCAGTGCTCTGGCCATCAATAATTAGGGCGGACGCTGTGTTATCAGCCATTGATTATGTGTGAGTCATTATCTGAGGCCAAAGCCAGCTCTTGTTCTGCTTGCGTTAGCCCATTGCCCTGGATTGAATGATGAATTACCAATCAATAGCAAGCAGTTTGATAAATCCCCAGTCGGAATTGCTCTGAATCTAGATTTTATTTCCTAATTCTCCTTGATGTAGTGGTAAATCTAATCTTTATAGGCTCTTTTTTGCATCCTGCAGGCGGTTGTTTCACTTCAGTCTTGGCAAGACTGGGAATAAACTGCTGTAAAAAAAAAAAAACTGTAAAACGCTGCTTAAGCTGTAATGTTTATAAATAAAAAATCAGCCAACCACGGTGAGGAAGAGTGGAGGAAAAAGCTGTAATATTTATGATGGTGGTAAAAACATGTGAAATATCACCATGACGACATGTGAGCAGTCTATTCATTTGGTTAAGTGATCAGTGTGTTGTAGATGAAATAGTGTGGCAATGGGTTTGATCCTGCCAGGGTCCCGTGCTGCCCACTGACTCACCCACACTTTGTGTAGTTGATTAAGATGCCCTATCCTCCTCCATTACATTAGCTCATGAACTATAGGGCCAATTAGAAAGATTAAAATAATAAAAGCACCTGCAGCCATCTTTCTTTTAAAGGTTTAAGCAGAATTATGTTGACTACGGGCACAAACATCCTCATTAAAGCATGATAACATTAAGCTTCTAGGTGCCTACTCTAAAACAGTTCAGGTGGCACCACTGTTCCCTCCATGCCCTCTCCTCCTCAAGGAGAGCCTGGCCCCAAGCATGTAAATGCAATTATCCAAATGACTGAGGTAACCTTTAACATTGCCATAATCATGTTGCCGGTGTCCCATTCCACAATTTGTAGCTGGTAATTACATATTTAAATTCTGCTTGCCCTTGGATGCATAAAGCAACAAATAGAGACATTTGCTTTAAGCTTGTGTGTGTGTGTGTGTGTGTGTGTGTGTGTGTGTGTGTGTTTATAGGAAACAGGAAATGGTCATCCAAAGCCTCCTTCCGAGCAGGCACAAATGTAAACACACGCCAATCCTTTCTCCTGTGGGTACGCTCCAAAGAGAATAATTTCAATCTTTTATTCATGCCGTTTAATGTAACCCTTTAATCTGGGTGGGAACCCAGGGGACCTCTAATCCAGGAGTGCCAGCCGCCTGGTGTGCGCTGTACACTGCTCTGAGTACATGAGCCACTATTGTGGTTCCAATCAATCACACACTCATTACACCAGCACTATAAATGCCAAGGCATGCCAACAGCCATGCCCAAGGCCCCAGTCGACAGCTCTTCCAGATCATGTTCCTGCCAGGTCTACCAGTGTGTGAGCGTGATTACCAGCCATGCCAGTCTGACTATACTGCTGTGTCAATATGTGCTGAGTTTGCCAGTGCCGTATTGTCATAATGCACGTGTGCTGTCTTAATGCTGCAAGGCAGTGGAACAAAAAATGGCTTTCAGGATGTAAGAGCCCGCTGGGGATGCTGGTGCCTGCTCCAACCACTTGTGATCATTCATTTGCTTTGCCAGAAAACTGCTTGGATGAATTGAGAAATGCACAGTGGCATGATGGGATATTGTCAGATTTGCATGATTGGTGTTTTTATCCATGAGGATTGTTTCTGTAACTCAAAAGCAAAAGCATTTTCCGACACCAGGATTGATTTACAAAGGCTACCGTCTCAGGTGCACAATTTTCACAGCTGTGATTTTCAAAGGGGCATTTTGCTTCACAAGCAAACTTAAAGCACTAAAAGTTCTTCTGCAAGTCCTGCTTTATTGGCTGTGGTTGTTTTCAGAACTACCAGAAACTGCCAGGCACACGTCACACCAGCCAACCTCCTCCCCCCCTGCTAATAATGACCTGCTGGTAAACAGAAGGAAGTGCAGAAAGGAAATTTAGAGGAAGAGGACAAAAGGTGAAGTCACAAAACCTTTGCCGCTACCTTTACCTCTGACGGCTGTTTCAAAGAGCACAGTGTGCTTAGTGATGACCTTTAACTGCATTCTCAAATGGATGATCCTTTGAAAGCATGATTTTAAGAATAATCTACAATGTTTTGATGTTAATAACATGTTTTGGTGATTTCTCATGCTAATTTGCGGAGAAACCTTCTATACTTGGAGGTGAAGTCCCAGTGTTTTATTCCACTAAAGGTAAAATTTTGACATTGTTTCTATAAACAACTGACTAACAGTGACATAGTGGTTCATAAAAATACGGATTCACATTTGATTCTCTAAATTTCAGTGTCTAAAAGTGATAGTGTCTAAAAGCATATGCCCCCGACAGAATATATATTTACACAATTTCCTCTGCTGAGGCATGAAATTGTATCACTGAACTATTGAATCCAGGTACAATTTATCTGGATAAGCAAAGTGTAGAGGAACACGTTGCTGCAGTTTGTATGCACATAATTGGAACCGGCTTAAAAGAGAAAATGGAAAGTGAGTGAATGTACAGTATACTAATGCACTGGCAGAATGGCTTTTACTTAGAATAGTTTAATAAAGTTATTACTGTAATGGTGCACCTCAATTACAACAATTTGAATGAAATAGGAAAGAGTCCAAAAATGCATTTGGGAGTTTAAGATCAATATGAGTAAGCACAAAAAAGACTACAATCAATACATACAAACCCATTAACACAATTACTATAACATATGAATACACATCTGACTCACATTCCTCTGCTCTTTCTGAAAGTTCCTCTTGTCCTGGTCTGCTCTGCTCACCTGTAGTTCGTCCCAGTGGTTATCACACAAACTGGTCGACTGTAGAAACACACAAAGCTTAAGGGAGTTCTTGTACCACTTTTGTCTTCGACTGTACACAGGGGTTCTTGCAGCCACTAATAACATTCAGACTAAAAAAAACTATAAGTTTCCCCCGAATTGCTTACGACCAAGTTTTAATGGTTCTCACTATAGTTTATCTGGGTGTGTGGTACTCCACATTATTCGGCATAATACTATAATATTCTTCAATAATCCTTAATTGGTTCCTGGCTAATGCGTTAAAAGAAAGGGCATTAAACCATAATTTGTTTAATTTGTTTGCTTAGCTGTTCTGGAGGAGTTTGAGTTAGTGTCACTCCTCCAAGTTATTAAGATGGTGCAGCAGATTAAATAAACCAATTGCTCACTGGACATTATACTTTCTGTTTTAATCAAATATTCTTTTGAGACCAATTGGCACTGTCTGGTTAACTTTTTCAATTAAGATTAAGCTCAGGATCTGTTCCAGCTGCTTTCAAACATGTTATAGTCAATCCAGTCTTTAAAAACTGAAACCTTGACCCCTCACTGGTCTCCAACTTCAGACGTGTCCCTAAATTGCCCTTCATTTCTAAAGTACTCAGAAAGATCATGCTTACTCAGCTGCAATCTTTTTTAAAGGAAAATAGTATCCATGAAAAATTTCTGTCTGGTTTTAGGTTACATCATAGCACAGAATCGAGTGGGTGGGGCTCATGGACACAGCTCTGAGATGGTTCCAGTCCTATCTAACTATAACTATTTAACAATAAATATATATTGGGGAGCATTCATCTTCTGTAGAACCAGGAGTAGAACCACTTATCCTGTGGTCAATGGACGACTTAGCAGCTGAGCTACAGCTGGTCAAGTTCTGCCTGCACCATTAATGCAGATCTTGACTCTCTGGCATTTGGGTTTTCCTCGAAGGGTCTGATTAGCTTTGACAGTCAGACCAGAGCAGTAGATTTAACCGAGGCTGTTAGCTAAGGCGAGGCAGATTCAGACTTTTAGTGATTTGAAAAATGCGATTCATGCTTTTATCCATATCCAAGCTGGAGTATTGGTCTTTGGTCTTGAAGAAAAGGTGATCTTTAAATCGCCTTTCCCTCATTACCCGAAATGCTATATTTTTCCACTCTTTCATTAAAAAAACACTCTTTAATCTGTGTTTCATTTGTTTTTATACTGAGGAACTGATAAACCCTCTACACGATCCACTCTTATGTCATAAATGTATAAATAACCTTATTGTCAGCATAATCTGTATAGTTCAGTGAAATATTTCCCATTATCAGGTGCTAAAGGCACTTGTCTCAGGGTTTTAACAGTTAGGCCTCTTTTGTCAGGAAGCCAAATATCAACAAGTGTAGTGAAAGCCGACTATTAGCTAGTGGACCATTGATAGTGGAACGTTGCCACCACTGATTGGTATATTTATCTTGGTGGCCAGCCCAGTACTGACCTAAACGATTTATAACACACACATTTGGTCTGGAACACAACTGCAGAGATCTGCCAAGCAGCAGGTGACTGAATTAACCAGGAGGGCAAGAAAAGCAAAATGGTTGTTAATACAACACTTACACATCATAAAACACAATTATGCCACAGAGCCCGTTTAGGCCAATGTGTTCTTCTGGAGTGCTTGGTCATGTTGACCTTCTAGCAGTGCGGAGATTATTAGAATAAGTGTGTCCACAGTGCTAAAAGAAACACTGTTGAGCCACTCGGCTGATATGTTCCTCCCAGCCTCATTGACTTCACCCTTTCCTCATTCATGCTTTTTTAGGCCATTGCTGATTGGCACCATTGTCTGTCAAAACACCAGTAAAAACAGTTTTATCATTTCAGTTTAGCCGCTTCACCTTTTGTATTGTGTTTAAGTGAGGCTGGGAAAGCATCTGGGCTTTGTCAGGGGAAATCAGTTAAATTCCAGTGTCTCAGTCATTCAGCAATAGCCCAGCGAACAGCTGAGGTATCAAGGGTACAGACAATGTCAGCGGAGTTGTATTGGCAGCATCCTGCAAGCTTGCCAAGTCTTAGCCCGGCTTTAATGGGTTTTCGCTCAATAACAATGAGAAAGCGGAGAGCACCATAAAGACAGATTCAGCCAATCATTTCTGAATCTTAATAAGGACAGATGCGTTTTAAAATGGCTGTTTCGGCACAAAAGCCTGCTTTCCACCTCAAGCTCTCGTGCACTGCCAATCAAACAAGTTGCAGTAACTTACGGTCTAGCAAGACTTTGGGAAAATAGCCCAGAGGAGGAATAGCTTCAGTACATGCTTGCTGTATATCAGTGAGGGAGCAGAACTGCTGAGGAGGATCATTTTTCCCGAACAAGTCTGTTGAAATCTAACCCAGATCAGCCACACCGAGCTACACCACACATGAACAATATTTATGCTCAGACATTCACTCGATTTATCATAATAAAAAAGAGGGGGGGGGGACACATGTGAAACTATTCATGCATACTTACTTCTCTTATTGCACTCTCAAATATTGATGCCAGGTGTGTTGGTTGGATAAACTCTCAAAAGACAAGTAAACTCAAAAGAGAAGCCTGCATAAACACACAGCTGATGTCCCTTAAATTACTAGATAAAGTGTGTCTTCCCCTAAAGCTGTTGTGGTTTTTAAGGAGAGAAGTTCTTGCTGAGTCAGTCACAGCGGTTCATCATCTGACAAGCGGTCTTTATGGAAACCTTGTCAGCTAGGACTTACAGTTAGATGGAGCTTCCTGTTTAGAGATGACAGAAGTAACCATTGAAGTGTGACGACCCATGAACTGTTATCATGCCCCAAATACAGTGAGGTCAACTACTAAACAGTATGGTTTTACTCTCATAGTGCATTTTGTGCACTGCTGTTTTTAAATTTCTATTCCCCCCAGAATGCAGCCACTACTCCCATTCAGACATGTCTGGGGCTGCACTGCAATCTGGTCTATAAAGTTGTAACTACTGCATCTACTTCCAATACTTTACATTTTCATTGTGTATGCAGGACATTTTAATCAAAGCGAGGAGCTCAGGAAAAATCATTCCTGCCTTTTTAGTTCGAGATACTGGCAACAAATACTGACAAGTAACGATGATGTTGGACACATTTTCCGTTGTCAGCAATGGCAATATGCAGGAGTACGTTGTAAACCTGTTTGGATTATGTTGTTTTTCCCTCTAAATAGAGCATCAAAATTTAGCTTTGACATCAGGTCAAAAATGTTGTACCATTTTGTAACATTTTTACTATAACGGTTGTATGACTAAATGGATGTTAATGGTGTTACTCAGTTGGTTCACAACTTTGGTCCAGACTTAAATATCTCATAAACAAGCTACAAGGACTTGTGGAACTAGATGATCTTGAGCAGTATGAAAATTGTAAGTAGTAATTTACATCATTTCATAACATTTTATGACTATACTATTAATTACGGATTAATCAGAAAATGACTCAATGATAAATTGAAGAAATTAGCTTGAAGGACACTTTGACATGTGAGAGTGGGGGCGCAAACCACTGACCCCATGGTTGATAGCTGGGCACTGTACTAGCTGAGCCAGTGCCCCCTCCCTCGTTTCACCTTTGCCACAGTTTACAATTGTTACTGTTTTAGCCGTGAGAGCATAGATTCATTGGAAAAGAAGCTGAATCTGAAGCCAAAGAGCAACTGGACGAGTGAACCGTCAAATGAGATTATCACACAAAACAACACCTGGTCCTACAAATTTCAGCAGTGACCTTCATTAACACACAGGTAATAATCGACCTTTTTCTTCGAGTAATGAAACAATGTGGAATTTGGCGCCGTCCTTCACTGTTCTCCTTTTCTCAAGCTTTTTAAACCTTGTCCCTTTCAGTTTTATGCTGAGGGCAACAAATCTGTGGTGATACCCATTCCCTGTGTTTGTGTTTCTACAGCGAATTGCCTCATCTGTTAAAAATGGGGAGGTGATGTATCTGGAGGGATGAAACATTTATCGAAGGACGATTTTTCATTAAGGTAAGGAGAGAGCTCCCATCAATATTTCAATGGCCCTGCCTGCTCAGAGTGTGTCAGAGTGTGCAGGCAGTGTGTGTGTCCTGGAACATTTTGTAATAATCCAAAGTCCCCCCAAGGATAGTCAAAATGCTAGATCATATTTTAAGGTCAAAGGTAAGATTGTTATTTTTAGTGTAGATTCGAAGTTTGGGAGTTGTCATGCACAGATACAACAAATGGGTACATTGTTTTTTTTTTATCTACTACCGAAAAAAGCCCCAAAAAAACCCAAAATACTTATTATGCATTTCTGTTTCGACTGATTCTTCTCCATATCTTCCATCTTAATACAGATGTGTGTATGTGTGTACACTAGTTTCCAATCTCTCAGCTCTGCCATGCTTCCACACACTCACGTGCCCTCTCCCTCTCTCTATTAGACGTCTGTCTGAGCAGCAGTTCTCACACATTTCCAGCGTTCCCTGTGCTGGTTTTAGTCACTTGCATGAAATATTCATAGAGGGAGAGGCAGGTTCAACTCGTACTCTTCTGTCCTCTGACTTCCATCCCTCTTTCCAGATGCCCCTTACATCACCCAGACTCTCTGTGTTAAGTATTTGATAGATTTTTTCATCATTTGGTTTGGGATAGTAAAAGCTCAGTTGGTAAGGCAGTTGTTCACAGACCACAGGGTCAGTAGTCGGATTCCCGGTCCCTCCTAGCTCCCTGTCGAAGTGTCCTTGGGCAAATCCCTGAACCCCAAGTTGCTCCCAGAGGGTCAGGCTAGCACCTTGCTTGACAGCCACCGCCATTGGTGTGTGTGTGAATAGGTGAATGAGAAGCAACATTGAAAAACATTGTGTCTGTTGGGGGAGACACGTCTTTCTGTCAAGTTTTTATATTTTTTATCATGTTATATTTTTTAAATGAGTATCATATCAAATTTCATATCAAATCAATGAATATACCATATCATATCAATATCTATCTGAACTTCAGGACAATACACTGGTGTTTAGTTTCATCTGCAACATTGCATTTAGTTTTATAATCTAATTGATAATCTAATAATATATTTTAAACATATATGTAAAGTCTTGTTCTGAAGAAAAAATACATTAATTAAATATGTTGGCGAAAATACTCAGCCAGGTTTAGTTATCCGAAGATTAAATCATGTCAACTGGACGTCTTTTTTTTGGTTAGAAACATTTCGCTACTTATCCAAGCAGCTTCTTTTGTGTGAAGAAGCTGCTTGGATAAAAAGTCCTGTAGACATGATTTTATCTTCATATTATTTAAATATAAAACACATTAAAATGTAACATTTCTTATTATCTACTGGAGGTGCAGTACAGTAGTTTAGTAGGCTTAGTAGTAATTTAGAGGCTCCCTTCCTCCGCCATTAGCTTTTAGTGCAAAAGTGCAAAAGTTTCCTGGCTATTGAGTTTCACATGTTTTGTTTCTATTTTGTTTTTTCGCATTGTTTAATATAAGGTTCTTGTGAGATTTACACTGACCCATCACACATTACTTGGTAAAAACTGGCTGCAGATTTCCCTTTTGTGAATTAGTTTGCAGTAAATTGCCTAAACCCAGCTTTAATTTGGAAAATGCACCGTGTAAGCACAATATAAATTAAAATTCGGAGCCACAGGCACCACGGGATGATTTCTTTATCTCTGTGGACTTTGGGCTGAGTATTAGCATTGGCTTGTATGCAGTTTACAGTATATGTGTAGGTGTGTTTCTAGAACAGTATATGATGAGTGACAGGTGGTGAGTATGAAACCAAGTGGAAATGATGCATCCACTCATCAAGCTTTGCTCCTACATTATTCTCCTCCTATTTCAGCATCACTTAAGATGCATCAATTTGTTTAGTCCTCACATACATATCATGTTCAAAAGAGGCTCAGTATTTCAATGCTCCTTTATTATCTTAGCTGGGAACATCGCTCCTACCCGACGTGTTCACTTCATGTAAAGTGTGAGCCATACTGTACGTGACACATATTATTACACTGTTATAGAAAATTTGCCACATGATAATTGGACTGGCAGAGAAATATATGAGTTGAAGTATGAAGATGTGAAGCATGAGGGGACCAGAAAAGCATGAGTGGGAGTGACAGAGTTGGAAATGACATGAACACACCAGGTATTGGAGATATGAGGAGAGAGAGAGAGAGAGAGATGATGAGGGGTCTTATGAATATTTGATCTTGTGGTGAAAGGGGGCTGGCGAGGTGCAAAGCGCTATCCCAGAAGTCCTTGTGATGAGTGGTGCTGTAAAAATATTTACCTAAAACACAACACTGTGGGACATGAGCAGCGGGAGGGAGGAGGAGATATGTGTCCTTCATCCTTTCCATTTCTCCTTTCCCTCTGTTAATGCCTCCTCTCTCTTTCTGCTTCACGTCAGATAAAGTGGGTCAGCATAACACATAAGTACAGCTTGGTTGGGAGGGGGAGGGGGGGTGAGCTCCAAGTGAGATGGATGGAGAGAGGTAACGGAGCCAAAAAAAAAAAAAAACACTGCAACGAGACAAGGGTGAAATGTAATGACGAGAGGTGCAGGCGAGTTTGAGTTTGAGAAAGAGTGAGAATAGAAGAAGATGCGGAAGAAAGTGTGAAGAGAAGCATGAAAGAAAAACCAATGATTAATTCATCTTTACATTTCAGTAGGCCACTTGTGGTGCGGAGCTGCCGGATGCATGCCCTAAGAGGATCCACATGATGGAGAGTCAGCCATTACCATGTTTAAAGAGCTGCCTCCCAACATTCCTCTCATCGTCCCTCCATCCACTCTCGTTTATTCCCCATTTAGCTCCTTAGGTTGGTGCAGTTGTGTTTTCAAAGTGTTTGAGACAATGAAGCAATGAGCCAAGGGAAAGGTAGAGATTGAATGCAGGATTAGCGCGGCCTGCGCCTGTGGGTGTATTTACCCATATCCAGTATCTCTGAACACATGTTTACTCACCTCGCAGACATCCAAAGGCAACCTTGTCATATTTCCCTCAGACAGATCTGTCTGTTCCTAAGGCCTGTGTGACTTCAGAGCAGGCCAAAATAGTCCCTGTTATTTATTCTGCAAAGAGGAGTCACTGATACCAACACAGGTGATAAAACATGAGGGCAAAGTTTTGTTATCATGGAGGCAAGGATTAATGTTTTATTAGAGGGGTAGGCGTAATATCGGTGTGTGTGTGTGTGTGGTAAGTATTACGAGTATTGGTTTTAAAGAATCACGTCATCCACAAATTGCTTAACTTTCAGCACTTTTCACTCAAGCCAAAGTATTTTCTCATGACGTTTTCCCTGAGAAAATATTTGTTCTATGGATGGTGTTTCTGCAGTAACAATTGTGCATATTTAGAATTTTTAACACACAGTAAGTCTATTTGTTTCCATTATAATGGGGTGAAGGAATATTTTTTTAGTTATCTATACACAATTTGGAGTTCTTGACTTTATCATACAAATCTACAAACTTTCACACAAATCCTTGAACACACCTTAATCATTCTGATATGTCTTACTATACACAGTAAATGTCAAAACATAATGAAATTCTCCAAAGGAAAGTGTTGTGCATGCAGACAAATTCATTTCGATTTTCTTGGCCCAAAAGTAGTTTGAGTTTATCAAGTCTAAACATACAGACAGAGATACATACCACAGACATGTTGTTATATTTCTGATGACGACAGTCCTGAGTAGAGATGGATAATTCAGTATTTCACACATAAAACCAAAACCCAAGGTTGGTAATAAATTGTGTATATGTATGTGTGGCCGAAATGACCCTTAACATTTAATCAAATAGTGATGGAGCAGGTGTAAACTTGTTCCAAACTTATTTTCCTTAGTAGATCTCCAGCAGACATGTTGACAGTTTAGGGGAAAGATATTGTGATGTTGGTTTTGCAAAATAGGCTGCAACCCAGTCACTTGAAGACATTTTGTACCTTCAGACTTCAGTTTCCCTTCCTCTGTTTACCAAAACATCACTTCTATCACTTTGTGTTTAAGTAGCTGCCAAGACAAATCCAGCACTTCTCAGACTGCTCAGACTGTGCAAACCTTTGTGGAGTACCTTTACCTAATGCCATCCAACCCACCTTGGTCCCCCATAAGCCTGCCAGCCTAGTTGAAAACATCAGGACTTTTCTCAGGCTTATCAAAAGGAAAATAAAAAAACAACTACAAAGCAAAGAGGTCTTTTTAAGTCCTGCACCGGGACATCGTCATGAGTGCGTCGCTGAGCTCCTCATCGACATCAAACAGTTGGCAGAGGGTTTGCCAACCAGCTGGTGCAGATGGCTGGACTCAAACGGGACATTCTAATGAGAAGCAGGTAGGGCATTAGTAGTCTGGACGGGATGGCAGTGCCCAGGAGAGCAACACCCACTCAAACCCACACATGCAGCTCTAACAGGCCATATAGAGGGAGGAGGTAAGTATGCACGCTTTAAGTAGGGAGAGGGGACGAAGGAGCACCAGCCCTATGAATTACTTTCTCACATCCGTTCTCCACACATACACATATTAAATCATCACATAGGCTAGTTTTGCAACACAGTGTGTCAGAGTAAAAAACAGCATAAGACAGGCTGTTACACTGCTGGGAGGCTGAGGATTCACTCACTCTGTGGCGGAAAGTGGGGGTTAATGGGTTCATCAGCTCCAGTCACTAGCGGGCTGCCACTGCCACCTAGTGGGCTTGCTGGGTAAAAGTTCAACCTGCAAAAAAGATTGGGAGACTAAGTAAACTGAGTTAGGAAGAACATGCGCACCATCTAGAGGACACTGTGAGGTGGTGTAATGTGGGGGAAACCCAATTTATACATTTGTGACAATTTATTTCTTCTTTTGGAAGAAGAAGGATCCATCCATTTACAGACTAAGATCATTTGTGATCATTTGTGATCAAAATTGTATCACCAAACAATTACCAAGGACCAATGACAGACAATGAGATGATAAGCATTAATTTGCCAAAGAGAAATATAGAAGTGCATATGTGCCTAGCAGTAATCAAAAAGGCTAACACACCAAATACCATAGCGTGCGTGTGTGCGTGTGTGTGTGTGCGTGTGTTTGTGTGCACAGATTGTTTACCCTCCAAAATAGAAGCTCATAGACTAACAAGACTGGACCAAAGATCAGATCTTCAGCTGAAAACATGTGGAATATTTGCTGTAGATTTTACCTAATCTTAGTGAACTGTTTTAAAAACTCACAGATATTTAGAATATACTTGTCTGCTCCGCTTTTAACCCAATGACAGATGGGACAGGGTCACACACCCACAAACTTTAACTGGATAAGCGGTTTAGAGAATGGAGAGTTAATGGAAGATAGATTTTACTCATGGTAAAAAGTAAACCAGCAGGATTACCAGAGGGGTGCTGGCACCCTGATGTGGCCCTTTATACAAGGCTAATTGGAAAAACCGTTTGCATTATGGGAAATCTTGGATTGGTGTTATGGCGGCTTTAATGAGGAGTAGCTTGGGTTGTTGTTGCTTTTGACTTTCTGTCTGCTGTGGTAACATCACTGTCAAACCGATCACTAAAGGTTTCAGTTGGAGGAAGATTTAAATTATAGGATGTAATGACGATAAAGCATCAAACTGGCACAGTGTGAGAGTAGTTTGTACGAATTCAAGTGAAAAATAATGTGGTTTACAACAAATATCCAGCAGAGGTCTGTGTTCAGCAGTGTATGTCTTTCAGAGCAGAAAAGCCACTGCAGCAGGAAACAGGCTTGTGTGGAAGTGTTGCATTTAAAGTTCCTTTGTGATATCCGAGCACTGAGTGTTAAAGGAAACACAACATGTTTACACGGTTAACTGTAGCCAAAGTCATAGAAAATAGATCATCATAGATGCAGCTCTTAGTTTATTAACATACACAAAGGCAATGAGTTTTTATGCCGGATGCCCTTCCTGTTGTAGCCCTACCATTTTTTCATCTGGGCTTGGGACTGGCACCAGGGACATCCTTGGTGCCTGGTGGGGCCACACCTGGGATTTGAATCCCTGACCTCCTGCATCCCAATTCAATGCTCTACTACTGATCCCCCAGGCCCCGTACAAAATAGTTCATTTACCATCCAAATTGACTGCGACATGTCCGACATGATGTCCATACAGATAAAAGTACATATTTCAATAAAAACCTATAAAATTAACCTATAATTAACACAAGGAAGAGCAGAAAAAAACAAACAGGAAGTAAAATCTCTTTATTGGCTATTTTATTTATGCTCTGAACTTTAAATACAGAGTTTCCTATCTGCACTTGAAGGCAGCACAATGGGGAAATTCCTTCTGAAACTGGGAAAAAAAACAGAGGTGAAAACATTTATCCTCAATGTATATTGAACACACCTCGGACAGAGAGCAGTTTAAATAGTTGTGTTGTTGTTTTTATCAGTTTGAATAAAATCATTGTTTACATTAAATTCTGCAAAATATGATCGTGATCAATATGATGCTAATTATCAGTTTATCTGAGCTTAGCCTGAAATACCTTTTGTAGTTTCCCCCTGACGTTTATAAGGCCGTTTAAATTAGGCCACAGGCTTTAACTCTGTGTTACAGTATGTATTCTTAATGTAGTTTGAAGGCAGAGCATGTGTTCAGTGTGACTCAGCCTCTTCTATTTGAAAGGTTTTGTTTTCTATCTGTTCATAATTACGGCTCTTTGTTCTGCCTTCACGAGGCTTGGATTTATTGGCTATACGACACCACAAAAACCGAATCCTGCCACAGCAATTTGATAGATGTCAATATGGCCGTATTTCAAAGGAGGTTATCCTCGGGGAGACTATAATTAGTAGTCAGTCACAGTGTATGAAACTGTGGCACACTGCTCTGGACAGGCCCACAGAGTTTTATGAGGCCGTGTGGATAAAATCATGGAAATGTTTACGAACATGATCATGAGCAGCCACAGATGTTTATGGAGAGATTATTTTTTTAAAAATACAAACTTTGGACAGTGCCGTTTGGGTGTTTATTTTGAGGAAAATGAAAAAGCGTGCAGATATGTGGAATTTCAAAGACCTCCCAGAAAATAGTTTTTACCAACACCTTCCAAATAATAACAAAAAATACACAGCCAGTTAAAACATATATTGAGTATACATTGTTGTTTCTGCCTGTTTATTTGAGCTAACTTGGGAAAAGGATTGATTTTATTATGATAGCCATACAAAGAGAATCATTTATCTATTTAAGCAATTCATGTTTGCAAATGTTAAACTTTTAAAGTTTTGAAAGTTTTGAGTATCAATTAAAAATACGTCGTCAAATAAACATTTATTAAAGCAGGGGTTTTTCTAGGAATGACTCAGCAGAAACAAGTGCATGAAGCCTGATAAGTGCCTCCGACTATAAACCACGGCTGTTTTTCCCCTGCCCATCTCTTTTGTGGCCCGTAAACTCGGATCATATGGGTTCACTATGGGTTGAAATCAGTCACAGTCTGTCTAACATAAGTCAAGCAGACAGGGATGATGGGCTTTAGGAAACCATTCATTGCAGCAAACATACACTTTTCAAGCCCCATTGAAACACTGACCTGCTCCAATGATCTGAGGGCAGACTCTGTGTTGCAGTTATAGCTCACTGTCTTTGTTATTCTGGCTTCATGTGAACGTGTTAATTTTATTTTATGTATGTTTTCTTTTTTTTTCTTTTTTTTTTTACGTAGTTGTTTATTTTGTCAAGAGCACTTAAAGTACTAAAACTGCTATGAAATCCCTTGGCAAAACGTAAGGATGACAAGGTGTGGTATACAGTGAAATAATCATTAATCATAGGAACATAAATAAATCATTCATAATGATGATTAATCAGATGATGACAGATGGAACAATGGAACCAGTACAGCCACAATTCTCACTGACTCCACTGATGTTACACACACCCTCTCAGTCATGAATGTATATTATGGTTTTGTTAGAAATCCTTCAACAGGAATTGTCGCATTAGGAAAAGAGAGAAATGGACATAAACTGGTTATGTTCACTCCACGCTTATCACTGAATGAAAAGTATGATGATCTTTTAGATTAGTGACATATCTGATCATCATTTCTCGGGATCTGTGTGCGCTTATCACATACTTACTGTATTTCCCTCACAGTGCAGCTTTTATGTGCACTTCATGCATGCATATAAACTGTTTTTTTATATATGTTGTGTGCATACTGCACAAGTATTTGCTTTTGCCGGCATTTCCAGATTTGTATCTGCAGTGCACATAAGAGGCTGTTTGTTCCCATCCAGTCTGTGTGTTTGTGTGCGTGTGTGTGTGTGTGTGTGTGTGTGTGTGTGTTCCCTCATCCCTGCCAATGTTGAGCCAAGGGCCCATCTGGCTCCTATGAGGGCTGCTGCTTCACGGTGTCTCAGCCTGATTCATGGTTGCTGGACAGCCTCAGCTGCTATCCCACTTCCACCGTTTTACATCACATACCTCTCCAAAAAACACTCTGCATACCTCCCAGCTCCCACCGCTCTCCCACCGACAGACAAGCTCTACAGAGACGATATTTCTCCGAGTAGGTAGAACCCTTCAAAAAATGTTGGCCGTAATTCACATTTGCCTCCATCCATCTGCTTTACGAAATCTGTTCTTGTTCTTGACCTGGGAAGCCATATTTGTCTTTTCTCTGCCTTTGCTTTCTCTCGTGGATAACCAAATTTTACCTCAACTGCCACAAACCATCTGTACCACACCCTTACAGAAGCACGTGTATGCAAATCACAACCAACTTTCCTTCTGTGCTGTTTTTCCTTTCTGTCCCTTACACGCTCCGTCTTTCTTACTCATTTTCTTGTCTTTTCAACTTTCACACTCGCCACCATGACGTAACCTCAAATGTAAGGTTGCCACTCTGTTCTCAGACTCACGGCCAAACCCCACTGCATTGCTAGGTGATTCTGTTGCACAATCTGGAGCCATGAGGTACTCATAAAGTCTCGAATATGCACTTATAGGAGCTCCCCTGTCAATCAAACAGAAACACCACAGAGTCCATAAAAAGGCAAAAGCAAATAAATAGAATGAATTATGAATGGGTATCGACAGTTGGATGGGAGTCATATCCTCTGCTGACAGTGTGGCATCCCACGGCCTGAAACACAGTGCAGAGAGATCAGCGCTACTACTACTGTACTCATACAGTGTGTAATGTTAATGTGCCTTTAATATTCAACTGGTCTGTATTAGAATTGTGTGTGTTGTTTTTTTGGTATTTTGTAAATCCTCTTTCGCTATAAGTTCAAGCATATATTATTCGGCATAAATCAGAATTTCAAGCTGAATTTCAAACCTTCGATATCCGCATTTATACACTATTGCTTGTTTCAGCTGATGATGAGCAAGGCCTGAAAATCTTCTATTGTAAACTCAGTAGAATTAGAGCATGTGTCTGGTTTGTAGTTTTCACTTTCCGAACTTCATTAATTCAGACTTGTAGCGTTAAGGCTACAGTAGGTGACTTTTTTAAATTTAACTGGCAGCGGTGCAGAGACTTATTTCTGTCTGATCAGTAGGTTCTTATTTATTGAAATTTGATCACGACGACTACCTGAAGCACCTGGCAGAGGAGAATAGAGCAGATTGATTTCCAGTCCTGTAGTAGTACAATCCTAAATTGTACTTTAATGTAGTATAGATGGATGAGTCCTTATTAAATGATTATTTTCAGGTCATTGGTAGGCAATAGTCAAACTGCTTTGCATTAAAATTGTTGTATAATGGAGGTTTGTCATGTGTCTGATATTGGTACCAAATATAAACCAAAAGAAAAGTGGAAAATAAATAATCCAAAATCTGATAAGCTGAAAGTTACAAGTGCATGATTTGAGTTACTCCAACTTCTATTAAATTAACAGCAGTAAAATGTTATTCCAAATTGATGCAAACTAACAGAATAAAGTTTGGTTGGCATCAAAGTGACGTAACATAAAGTAGATTTGAAAGCAAACAGAAAACTCCAAACCAAAAACAATGTAGCCATCTGAGTATATGAGTAAAAATATAAATGAGAATTATTATTATTCCTGTGTACAGGGACCTGATGGAGCTGTAGTATTATTTTCATGGGGTAATTTAAATATGTTGACCAAAATGTTTTCTATTGTCATCATCATTTTTGTGTTTCATCATTGTATGTATTAAAATATGAAGTGCGAAATGACACACCTGCTGCTGGTAGAAAGTTTTCGGTCATGTTTGCACTGCTTCCCCGCGCTTCCAGAAGTCGAGCTAAGCTGAGGTAGCGGCTGCTGACTGTAGCTACATATTCAACGTACAGACAGGAAAAGTCTGAACACAGTGTTTGTCCTGTGCTACAAAGTCTTCTGTTACTGGAAACACTAACAAATCCTAAAATCAATTGTTTACTGTGACCCATTTCATTTCCAGCAAGGATTCACGAACGGTGCTTTGAATGGCTGTTATCAGAGGGATACAAAGAGGAAAACCACGTGAATCGTTTACACTGAGTTTACAGCCTATAAGCTACAGTAGCTTATAGGCTGTAAACGACTTATACGACTTATCGTGGTCGTCTCCGACAGAATGATCAGAGTTTTGTTGTCTGACATCTCTGTGTTAACCCAGAAGACAGTCAGGAGAGATCAGAAAGCAATAGGCTCTGCCAGAAAGTTCATTTTAATTTCTGACGAGTCTGCAGCTTTCCTGTTTGTGCTCGCAATCAAGCTTCAATAACATCAAGTGGTAACATTAAAATGGTTTGTGGCATGTTATTGTATCATGATATTAACATAGCGCTGCACACAGGAGGCCCTGAGGTCACCGCGTAGCTTTTTACAGTTTCATCGTCTACAACATTCACACACACACACAGAAGACATGTGATTTCTGAGCAAAGTAAGCCCCTAAAAGCAGTGCCAGTGAGCAGCTGAAGAGTGGCACAGTGCTCCTATTGATGCTCCTGTTTTGCCAACCATCATTTCCTAGAAATTCCTGTCTGACCTCATTCTTCCAGCCCTTTCTCTGTGATCTGCGTCACTGTCTGCCAATTGTCTTTATGAAAAGAAAAAAAAAAACATGCACGCTACAACACACACAAGGTAGGTCACACAGCTTCTGCTGACACATAAAAAGCACTGTACATTTTATTATCTTCTCTGTTGTGTGTTCCAAAACACACATCTAAATCTGTATCATCCAGCAGAGGTTCAAGCCCGAAAGAGGGTTCAACAAAGAAGCAGCGGTTTAAATCAGTGGTTTGAATTTTGGAATACATTTTTTCACTTTGTGGCATTTTCACATCTGTCCATTCAACAAAATATGCTGTGAAGCTACAGTTACTAAAGAATGTTTGAAAGCAACAAAATATGCCTATATCTGAAGCTTATTAATTAACACGTTATATCTCTGTCTTTGTGTGTGTGTGCATGTGTGTGTGTGTGTGTGTTTGTGTTTATGTGTGTGTGTGTGCACGTGTGTGTGTGTGTGTGTGTGTGTGTGTGTGTGTGTGTGTGTGTGTGTGTGTGTGTGTGTGTGTGTGTGTGTGTGTGTGTGTGTGTGTGTGTGAACATTGTAAAAATGAATTTATGGTTTCCATTTCGGCTCTTTATTCTAAAATGGCTCCTGCCTGTAGCTTCAAATGTAATGGAAAAACACGAGAGTGGTATTGATCACAACTAACTCTGCAAGAACTATAACAAGCGTATTTCCTTTCTTCCTCTCCTTTTAACAAGAGATCATATGACTAGTTAGCAGTGTTCAACCCACATCTGAACCCCTGTCTGGAGCCATTTCTCTCACTGCTTCAAGCAAAGATGATGTTGTTTCTTTTTCAGATTGTACATTTATAAGAATGAGAACAATTTAGTCCTCTGGTGGCCACATTTTCTCTTTTATAGATTCCCATGGGGACCGGACCAGCACGATAGTGGACGCTGTATATTAGAATCAGAAAATTAACCCATTAATCAATCAAAATGAGAGGTAGGAGGACCAAAGTAGCTGCTCTATGAAACTGGATGTGAACATAGAAAAACTATAAAAATCTGACTTTATTTTTCAATTATAATTCAAGAAAACATTTTAAATAATACAACAAAGCCCAAAACAAACAGCAGAGTAACTACTTTTCTTTAGATTATATCAGCTCAGTGACCGATCAAAGACATGTGATGCTAATAATATAATTATAATTCAATTATTTATGATGCTTTTTTAACAAATTTGTCTCAACCTTTGTCTTTTTATTTGTTGTACAATTTGAAATATTCTCTTCATAAAAAATCAAAAGCTTTGTGATTTTTTTTTTTCCCCCACTGAACTGTTTCTCCTTTTTTGATTGATTTTGTTAGTTTAAGGTTACTTCAGAAAAAATTGTAGGTTTCTTCTTTTTCTTTTTCTGGAAAAGGTACCAACAATTTTAAAAATGTCTGTGGGCAGAGCTGGCAGAGGCTGGGCTGGGCACAGCAGAGTAAGTTGAATTCCTTTCTCATGCCACTTAGTTCGGGTCCCAAACGTGTCATATTGTAGCTTTTCTGATTTGCTGATTAGCACTAAACACAATGCACAACTTTATGCTTTGAGCCTATTGCGTTTGAAAAATTAAGATTTTTGCCTTGTGATGGCACTAAGATCAAGAGACCGACAAAGTTATTCAAATTCATCATCTGGGAGGCAGGAAAGAACAAATATGTTGACCCGTCACTGACACAAGAGGAAATCTTGGACAAAGACAAAAGAAATTGATCCAAACATGGAAACACTGTGCTGTCATTTGGAGTAAACACCGTAGGCCTTAAATGTCAAACTTCTTCTAATGTCACCGTAGTAAAACTTTGGCGTTTGTAACTTAACCACCACACTCCTTTCTTTTCATCTAATGGGATTTGAAAGGGTTTCCAAAACCCCTGAGTCATACAGTTAACTCAAAAGAGGCCAGGTAGGCTGACGTGAAAACATGCTCCCCACCAACTGTGGTTGAGTATGAACAATGAAGGCTTCACATGCAACAATCATTAGCAATGAGAGCAATGGTGTGAGAATGCATCAATTTACAGTTGTGTATCTTCTTTTGGCTGCATCTTTAAGTCTCACACTGATCCCTCCTCCTCCTCACATGCCCTCTCCTCTGTCAATGTGTTTTTCCATCCAGGGGTCCAGGGGTCCAGGGGTCCAGGGGTTAAGTTGTCCCCAGCATGTGTTAGTGCTCAGGTCAGCAGCAGCCAGGACCTGTGATGACAGAGTGTGTGAATGCCGGGAAGTGTCAGGGGTTAAGTGTGTGTACAGAGGTTGTATGGCAAGACAGGGTAGATAGAAATACTGTCTTCAAACTCCCTGTGCAAAGACGAAAGGACAGATGTTTTGAGGTTTTACAGTTGTATTAAAATCAAGAGCAATGAGCTGAATTAGCAAGACCTAAGTTAACATGAACTTGCTTGATGCTTGTAAAGGTGCTGCACAGTGGGAGGTCTCAAATCAGTGAACATGGTATCACACAGCAGGCACTGAGGGTGTTGGCAGTGGTTTCAAGCTGCCTTTTAACCAGGTCCTGTGGCTTTAAACTGGACAATGCTTTATTGGTTGTGATGTGTTTGGAATAACATCTTTTTTATTATGACCTGTCATATACTTTTTTTTTCTTTGCAAAGAAACTAGGGAAATCGATTTCTAGTGTTTTCTAAACTCACAACAATGTTGCTGGAGATGTTTGATCAGATTCACAGATGGAAAGTAGGTCCCAGCGAACAGTAATAAAAGCTGTGTATTATGACTCTAAATCATACTTTCATTCATCAAGTTCACTCGTTCTGCACAGGAAATAAACACATTCAGATCTTAGGGGAATTTGGAGTTTCCTTTTTACCTACCTGCATGTCTATGGACTGAAGAAACATCCAGCATGTGGGGCAAACCCACATGGACACAAGAAAATGTGCACACACTGAGCAGCTGAGATGTCTCTGTGCTAACCACAGAGTCGGCATGCCATCCAGTTTGTCATCGAGTACGTATTTATTTTTTAATTATTCACCAAGTTTACTAAAAGAGGCACAGCACACACTGTAGAGACAATCAGAAAGGGTTCTCACACACACACACACACACACACACACACACACACACAGACACACACAGCCTGAGTGACATGAGCAGCTGCTGGCGTGATCTGGAGGTCATGTTGGATCACAACACTGAGGACAAAAACAAATTCTTTAACCCAGGGGGTTGTCTAAGATGTGAGTTACTGGATCACATGGTTATACAAGGCTATGAGTGTTTCCCTCTTTGTGGGTGTGTGTGTGAAAGGGAGAAAGAGAGAGAGAGAGAAAGCTAGGTACTGTGTATGTGAGCAATGAAATTTAACATTAGAGATTTTTTTTCTACTTGATTACATTTATTTCCCTAAACGGGCACAGCAGGAGCTTATCTGTCACAGCAGGAGAGTCTCTAAAACCCTCAACTCACACGATGCAGAACATAAAAATAATTAACACCTTTATTTAAAAAATGTGCTGTACCACACTGAACCTCTTACAGGTGTGAACTTTAAGCCAAATAAGGCGATAAGCAATGTTACTATTTTGTACTAATGTAAAACGAGAGGTGTAGATGTACAAACATTTCTAAGGCTTTTAGGCACATCTAACTAATGCTAGTGCCTTATATTTGCATTTTCGGAAAATGAAGGGATTGTTTTCCTCATTTTAGCATGACAAATGTTAGAAAAGAATATGGTTATTTAATTTGGATTTATTTGAATATAGCAGTATGTGTGGAGCAGGAAGACCTGTCGGCAGTTCAGCTGTCCAGTGATCTAAACATTTGTCATTATCTGGCAGTATGAAATGCCATTAAAACGGGTTCATTTAACTATACTCTGGGGTGTATTAAAGAAATAATAGGCTTTTCAGTGCAGGGGAGGCTTCATTAATAAAAGTAATGTCTTAGCTTTGGAATTTTGCAGGTGCGATTTGTCTTCATCTTTAATGGTGTGGACTGATTAAGAAAGCAAACAGTGCATGTGCGCCCCAGTGTACGTACACCTCCTGTACACATCTGTTCGCAGAAGCATGTGTCCACAGGAGTGTTTATGTGCACCGCAGGTGATTAGAGCACCACTGCTTGTGTGTGTGTGTTTGTTGGTGCGTGTCAGAGTTGTCTCATTGGCCGAATTATTCAGGCTCCGCAAACAGGGCTGACAAGACTATGAGTGATCTTTAACGTTGCTATTGACTTAGACTTTATTTATATTGTGTGGTCCAGTTTCACAAGCGGCGCACAGCGCCACCCCCACTCTGAGGCCTGCGAGCAGACACGATTAATCAGAAGAATGTTATAATTAGGCTTAATACCCTCAGGCTGCATGAACACACACAGAAACAACACTATATGTGAATGTGAACATAATGTATGAATGCATATGGTGCACATACACACACACAAACAGAGGGGGCCCTGTAAGCAGGGTGGAAGGGTTGGATTTTGGAGGGTCTGGGTGTGCCGTTTGTCCAAAAAAATGCTTTAAGGCTTGTTCATTTCAACAGAGGTTGTTGTAACAAAAGTCAGTTTGTTACAGTAGCGAGGGGCCAGTGGGGGGCATTAATACACACTAATGCAGATTTCTGAGCATTTCCAGGCATCCGTGAGAAAGCCCGTTGTGTTCAGTGTCAAATCTAATGTCTTATTATCCCCATTTGGCTGGGTCTATTTTGGTTGGAGGGTTCACATGAGCGTCTTCAAAAGTACACATTTGTCTCTGAGTGCATTTGTATCCGTCCACAGAATGAATCACAGTCACTTGCTGTCTTTTCTCAAGTTGTGGCAAAAATAAATACAAAGACTCTATTTAGTAATTTGGTGCACTGGATGAATTAAATAAAAGAATAAAACAGCAGCTATTTTCAGAACTTTTATTTTATTATAAATAGTACTGATAATGCACTTGTACACATGACATTATGTCATATCGTCATGTCAAATAATACAAAAAAATATATATAGGAAAGGACTTAATAGACTGATTTATTCCAACACAGACAGATGTACTCATAAAGGCACTCTGTTATTTTGAGCTGTAATTTAATGGATAAAGTACCATTTGTTACTCACTTGTATATGTATTGTGGAAAGTTTTACAATGATACTGTTGACATACAGTCCATTTGTGACAGTAAATGTGTCCGGAATGCACTGGAAACCTAATTGACATTTACTCCATTTGCGAAATGGAAACAGAAAACATTCAGAGCAACATAAAAATAATACAAATATACTTTTGGCTTTGTAATTCCTGCTAATTTTCAGTTTTTTCCTTGATTCATTCTTCTCATAATGACATTATAATGACTCAGGTCCCTACAATTGTGGTCCTCTCATTGCGCTAGTACAGCAATATTAATGTTTCCTATTTGTTTTGGACCTAAAAGCCTTCAAAGGCACATGTGTTTTTTTTTTTTTTCAAGATCCCAACAAGATCCCAACAAGATCCAGAGTATGGATCCAAATTGTTTTGTAAGACTTCAGAGGCATGTTTGATTATGTTTTTATTTTTGTTTAATGACAAGGTTGACTCTGAGTTATGTGATATTGCACTTCTGGGTCAGCAGGGGGAATGATCTTGAGTCTCTCAGTCTCTCAAATGTTTCTTGGTCGTGACTTGTGACCTGCTGGCTTTTTCTCAATGGGTGACGATCTTTAAAGGTTTTTTTTTTAACCCAACCCTGTGATCAATCTTACCACCTCACCCCTCCACCCTTAAAGCCACTTCTCCACCATCCTCCTCTACTGCTCTCTCATCTGTCACTTTCCCTAATGTCACCCCCTGACCTCCTCCAAGCTCCTCTCTAAAACTACAAAAGGCAGGGAGTCCTGTCTCAACGTCCGAAACATCAATGAGACAGAAGGACAGAAAGGCAAAGAGAGACAGAGAGAAAGAAGGGGGGGCATGGGTGGAAGGAATGTTTGAATGAACTCTCTCTGCAGTACAGCTGTGGTGTACATTAGAGTTTCTGATACAATACAAAAAAAAAAAAGAACACAGATTCATTTGCTCACGTTTGTTTTCTTTCTCTCTGGAATTTCTCTCCATGTGTGGGATGCTGAGATCTCAAATAAATGCAATAAGATCAACAAAGCCCTTTTCTTTTTTCCCCCTTCAGCACACAATTTTGGGAATAATTTGGAGATACATGGAATTTCATATGTACTTATGTGGCCCTTAGATATGTAAACATGTTCCTTCATGCATCAGCTCAAGGGCTGGCAGTCTGTGGCAGTAGATTTAGGATTGATGTCCTCACAAAGACCCCACAGACAGAGATTGGTCACTGAATTTGCCTCCTCGTGGCACTGTAAGATGGTCACAGCTCCACTGCACCAGCCACATCAAACACTGGCATCTCTGCCGTTTATTAACAATTCTAACGCAGCACAGTTGTTCAACAGTTTTTGGTTTGATATTCCTTCTTGTGTTCCCTTCTTTAATTTGTCCATTTTCCACCAAGAATTAATAGTATAAAGTCCCACAGTAGAGAAGGTGTCCTGGTAAATTGTAGCAAAAAAAAATTTGGTCCAGATATTATAAGATTTCCATCACTGTACGTACAAATGTTCCTTTGTGAATCCAGAGCTTCTGATCAGGTGATTTCATGCCTTAGATAAGGAAGGGCACCTGCAAAAAGAAAAACAAAGGTTGAGACAGGGATTTTTAAAAACACAGTGGAAAGATGATAAAAGAGATATATGACCGCGATAAATTTTGGGCACATGATTTATCACGCCATTCCACTAACATGTGGCTACTGTTAGCGTAGCATGTGGTTTTGGGTGTAAGGTCAACAGAGGGAGATGTGGAGACTAAAGTGTGAAGGTACCTTGAATAAATGCAACTATAAATTCCAATCTGCAGCATCACAAGGAAAATATGATGTGTGGTTTAGTTTGAAATTTTAACTATACTGAATTTGTATATTTAAGACCACATAAAATGCTGACCATCACAAAAATGTGTACTTTCATTCTTCATGATGTCTTCATATATATGCTATTTCCCAACAAGACCTAAAGGCCAATAAGGTCTTGCTGGAAAACAATTTTGAATTATTTATTTATTGGCCTTAAATCAGTAAAATAAAACGTATCCAATCAAATATCTGCTATTGTTTTGAAAAAAGAATTAACTTGTCCAATGCTGCTGACACTATTAGCTCAAGAAATAAGATTATAAATTCAGTGAGATCAGGCCTGATCCTTACAAACGGAAATAATTTTAGACATGTATTGTGTTGATTAAATTAATAATGGAATAATTAAAGTAAAAACTATTTAAATTACTGATGTAGTTTATATAATTGTTTTGGAAATGTAAATTGAAATGTACAGTACTAACTTCATAGGGAAAATGTTTTCATATTTTAATGAAATTATTGGCTTTTTGATATACAGCTATAGATCATTTTATCATTTGATAAATGAGCTGAGTACTCACAAACTACCATTACTGGGGTTTATTGGACTCTCACTCTATAAAAAAAAATGTGAGTAACAAAAAATTAAATGCATTATAATTTACATTTAAAAAAAATAAACATTGCTACTGGAAAAGTAAAATTGTTGGTTTCTTCTCTTAATAAATACATATAATCTCTCGATCCCTAATTATTGTTGCAGGTCTTTGCTCCGATACAAAGGAAGTGATCTATATATGTACAATATATGTTTCTGGACAGTAGCAGCTATTGTGATCTTTGATTGCATCACAGCAGAACAGCTGAAAATGAGCACAACCTTACAAACACCACATCCAACAATAAAGACCCTATAGTAGTGGCTACACTGACTGACAAGTGACCTCTGTTAGGTGCTTTGCCATGTCTGCTTAGCAACAGAGACGTTACCTAAATAAAAAGAACACATAATACCTTTGCGGATTACTGCTAATATTTCCTTGAGGCAGTACAGTGAGTACTACATGTCATCAAAGTGTGCAGCGGTATGGACCCGTTTCTGACACTGCGCTGGAACCTGGAGCAGCGCTGTTCAGCGCTGCTTCCCCAGCTGACCTCAGTCCTAGCACCTGTTTCTAATAGCCGCCCTGCCAGAGGCTATTAGGATCCATCCACCCCCAGAAAAGACCTTTCCTCTGCAGCTCCAAACTCAACCGCACACCGGCTATCCAGTCGCACTGATTAATCACATCAAGATGGACTGCTCAGGCTCATAATGGAGTGGAGGTGTATGCATGTGTGTGTGCCGTCTTGGTGGCTGCCTATGAGCATGAGTGTGCACGGTGCCACAGGCTAGCGGGTTTTTCGTGTGTGTCATCCTAATTCTTTATTCTGTCAACTTTGAGATATTTAACCGAGATATTTCATTAGGCATTTGCTGCTCTCGGATATTAAGTTAGATATTCATTTGATACCTGTTGCCTCACAGAACTACATGCAGTCAGACTCATTGGACCGTTGCCATGCTCTTTGAAGGGCCCGCTTGTCTCGAGGTTGCCACAAGGTCAGTGGATGAACCTGATTGGTCAACCCCCTGTGGACCAAAATTGAAAACGGCGGTCGCTGTAATCACGTTGTGCCAGAGAATGACGTTGTCTTCCAAAGTTAGACAGAGATTTGTTTGAAGTTGATTTTAACCCTTAGAGTAACAATAATACGAAGTGAAAAGACCCTCTCACAGTTGGACAGGTAAGAATTCTCTGAGGGCAAACAGTCTGCTATCGGACACTGCTGCAGCTACACTTTACCCTGATGGGAGCTGACTCTACATTGTACCTGACCGCACGGTTCAGCATCAGTGCTGGGCCGTTCAAATCAGATCTGCACAATTAACCCCAACACTTGACACTGCATGATTGGACCCGGAAAAATGTTTGCTGCCTTTAACAAGCAGCTACCTGTGCACTGTCAGCTGCATTTAAGTGTTTTTTTTCCATAGCCAGAATCAAAGCAAGGTATTTGTGGTTACAGCATATGTGTCCACTGGACTCCCATAATCATACAGTGTATCAGCTGATTTGATTCAGATGTTTTCATTTTAGTTCTTTTACTGAAGTAAGTGAAAGGCCACTATACAAGCAGTCAGCAATTTGAACTAAAAAACTGAAAAGGTCCTTACACTGCTTAAGGCCATCGAGTTAAAACAAAGAAAAAAACAATCATGTGGCTTTATTATTTTGTGGTCACATAATCCCTGAGGACTGAGACAAGCATGTCTCCAGAAATGAGTTTTTTAGGTTTTTGACAAATAAATATCAGTTTTACACAGCGACTGGAGAAGCTGTATACCTACCGTGGTGCTTTGTTAAATCATTAGCATAACTGCAAAACGAACTAATCAGCAATTAATCAATCTAAGGACCCACAACCATGTTGATATTTTTGCTGCTTAATGGGTAACAGATTTACACTGCCTGTATATTGAGCTATGTCTTTGCTCTGCGTCCATTTAAGCTTCTTCAAAAATCAGGGGGAAAAAAAGCCAATTTAACACGAGATACTATACAATGTATCTCAAATAATCATAATGTTTAGACAGAGATACTTTTGTCCATACAGTAAATACCACTATTCAATATTATCAAAGTTTTTTCTTTTTGTTACTGAAGAAAAAATGTCAGTTGACAACGGCAGTGGTGGCCTGTCACCAATCAGACGTTTACAGCAGTAACTTACTTCTGAATTTCTATGCTATGTTAATTCTGCTCCCCCTCATTCCATTGCAAACACAAAACCGTACACTATTTTAATATTTAACAGTTTTTATAGTTTTTAATTATATTGCAGATTCAAATTTTAAAGACATACTGACTTCAATGATTACAAGGTGGTGTGTGAGCTGCTCTTTACATATTAGTGCAACCTTAATAACTGACCAATATGACGATAAAATAATGACGGCAGCCATTTTTAGTCCTTAAATACTTTAAATAATACCTCTTTACTTAGAGTTACAATATGTCACATTTTTGAAACATTTTTCTTGAGAAATGCTTCATAACTTATCGTTTTGTGGAGAAGTGCTGATGACACCTCCTGGAACATGGAACAACATTTGCAGCAGTGCATTGATATTTGTTTCTAAAGGTTTATGAGCGAAACTCTTTTAACCAGCGAGAGAAGGTACCTTGCATGTATCCATGACGCTCCACAAGCTTTGACATTAGTTTATGATGCCCTGAGTGGATTGATCTACAGTCTTATGCTACAACTAGCTTGAGTCCCAAACGTTAGATATTTTCAACAATCCACATAAAGACACTAAATGAACAATGAATTGTCCTGTTGCACATTTTGTGTCTGTCAGTCTGCAACCTGGACTAGCTTGTTAGTCTGTGCTGTAGACCTCCATTGTTGTCCAAAAACTATTTGATTTATTTCTTTCAAATATTGTGAACAAGCACTATCCAAAATGGACGGTCACAATATTTTTAAAAAATTGTTACAAATGCTCTGAACTGCAACTGACTGGATTAGTTCACATCGCTGTACAAAGTTATAGAGAAAAAGTGTTTCCCAAAATGTGTTATTGTGTTTTTTTTTTTTTTTTTAATAATTCTGAACCTAGTTTTATTAAACACTAGTAGGGACAATACACTGTTGATTTTAGTGTCTGTATGGTTGTTCCTCTTATAAAATGCCTAAGGTTGTCCTTTAATTAAAGGACCTAAAATACTACTTCTGCCACTGATTAGTGACAACCAACAGTTGTATTAGATATTGAGTCGTTGGTGTAACAGGTTTAAAAATATGGATGGTCAAGCCGTGTGCAGCAAATTGTATAGGGCATATTTCTGAAACACAAAAAACGGCTTAGCTTTAATCTAATGTTATACTTCTTTTTTATGTTTAATTTTATGGTTTTGCCTATGCTTGTTGCTTTTAATTCTTTAACTGTTGGTGGTTGGTGGTCATTAGCTTTCTTTGTCTTAACTGTAATTGTTTTTTAACGACTGCTTAAATCTGTAAATTGTTATTTTACTTTTGGCTATTGTTGAATTTAGCATGTCTGGGTGTGGAAGCAAAAGGCGAGAAGAAAAAATATGAAGTCTATTGACCTTACTTTGTCCGTACTGGCCATACTGGTAGGATGCCACATGATCAACAGTGTACCCCGGTGAACTGTAAGAGGGGGGGCAGTAGGACTGTGAACTGGGCAGGGAAGGCAGAGCTGACATGGATGGTACACTGGTGAGACCCTCCAGGCCCTTGATGTGATCCATGCGCTGGCTGCAGCTGGCAGCCATGGCAGCAGGGGGCTCAAGGCCACCCGTCAGAGGGGAGATGGCATAGTCGCTTTGGGGCTGATGTGGCACACCCCCTGGGTTAAGCAGACCCATCACCTAAAAGTAAGGAAGGAAAGAAGAAGAGAGAAATTAAAGTTAAATTAGTGTTAATTACTTAATTTGCGGTCAAACTGTCCATCGCCTGTTTGTTTGCTTAAGAAGACGTCATCATTGAAACTGTATATGCTGCAATGAGGCACTCTCAGTACTGTGCCCACTTTGTGATTGTGTTCCCAAGACCAGCGAGCTAAGGAATAACACAGTATGTGGCAGACATGTTTTTCTGTTATTTTTTTACTCTGACAAACCTTTATAATACATTGAATATCTCTCATTTTATATGTATAAGCATGGAAGTGTGTGAAATGTGTTTCAACATAGATAAAGAGATAGACACATACTCTCACACTGTCTCAAGAAAACCCCCATCACAAACATCGATATGCTCCCAGCAAGCCCGTTCCAGACAGAGATAGCACCAAAGAGGAAGAATTAAGCAATTTGTCTCAGATCCACGGCTCCACTTATTCTAAAATTCCTTTTTGACACTGCTCCAAAAACCAATGGCACAAGATAACAACTTATCTCCAAGAGAGATATGCCAACAAAGATAACACAAAAGAAAGGTCTGTGTGAGCTCAGCTCTGCTCGACCTCAGAATAGATTTGCAGTTTGAGAAATCCGTTAGCTCTTGACCTGGCTTTTATTAGCAACCAGATAATCGAATTTGGGGGAATATTCCTTGGCCAGCAAAGGACGGAAAAGAGCTCTGGGGCAAAGCTTTTCAACTGGTTTCAAAACAGACCAATACCGCAACCCTCCTTGTATGCTTGTTGAAATTACCTGTCTGTCATTAAAATGCTCAGTAAACCGTTAATAAGACATTGAGGCTGACTTTATCTCAGAGGAAAGTAACTCTAACTGAACCTTCTCCTTCTAAATGTATCACATCCCACTTCTTTCTCAACAGAGCAAAGACCTCAAGGCTCCTCCAGTTGTCCTAATAAGAAGCAGGTACGCTGCTCTTTGGGTCCTCTTGGCCCTCTAAGTGACATATTATTCTACATCCACACACACACATGGTCCTGCTTAAATCATTTCCCAAGTAGGGGAGGTGAATGGAGGAGTCCATGTGGATTTGGAGAGGGGAGTTGTATTTCCTCCGTGCCCAGTAACATTTTCCTAAAAAAATTAACCTGCATTTAGAAGGTTTGATTTAAACAGAACAAGAGTAGGGATATGATGAGTCTGAAACAAGACATAAAAAGCCCTCTGAGTTTGGAGAGAGTCTGGGTTTGTGCTTTTTCTGTCTTTTACCTACAGTATCTCTACCCATCTGCCCTTTTCTTTCTTCTCTCCCTGCCCCATGAAAACGCTGCTGGCTAACCCCTCCAGAACGCCGCTCTTGCCAACAGCCTAAAACGCCAGGTCCAGGAGTTAGCAGGGAAGAATGCTGGGATGGGGGGAAAACATCTGAGATGGGACATTCCTGCACCGCTGTATGAAATATATACAAATAAATTAGAAACTTTGCTTTTCATGTGAAGGAATGTGGAGGCAAACATTTTGAGAATGCAATCACAAGCAGCTTCCCTTGAGGCTGCAGTGTGTTCATATGCACACATATGCATGACGATGGTGCGTCTTGCTGCTTAATGCACAATATTGTCATGTTTTATGCATGAACCAGTGTTTCTCTGAATGTCTAAAGGGGCATGTGTTTATTCAGTCTACTATAGAAGAGTATAGAAGAGACCTATTGCCCCATACGGCTAAAGAAAAATTCCCAGGAGTAAAAAACAGTATCTAGATATTAGTATTTTCTTTGTTCCCTCTATATACACGCTGCAGTCTTATTTGAAATATTAAAAAATGCAATAATAACTCTTCTAAATCAAACAGAAGGTAGAAAAGTTGAGTTAGGCATGCTGCTCAACCATGTCATGTAGTATTTGTGTAAAAGATGTTGCAAAATCCTTAACTGATCCTCAAAATGTCATGGAGTCGATCAATTATCTACACCGTGCATGTGTGAGTGCCTGTAATTATGTGAACCTGTGAGCATGTGTGCGTCTGTCAAACTGCTGCAGCCTGTTCTCTGAGGAGTCAGACTGCGCCAAGCTGAGATCTCATTTTCTGCCTGTTAGGGTCTGTAATTCCTCTGTCTCCAGTGTTGTACCCTCAGTCAAGGTGCAGAGACCTTGGTACTTCATGCCCAGATAATTGGCTGTAATTGTCTTTCTCTTCTCATTTGTCACACACTCAATTGATCTCTGTCCTTCTAGAGTCGTCTCACTTTTCTCGTCCAACAGTGAGCCATCCATCCCCCGGTTGTGTGAGGACTACGTGAGTGTAGAGCGTCCACTGTTTAGTGTAAAGTTGATGTGAAAAGCATGTTTGACTTTTTAAAGCTCTGGATTTATTAAAAAGCTGTGTGTCTGACAGGATAAATCATACCATTCTCAAGTGGGTTCAACTGTTTGATTTCACGTCCAAATATAATTCTGCCAAGCTCTGCTGTGGCATGTACCTTTGTCTCCACAGATAGGTTCAGTCAAGCTCAGTCTTTTTGTCCTGTCCAGTTAGTGCATGACAAAAACTTTGATCAATACAATTATAATTTTTTTATTAATTATCCAATCCCAATTAATGCACTTAAAATGAATGCATGTTAATATTTTTTTTTATTTTAGCATTTTATTTATTTAGCTGTCCTAAAATATTATTTAAAGGATAACTTAAGTAATTTTCAAAATTAATTATATTTTATGTTTAATTCCCCCAAATGCTCTAATTCCATCAGAGATTTTGCACATGTGCATATACTCTTGCTCTACACTTGACTAAGTAATGAAGAAACATGTCACCAAGTGAAGCTGTGTGTCCCCGACACAGACAAATAAGCTTATCCAGCTTCCAGTCAGAAATGAAGCAGCTCATAAGACCTATTTCTGCCTGTAGTCTCACCTGTGGAGAGAGTCCGTTTCCTATGGCAGGGTTCATGGGGTTGGCTGGCCCTCCGGGGCTCACAAAGCTGTCCGAGTAGCCTGAGAAGGAATGGCGACTGGATGCAAGGCAGTAGGCAGAGCCTCCTTCTCCCTGTCCTCCACCACCAGAGCTCTGGTGGCCCGAGGAGGGAGGGAGAGGCTGGGGTCGATGCACCGTGCTGGGGGGGTCCGACACTACCAAAAGCATGATGGGTAAAGTTAAGAATTGTGATTTTAAAGTTTTAATACTTAACTGCTAATATCAAATTCTAGCTGAGATGTTACTGTTCACTTAAGCAGAAGTTAAACTACCATCAACATTAATAGAAATTTTAAAACAGGTCTTTTAAAAATGTAAACAAATGTTCAAACATTGTATTTTTTATATAAAAATCTATATCATGCCATTATGTGTTATACATTACTTTAATTTCAAAAAAAAAATTAAATATTCTAAAAAGCAATAGCAATACTTTGTAAATTGAACAATAATGGATTTCAAATATCACTTGGAAAAAGTAAACAAAAGTTCAAAAGTAACAAAATTACTTTAATACCTTGCACAGATAACACATAAAAACGTTTTAACTTCAATTAAAACTTTTGTAATTATGGATTTAATAATATAAGCATTTAAACCTCAAATAAATTATCTATTATCTCTCTGTAATAAATTACAAAGACAATGAGTTTTGAAATTTTGTTTTTGAAAACCAAAATAAAAATTTGTTGTCCATCAAGACCTGAACAAAACACTTTTATTTTTCCTCAAAAATGCCTTGGTAATTTTCATCAAAAACAAACGCCACGCTCAAAGCGCTTTTCACCAAAAATGTTATTTCTGCCAAGGACATGTCAACAACTGAAAAAATCTGTACAGTTAGTCCATACCTTGTGCTATGGATGCGGGGGAGTAGGTGCTGTCAGAGAGTTGATAAGATGAGATGCTGGACATGGCAGAGGGTGGGAAACCCCCTGGGATCAGGTGATTGAAGGTCATCAGTTGATTGGCTCCTGCTTGCTTCCTCCATCTTGCCCGCCTGTTGCTGAACCACACCTAGCACGACAATGAAGTTGTTTGATTAAGTGTTTGTTTGCTTGTGTTTGTTTCCCCCATGTCTGTTACCTCACACAATCCAGAGGCAAGAAATATTTAAACATAATTACAAGTACACAGAGGAAGGCAGATCAAAAATGTAAGTATGTGGAAGGAAAAGTTGTGTGTGTGTTATCTGGCAGGTTGCACTGAGTGACACGCTGTGTCCATATGGCCAGAGCTCTTGCTCAGCCTCCTTGTACTTCCCGTGTGTGTGTGTGTGTGTGTGCGTGAGAAATTGTGTGTGTGTGTGTAAAATTGTATGTGTGGATTTGTTCTTTTGATTCAGTAAACAAAGATCAACAGGTTTCTAACAACTCTGAAATAGGGCACAAAGCTGCGCTTAATTTTGTGTGTGTGAAGAGTATTTTAACTAAGTTATGGGTAAATGTGTGATCACAGTGTTGATGCCATCTTGTAGTTGAAGACGTTTGTGTTTTATTTCTGGTTAGGGTCAATTTTTACTTTTTTCACTATCTATTATCTGAATTTTGGTGTTAAACCCATTATTGCTATTACTGACCGTGGTGTGTATATCCGTACCTGCACCCTGGCTTCGGTGAGTTTGGCTCTTTGGGCGAGCTCCTCCCTGGTGTAGATGTCGGGGTAGTGGGTTCTCTCAAAGGCCCTCTCCAACTCCTCTAGCTGCTCTGCTGTGAAGGTTGTCCGACTGCGCCGCTGCTTCCTCTTCAGTGGCAGGTCAGGCTCAGACTCCACATCCGAACCCTCATCTGAATGACTTGCTGCTCAGGACAGAGAAGAATAGGATTTGGTTGAGAATCCCAATATCAAGGACTGGGAATCCGTGGATTTTCATCGCTGCACTGATTAGGCTGCTGATTTAAAGTGTTGGAAATTCAACAATTAAACAGGCTGTTGGCCAAATTCTGATTGTGCTCAATTTGTTATATTTTCACGTTGGTAGCTCTAACAGAAAAGCGCTATATAAGTGCAGAACATTTACCAAGTGCAGAACATTTACCACATTGGCTGATAAAAAGAATTCCAAAATCGTAACTGATTTGCCCTCTTTAAGTTGTTTTCTTTACACACAAAAAACACACCCATACACACACACCACCAGTCTTCATCATGGTCTTGTGGCTAAAACAGACCTCCATTCAGAAGGAATATTCCGAGCCCAAGGAATAATCCCTCTGGACAAGATTCCCAGAGAACCACAGGGGGACTGGTGAACTAAACACCACACAAAAGGCTAATTTGGATCCAGGGGCCATTCTTTGTGTGTGTGTGTGTGTGTGTGACAGTGGCCTGCATGGCCAGGAGCAGTTGGTTAAATAAAGAACAATTGTCTACTCAGTCAGGTGAATGCTGATCTACTTATTTGAGGACAACATTAAGAAATTGCTATGAGTCAGCTCTGTTATTTTTAAGCCTCTACAGTTTATAGTATTCAAATTAATCACATATTATTGTGACCAAGTTCCATGTCTGCCGTAAAATCTTTGGATGTAGTTTCACGCCTAACTTGATCATGGTCAGTTCCAGTGGTTGGAAAACTTCTCTGATCTTTTAGTTGAATCTACAATATGTTAGTTGTGCTGACTCTATAATAATCAAAATCAATCCAGTCTGCTATTTCCAGCCCTCTCTCTCCCTGCTCCGCTGTGTGTTCCACAGTCTGCTACGCTCTGCTATGCTTTGCACAGCCCTTCAGCTACTAGTTTTTATCAAGTTACAGAAAATAAAAGGTTGCAAAAATTCCTAATCAAGCAGAAATCATTGCTTCTCTCTAACTAGTTAGAAGGTCGAGTCTTGCTCAAAATCTTTTAGAAGTGAACATCTTTGTAACACTGCCAGTGCTGTTTTGTGAGTCATACATTTTTTCAAATGAAAGTCTGTTATTCATTGTGCAGAATGGGTAATTTCAGAAATACTGTATTTTTATAGTTTTTAATATAGTTTTATAGTTGGGTTTAATATAGTTTTTAGTTTTTAATATAACTTTATAATATTATATCATAATTTATTAGCTGCAAATATTTTTTATATTAGTAATTTCGAACTGTAAAACAAGGTACATATAGATGAGTGACAGTAAGTGTACAAAGTGTAATATTTGGCTGCAAAATGTAGTGGAGTACAGCTGTGCTTAAGTACAATTAAGCATCAGTACTTAATTACATTCAAGTAGTCAGTGTAGTCAGTACTAATTTAACTCAGTCATTTAGTTGATAGACTAAGCTAATAATCTACTGAAAACTACTGAAATGATGTTGATTTACTTAAAATCTATATGTTCATTACTGAGTATTTCTATTAATTGTTTTGTACAAACAAGTAGCATCGTCAAATTGTTGAAACACAAATCCGAACCCCAAAGTTTTTAAATTTGCATTTACTGCATAAACTCTCTCTCCACTTACAACATCTCTCTTTATACAGGCTTAGCAAACTTAACTTGTCAGAATTAGCTGTTGATAAATTTCTTGCTTGAGTAAGCAACTAATGCTTCAGTTCCTAATCGATATCCTAAATTTGAGAAATGCAGAACTTGAGTTTTTTGACTTGTCAACTGTGATGCAGTGAGCTAAGCCGCACTGATGTTATGTGGTCTGACAGCTTTTGTGTTTCTATTTTTCACCTCTGTCTCAGATCAGTATTAATACTATTGTTAGCTATGTTCTATGAGCCAGCAGCTTGGTTTTAACTCAGTACTTCAAACACTCCTTTGGCTTGATTCTAAGTTCACTAAGGCCAAAGCGCCGACTTTTTGTGTTACACATAATTAATTCCCCCTCAGCACATGGGAAGTTTTGTGTGCAACACTGTATTAGTTCCCCCTCAGAAGCAACAATAAAATACAAGAGAATCCAAATAGCTCAGGGCCCCTCATGTGAAACTGATCCGCTCTCCCCCTTTGGCCATTTTCTCCTTGCAACACCAATAGCAGTGGGAGTCAACGTAACATGCATTAGGAGCAAATTGGTAAAGAAACATTCAACCATGAGGCAGCCAATAAGTAAAATATTTTCAAAGGGGGAGCAAGAGAAATGGAGACATTGCCTTAGGCCTCTGCTGAATATCTTGAAAGTTTGTGCCCTTTATTAGTTACGTATTTTACAACAACAAAACTCTTAAAGGAGTGCTTGATTTTCCAAATGGCAGAAAAAGAAGAAACTTACAAAATGGCCAAAGTGATCGAAGATGTCATCAGCTGTGTTTGGAACAATTTACAAAACATTTCTTTTAGCAGCTTCCTAAGTCATATTCTTATCAAAGCAAACAACAAACACACAACAATTTGATATGACTAGGAATTTTACAGGAGATTTGTTTTAGATGGTGGGCAAGGAATTTGGGGTGTGCAGCGCAGGGCTTTTGAGTTTTGGACAGGATGGCTGAAAAACAAGACATGAGGCCTTTTGTGGCCTCCCCCTCCAGTTTCTGCATGGAGGAGGGCCGCTAGGAATGCTTTTTTCGCTCCCCCTTCAACTTTAGCAGCATGCACGTTCTTCAGCATTTCACAGGGATTTGGGCCCTGGGAAAGCTGAGGCAGCCAGGAAAATCCTTAATCATTTTGGAATTACCTATTGGTTATGACTGCTACCAGGGTTTCAAGAACTTTTTCAAAAGAAGCGACAGAGAGGCACCTCTCAAGTCTCTGAAGTCTAGTCGTGATAAAATCCAGAATCTGATCCTTTATAGAGGACTCAATTGGGATCAATTGTTTTGCTCTGTTGGATTGATGGATAACTTGATGTTAAGATACAACATGATAAGATGATGGGACAAAATGATATTGATGCCTGTGAGGAAGCTCAGTCAAGTGCAACAAGCTGATACTAAAATGCATTGCATTGAACATCGTACAGCTGACTGGTAAAACACTAAGCAATAAAAATGGCGACCAGCATGAAGAAAAAAGTAAAGAGAAAACATTACACTCACACATCTTTCACTTAGCAAACTCCTAGTTTGCCCAACAAACCCACGTTTTGCACTTTGGCACATCACCCTTCTTAAATAAACACCACCTTCTCCTTCCTCTTCTCTCCCTCCTCCTCACCCTCTCTCTCATAGTCTCCTTTTGTCTCCCTCCTCCCCATCTCTCGTTCCTTTCCACCCATATTTCTCTCTGTGACTCTCAGGCTCTTTGTTGCTCCACAGAGCTGAGGTCTTTGCCGACGATTTCCACGCTCCATCTGTGGAATCGGTCATGGCTCCCTCTGCCCTTCACAGTAGAGGGCTGTCACCTGCCCCACGGGGGAGCTGGGAGGGGGCATAAAGAGGCTCTACAAGGGTTTGGGAAAGGTGGGGTAGATAGAGGCACAATATACTGTGAATATATAAAAAAAATAGAATTTTAAAGTTGCCACATAACTGTGCAACTTTGAAGATTTTTTTATACTTATAATTTTCTTTAAGTTTGTGAGTTGTTATTAGAAAATGATTACAAATTTGATTTTCTTATAAAAGATTTTTGAGCACAACACATCACGAAGGGACTATGCTTATTGAAGCCTGCCCCTGAAATTCATAAGCCTTTATGCAAAAGATCGCAACATTTGTGTGTATGTGTACGTGTGTGTGTGTCTGTGTGTTTTAAGGACACAGCAGTGGTTGGATTTTGTATAAACAGAGGCCTAGAGGAGACAATTTTCCTCTTGATTCAGCACGTCTACACAAAAAATGCGACTGAAGTTTATTCTTTTTGCAGTACATTTCATGCATACCTGAAATTTTGAAATATAATGTTCTGCAAATCAAAGTGGCAAGTGATTCATGGGGTGACGTGGGGTGTAAGGGGTGATTTGATTAGCCAAGTGAAAGGCCAGTCACCCAGTCATCCCTAAAGCTTGGCTCAGGAGCTCCCAAACACACAAACCCCTGAAGACTGCAATCCCCAACCACACATGATGTCCTATATACATGTACACAGTTCCGTTATGCTGCTGATTTTACAATGCGTTTTAGGGCAGTGTTAATTGACCTTGTCAGCCCTGAGGCGTCCCTATGTTTTATTGTTGGCATGGCCATGATATGGTCAAGCACAAACACACACACCACGTTTTCCAAAATGATCTCTGTAAAAGGAGTATAATGCCAAACCAGCATCAGAATATACTATATACAGTATTAACACACAATGGCAAAAAAAGAGTAGGAAGAGTAGATGGAGAACAGAGGGTGCAACCTTTCCCCTGCCCCCTGGATTTTATCCAACCTTGTAAACCTGTGGTTTCAGAGTGCCCTGTTTGCCGTCATCGCCTTGCTATCTCTAAGATCTGATCATATCGTTTTGGCACCGTCAAATAGCTTTGGCCAATCAAATTATCCACTTTAACCCCCATATCAGGCCCTGCCTATATACATATGCTATATCTTAAAATGCCACATATATAGCCCCTGTAAACACTTGAGTTCTCTCTGTATAGGTTTTCCCCACCTAAATTTCATAGAGCAGGGGGGGTTGCAGTTGTGCTCCTGACTCTTGTCAGTTCACTGAAACACAAAAATACGAACCTTAAGAGGGTAAAATGTAAAATTATCTGAGCAGGAGAAGTTCTGGAAAAGCAGCAAGGTCGCCCGGCAGCTGAGGAGCTTTAAGCCGCAAATAAGAGAGGACCAGTTGGAGGGGGTGAGTGGAAGGGGCTAGAGGAGAAAAGAAAACTGTTTAATTTAACCAAACTAAAGCCCTGAGAGGCACACAGTGCAAGGGACTCCAAGCCAAAACAACCTCTCCAGAGCCAAGAAAGCCCAAAATGGCTCCTGCCGTGCAACGCCATCCCAGGAAAGAGAAAAACGAGGAGGAGAATAGAGGATTTAGCTGAAAACAGACTGTTGAAAAGATTTTGGCCATGCTGTTTTTTTTTCCGGGGGGGAAGCAGTCAGATGGGTACACAAAGGCTTAAATATGTCCACTGAGACATGAGACAGTACGTACTCAGCTTGTACGCATGTGTGCGTGAGAGAGAGGGTGAGAGAAAGGGGATGTTTCAAACTTGGATTTTAGGACTAGTGGGAATTGACTGACCATATGTGGACTATTTACACCCCTCTTCGGACATCCCAGTAACTCTTCTGGAGCTTTGGTTAATAGTCAGGGTAAATTGAGCCTCTGACACATTGCACTCCTTCTCTCCACCTACCCCTCTCAAAAAAACACAAAACAAAAGGCAGAGGAGACAAACGCAGCATTTATTTGGGCGGGACAACCATGCTGCTCCTATTCAGGAGCCGGGGGACTAAGTGACTGGCTGACTGCATTAAACAGTATATAGAAGTCAAGGCAGGCAGATGCTGGACCTGATAATGGCTTTACTGACAGCTTATGGACCCATCTGCGACTCTTTCTGGCAGGCTGTGAAAAAGATGGTGTATGTGTAAGTGCATGTGGATTTTTGTGTGTGTGGGTGGGTGTTTGGGAGGCAGGTTGGAGGGTAAACTCACTTGACTTGCTAAGGAGGAGTTTCAACCTTCACAGCTGCCCTGTAAATGAGAGTGTGCCTCTGTTTGTGCGAGTGTGCCTCTGTGTGTATGTGTGTGTGAATGTGTGTGTCTGTATGTGAGTAAGTGAGTGAGTGAGAGAGAGAGATTACACATTTAAAAATGATGCTGAAGCACACTGTTGTCAGTCACAGCCTTGTTATGCGGGGGAGGGGGGGAAGACATGTCAAATGGTATTAAAAGGTCCAAGGCTCTCAACAAAGAGTTATAGGTGTTGTAGAGGATGTGGGGTATCAGGAAATGGTTACCTGTCATTTGTAGCTAAATGTGTTTCTAACCCTGTTTCCTGTAGCGCTGGGGGAGAGTGACCCTCTGCAGTCTTGTGACCCTGCAGCTCTTCTCTCGCTTTTTAACTCTGAAAACGCCTTGGCAGTGGGGAACAAATTCAGTGCCTTTCACAGCTTTTTTTGACAGGGAGGGTGTTTGACAGCTTTATCTTCTTCCTCAGATTGTCAGGCTGCCCCTACTGACTACAGCCATGACACATCTTCCAAATGAAATAGTGGTATTTCATTCGTTAACCACACAAATACAGTCCATGCTACTGCAGCTGTATAGGAAATACTTTCCCTTTAATATACAAGTCAAACATCAACGTATAGGTAATTAAAAAGAAAACATTGATCCCATGCAATTAAATTTATGATTTTATATTTACAAATGAAAGTTTAATTGGATCAAGTGAGACATTTAAATGGCAGTAATGTACTATGCAGTAAAATGCTGCATTCATGTTACATGGGTAAAGGTAGATCTCCTTTTCCTACTTTTTAACCTCAACTTTCAGAGGGTAAATATTACTAAGGAACTCATGGTTTTGGCAGTGAATCCCTATTTGAACAAGGAAATGCCTGTAATCAAGTCCTACAGAGCAGTACATTCATTGAAAAAAAAGCTGAATAAAATAGATTATTTTCATCACATTGCAGTTGTTAAGCTTACTGACCATTATCACTTAGCGTGAATCGCAAATCTATCAAAAACCACAACTGAGTGTCTTCTTGATGCCTTCAAGCCAGAGGGTGTGCACATTTGTTATTATAAAAGGACATTCACACATGGCATGACTGCAGCATAAACACTCATTTAAAGCCTCTTTCTCAAACACAAAGCTTCTGGTCTAATTAGTTAACAAAGCACTGAAAGAAAGTCAGGCTTCATCAGTCATGTGATTGACAGCTGCCTATCCCCCAGCAGCAGCATAGATGCTGCATTTACTGGCCTCTGACTGGCCTCTGCAAACTTTGACACATGACCCTAACCCTGTTGCACAAGCACATGCACATACACATGAAAAATAATCAAACTCACGAATATGCAGATATTTGAGTGAAACACACACACTGACATTCTTCATTACTTTCTCAGAAACACAGAAGGACACACTCGTGCACATTAAAAAACAACCTCTCTCCCCCTGTACCCCCAGCTGTTGTGGCTATAATGCATATTTGCAGCAGATAAAGAGGGGCCTTATTCTAAGGCGAGCCATTCTACTTGACCTTCACTGGGCCTTTTCACTCTTTCACTCCCTTCAAACCGTCTTTGGGGCTCACTCACTCTCAGCTCAATGTGGCTAGTCCATCACGGGTGAAGGCTGGGGCACTACGACGGGTCTTGGAGGGGGAATACCCCTAAATACCCCCCGCCCCTCCTCCCTATATACACTTGCCCATACACACACACGCACGACCCCCTCCCTCACAGAAATCACCCGGACTTCAAAGTTGGTGTGCATTCATTAATTGCCCTTTGAATTGATATCAGAGGGTCACAATAAGAGTGTGAAAGGAAAAAGAGGCTTTAATGAAGCATAGAGCAGCCATTCATTTGCAGATAACTATGTTTTCATGCTTGGATAGTCATCGTGCATGGGCTTATTAGAAAAAACTCACGAGAGAGGGAGGACTGCAGGATGAGGAGAGAGGGGCAGAGAGACAGAGAGAGCCCCAGGGTAGAGGAGAGTGATTTGATGCTCGCCACTTGGCCCTCGTGCCCCCCTTTGCCCTCGTGCCCACGGACTCACTGAGTGACACATTCATTCTTTCAGAGGACAGACAGAGCACTCTTCACCAGACACTTGGCTCAGACCAGTAATAGCCAATAGCTATTATATGATCCATCAAGAGCTTATTGGTTCTGTCTTTGTCAGATTTGATGAGACAGAAACAGCCGCTGACAACGTATAAGGGCTGTAACCAAAGAAGATTTTCATCATCAGTATATTTGCTGACTATTATTTATTATTTGGAGAAAAAACAAAAACAACAAAAATTTCCAAAAGTCAAAGGTGACGTCATCTGTCGTGTTTGCTCCCAGAGAAAAGCATCAACTCCATACATCAGAGAAGCTAAACCCAGAGACCATTTTTGGTTAAGTATAAAAAGTACACAGAATTTTCTAAAACTTCCTCAGCAACTTCTCTGTTTGCTGCACAACTGGTGTAAAAAAGTTAATGTGTAAAGCCTGTTCCAGCTAGAGCTCAAATGCCTCTGCAACAACACCACCATCCCGCACTAAACTCACTGCCTCAGCCCAGTCTCTGCCTCCACCTCTGCTCCCTCTCTTCCTCCTATATCTTTTCCTTCTTCAATCCTCTGTTTCCTCCTTTGCCCTGGCTCTGATCCAGTGTGTGCCCACATGTTAAATTTGCAGCACGCCATCCTTCACGCCGAGTGGCAGCGAAAACCAAGCTCCTCATTCACTTGCATTATTTACACAAACAAAGTCCTGCTCCGTTTCTGTGACAAAGCCAGCTAAATCTTTATGGCTCTTTCATGTATTGTCTGCTCACGGTTTGCTTTTGTCCCCTGGCCATTGGCCTGGGCCCTGGATACAATGAGCCCGGGAGAATGGAGGCAGATTGAAGGAATGCGCCTCAATAAACCTAATTATGACATGATGACTGCGCTCACCATGGTAGGGGTTTTTCAAAGATCCCGGGCTTATTCAATTAGCCCTTTCCAGGATCCCCTTTCACCAAATAAAGTTATCCCTTTGACTGTTTGCATTGCAGAGTGAAATGTCTGTGTGTATATATATGTGTGTATGCATAGGGTTGTGTGTGTGTTTGTGTGTGTGTACACACCACTGGCTAAAATAGAAATGTATTGGCTCTCAACAAGGCTTTTCTGCATTATCTGGCTAATATGACCTGAAGTACGAACTCAAAAAGATACACTATGAAAATGTGAAGCAGTAACTGTTTTAATCATTAACTTTGATTTCTGGGTTAATTATAATACTCCTGGTAATTTGGTAAGGCCCTAACAGGTCCAGAGGGACAGAACTACTGCCAAATATAAATTTGTTTGTAAGTAGAGCGACTGTCCATATAAGTATGAAGTATGTATGAATGTATTTCCATTTTAATATATATTTTCGTTTGGAGAATGTTTTGTTTATCTGTATATGATAACAGATTTCCATATTTTGTTATTTGAGCAACAGTCCATGCACACCAGACTTGTAAAAAAAAATCATAAGCTGTCAAAACACCATTCACCATTTTATTGCCAAGATACTATATCAACTCTAGATATCTTGAAAATTTACAATGTTTCCAATGTATAAAGATAAAGGTGGTGGAACATATTGAAGTTCTAGCCTCCTGGTCAGATTTAACTACTGCAGTTTTTTATAAGGATATTGAAATTTTAAAAACACTAATTATACGTCTACCAGCACAAGGCTTTTCAAAAGCTTAATTAGAAACTTTATGGAACTGAACTGACTTTCCATTGTGCGCTCCGGATGATGCAGCCCAGATATTAAACGAGCTGTGCGCCGCAGGCAGAAAGACACTGAGAGAACGCGTAGGAAACAGAGGGAGAGGGGCGGTGTTGCTCTCCAGATGAAAGTGAGATGAAATAAAAGAGTCGATTTAATCTGCTTGAAGAGATTTAGGGAGCAAGTGGTGGAGGAGGAGCGGGGGAGGGGGGGTTCGGAGTTGTGCACAGCGAAGGACGGGTGGCCGGGGCCCCCATTGTGAAGCTGCGCTCCGGGCCAGACCGGGGCTCTCCGGGGAGAACATTGGTCCCTATTCACCAAAACACTCTTTAATACACTCCCTTAGTCATTAAATGTTACATAGCACAATATCGGCATCATTTAGAGGACATTATTAATGTTCGAGGGGCCAATAGGCCGGGACTCATCAAAGAATCAATAATGGATCACGAGTTACAGAGTCAGTATTATAGCGCCATCCTTTAGGGCGGAGAAGGCCACTTTGTTTTGCTGACCAATTACACTCTGAATATTATGACAAACACAGCAATTAGACTTCAACAAATGCTACTGAATCTGACAATGTTGATTTTCTCTTTTAAACCACAGGAATTTGTAAATGCAACAGGGCGCCATCAAAGTTATCCAAAGTCTCGTGACGGTAGAAAAAACAGATATACTCCGTAAACTGTGTGTAGGCCTATAACTGCTAACGAAGACACTTCAAATGTTTCTTATTTAGCTCTGTACTATGTTTTCCTCACAAATGCGGGCGCTCTTTCTGGAAGCCCTTATGATGCCATATTTCGCTACTTTAAAAATGGCACATCCTAAATTGAGGGTGAATGTTTAATTAAGTTTTTTTTCTCGCCTAAAAGCCGCGTGTGCGCAGGTTTAGGGGGCGAGCACGCATCCTTGGGCTATACGTGAGTGGATTTCAGAGGGCGCAATTGTCCTTGTGAATGGCAGTCGTCTTCTTTAGGCCGACCCCAAAAGGAAACATTTTGTAGGTGAAAACGGCCATTTTCTCTTGGTGAACGGGCCGTCTTAACGCGCCAGAGCGCTCCCTGAATAATTCATCCTTCATTGCGGTCTCATAATGTGTTTTGTCGAGCTTCTCTGTGGCGTAGCTCTCCTCTTCCCTTCTTTTTCCCCTGACTGAATTCTAAACAGGTTGCCTTCTTCTTTAGCGGTGGCCAAAGCTGTTTCCAAGCTGGCCTTTTGTCCGTGCGCAGCCCAAGCGTGAGCCCCAAATAGACTCTCGCGCCTTTGTCTCCCAAGTTCATCCTAGAGCATCCCGTTGTGCGCGCGAGACGTGTCTTTGTGAGGAGATGGAAACCGTTGAACAAATGTTTGATCAACTCATCTGGGGGACATTTTGCCTCCTCAGACTAGAGTCCTTTATTTCTCCTCCTCCCCTTTTTTTACTGATACACAGACCAAGAAACAGCTGGGAATTGTGGGCTATATTTTGAGACTTTACTGCTTAAAACTGTTCCAACAAGTGAAAACTAATAAATACCATATTGACGAGCTTATTTTAGGACCCAAATCTGGACTATAGTGTTTGCGTATTAATTAACTTACTTAAGTTCAACATGCGTTTTTCTTTATTTTAGTTGCCATAGGGTAAAGGGTAAAATGTAACAATATCACACTGAAATACCCATCATCGTTTCAATTTAGCTGTCACACAGTGAGCCTGTGATTTAAACTGAAAAAAGGGCTCTTACGTGGAAAAGGAAAAACATTCCAATAGATTTCAGTTAAGCCTAATAGGCACGGAAAAAGCAGCATCAGAGTTTGGTTGTGTGCGTCAAAGTCATGGCGATTTCTGGGTTTTAAGGAGAAGATGTATATGTCCATTAAGGGTGTTGTAAGAATTTGGAAAGTCGCAAATTCAAAGGAGCAGCCAAGCGTGGCAATTTTCCATTCTAATGGCGCAGGTTAAAAGTAAAATCGTGGTTTTTAAAACAGACTAATTGAGGGTTGCTGTAGCTGTAAACCAAATCACTCACAACCAACCACAAATCTCCAATTAGGCTACTGCCTGTGAAAGTATTCAGTGGCGAAAGTGAAGAAAATGTGTTTTATTTTTTGGCCACACACATTGAGCCACTTAACGAGTTATCGCCAACACGTTTGGCCTTTGAAAGACGTTTCAGAAATAGAAAAATGACATTTGTTTCCAGTGGAAATATGGCTTTGAAAACATTTTTGGATTATGTGATCAAATCTCAATTCGTAAAGCAACTCAACTTAATAATTTTAAATTGCCTTTTTTTCGCAGTCAAAGCAACAGTTTGGGACACAAATAAAAACTGGTCTGTTGCATAAAGTAATAATCAGTAATGATCCGTTAAAAAAACAACTGCCCGCTGAAAAGGTACAATAACGTAAAAATTGTTTCCATAATTTATAAAGGCAGAAAGGATGATGGATTTATAATGCTGAAGACCACCTTTCTTTGAGATCTGCTGATCCACAAGAATAAAGTTTCTGAAATATGTGCATACTATAATATGCGGAGTTAATGTAACACAGCTATCTGCTGCACATTCATACACTGAACCGCACACACTTTTCCCGCACAGAGTCATCACCTGCTGTTTGATTTACGGCACGTCTCATGGGAAAAGCATTAGCCAGAGAGATATGGTCGATAAAGAATTAAACAAAGGAGGACGCACACTCTCCGCCCCCATCCAACAACTTTACAGCATGCTAAAACTTCACAAAGCTGTTATACGACCAAATAAAACCACTCCCTTACACTATGCTCGAAGACTTTTACAGATCCCTTTGGGTTCTGCAAAATGGGATCATATTCTTCTATAATTGAATTCATTGGACATTATACCAATTCCAGATTATAAATGGACAGATGTTAAGTTTTCACTTTCACTGCAATAATATTTAAACTACAGCCTAAATAGACAGTTTAGGAACTGAATAACAACTTTGAATTCCTGCCACGTGGACTCACAGGAAAGATATCTGATTAAACAGAACTCCACTGGACTCTAGTGGGTGTCTACATGACGTCACTGATATGAAAAAGATAACTTCAGCCAAAGGCTTTTTTCTCCCTCAGGAAAAATAAGTAAAGGAGTGCACTCACATCTGTCTCCTAGGATGCCCTCAATACTGTGTTTGGCCCTTCGGTCGTTGTCCTCCATCTCTTTTTTCTCGATTTCATCTTCATCCTCTTCTTCATCGCCTTTTCCTCCGAACTTACTACGCATGATGCGACTGATGGAGCTCACTGTAAAAGTTTGTTGAAAAAGTAAAATAAGCAAAATAAATACAATAACTAAATTGAAAATTGTTTACGAAAGAACTAAATAAATGCAATCTCACAAAGACACTAAAATATTAGGACAAATGTAGTTTATTAATCTGAAACGGAACAGTTATATTTTTTAAAATAGGCTGATCAAAAATCTAAAAATGGACATATCAACGAGATTTTTTATTGAAAAACTAAATATTCTCACTTTACCTGTTCTGTTTGAAAATTAAAAAAAATCAACAACAATAATAACCATTTATTATAATTAGTTTTATTTATTGCATTGTTTTTTCTGTTTTGTTTACCTGAAGGCACAGTGTTGCGGTCACATATCCCATCCTTCAGTAATTTATCCCGAATCTCCCAGCTAAATATGCCCGGGTTTTCCCGCTTGTATTCTTCTATTCTCTTCTCTACGTCCGGCGTTGTTCCCTGCTTTAAAGGTCAGAAAAGTCGCAGTGTTTATTCATTTTGCTGTGGCCCAAGGGCACATTGCATGCAGAGCCTATTAAAACTTAAAAATCAACAGGTTACTATTCATGCTAAAAACATTACACTATAACCCCAAAATATGCAAATAAAGCGTTTCTCATAATAATATATGTTCAAATCTTCACCGTGGTCCATACCTTGGGTTTGCTGCCACCGATGGCCCCGGGTCTTATGGAGCCCGTCTCCTGGTACCGGCACAGGATTTTGGACACGCAACCGTGGGACACCCGGAGCTGTCGGGAGATGACACACGGCCTGATGCCGTGGTGGGCCATCTCAACGATCTTATGTCGGATGTGGTTGGGCAAAGGTCTGCCATTTATAAAAACCCCTCCGAGCTGGTTCACTCGGCCTTGACCCAAAGGGGTAGACACTATTTAATCAAAATATGAGAGGGATTTGTCAACAGAGTGGTCCAATACAAACAGATATCAGCAAACCCGATGAGAAATAAAGTTTTACTGCTCCACAAACAGCAGCCAGTAAATTTGTGTAAAATTATCCCGTTGATTACTCATAAAAATACAAATATTTTTATTGAGCTTGAGATATAGATTGTTTGCAAATAGCTAACGTTACAGTAGAAAAATATATTTTTTAAAAAACTGTCTCGGATCTCTAAATTGCGCTTTTAGGCTGAACTTTAGGCAAGAGTGAACAAATGGTCTGTGGCTACAGAAATAAACAGTAACGTCTGACATCGTAGCGCTAAAAGCCCAGTATCCTCTGTCAACATGGACCGTCCTTTTGGCAAAGGCGCACTTTACCTTCCAGTGGGAAGCCACTGCGGGGGTAGTTCTGAGCCAGCGTGGGTCGCATCATCCTGGGTATTGACCCCGCCAACGCAGTCATACCTCCACCACCGCGGCGACTACAGATATGTCCTCCGAACAGGGAGGCTGCTGCTCCAGGAGCGGGTTTCTTGCAGGAGGACGTAGCCAAAATCGCCTTTTCGCCTGTGAGAAGCTTCCCGGACACGCTTAGCCACAGCTAGCTGCACCCGGGCTACAGCCGAGCACCGTGTCTCAGGACAGCGACAAACCTTTAAGAAGTAAACTTTGACGACAAGGCAAAGAGCTATTTAGCTTTTTTGAAGTTTAAATGAGTGACATTCTCAGTCTCCGCGGTTTTATTCGCCAGTTTCGATGCTCTTAGAAGTGTGCTCGCCAGAACAGCTTGGCTAATATTGTTGTTGTTGTTTGTTGACACCGGTTCGAAGTGAGGGGGCACCGTCAAAATACCGGAGCTCTTCTTTCTGCCCCCCGTCAGCGCTCTATACTCCGATTGGTCAAACGGATACACCCGGCTGGCAGTGGGGCGTCAGGATTGGCTGAGGGTGAAAACTTTCGTCCAATCAACCACTTTGTCACAGTTCCGTTTGGATAGGGCAGAGACGTCAATTCACAAAACCCAAAGCTAAGGCAGAGACACTGGGTGTACTGTTGAACCACCACAAAGTCTCACAATCTGCTTTGAGTAAACTATACTGGGTAGACATGGAGCAACAAACGATGAGTGAGGAAGGATAATTATTTGTAAAATAAATGAAATACAGTTGGTATCCATTTCAAACTTTAAAAACAACTCTACAAAATATCAATATATATCATGGCAAGTTGTGTACTACATACTGCAGATTGTTGGCATAGACTTGACAAACCGAATTCCACAGTGTTGCTTAATGCAGAGTGCAACAGAATCACCCTCATCCTGTCTTTTGATTTATACTAACCTTTCTAATTAATGTAAAAGAGATGGACACAATATTAAAACACCTTGAAGTAAATTACAGCACCACAGCACTATATGCACAACCTCAAATAATTTTTGAATATCAAAAAGCAAAAGTATCACTTATTTTGACAGATGTTTTACTTCATTGACAACTGGTTCTATGTGTGTACTCATGGTTTGACACTGACATTTTCTTTTTTCTATTTTATGTTATTGCATATGTGAACATCAACATTCTTGAGGCATACAGTGGACAGATTTGTTTTCAGTTATGATTTTCACTGCTTTTTGCTTTCCTCGGTGCTCCATAACAAGACATTGGCCTGATCCAGTGATGTGACACAGTAAAAGAGGCGAGTTATGGCTTTACCTCTAACTGCTAAAACCAAAGATAGCTACTAATCACTGAAATGTATTTATTGCCATTTTGTCACCATTCTGTGCGTCATATCGACCCGGACGGTTTAACGCATGGTATTGTGGACGACCCCTAATTTGTTTCCACCATATTTGAAACAAATGGTGCTAAAGTATGTGCACCTAGGAATTTATTATGGTTTTCAGACTGAGCACCAGCCAGCCGAGAACAGTCTAAAGGGGGACGTGCGCCACAGCAGGATACGACGCCAGGGCGGCCGTAAAGCGAGTCTAGCTCTGGGCCACTATATGGCAGAAGAGGGTTTCTTTTTCTTTATTGAATGTCTCATATTCAATATTGTCGCTTTCTAAAGAAGAGAATAGGGGTGCAAAGAGTTGTTACTTTTAAAGTTCAACTTGCCGTCTGTTTAGGGCTTTGAATTTAGCTGGTCACTCATTGTATCCCTTTTATTCTGTAATCAATCACTGAAGCAAAGGTTCCGCTCCTGAGCTTTGAAATCAGACAAAAGCTGTTTTTTCCACAGGGTCCATCAGGCAACTCCTCTCCACGTGAGTTTTAAAGCCCGTCCTTGGGCCGGTGAAGGAAAAGATCATTTTGAAACGAAATCAATCCACAGGTTGTTTGGCTGCAAAACAGTCCGATTCAAATATAATTGCCGTAAATTTAATATACTTTAATTCTTGAGTTTAGACATAGACAGGCCAGCAGCTGGGTCAAACCTCACTCGTGTCAGTCAGCTGGTGTTTAACCTCATGTGGCGGCAGTTGACTTGTAATCAAGGCATCCAAGACAAAAAAGCAAATTGGTAGATGCATAATCAACGTGAGAGCAAGTAGGAATGAAAGCTGACTATGAATGAATGATCCAGGTTTAAAGAGAAATTATTCCGTGAATTAAAGTACGGTTGTAAATGCTGTTTCTGACTCGGGGTTTGTTGGACGCCTGCGAGGAAAGACCCAAAACATTTGTGTGAATCATTCAAAATAAAGCTGTAGAAAACCTCAGCACCTGAACAGCCCTTTCATGTCTCAACCCCCTCACCTATGGGCTACGGGAGCATTAACGTGGCCCCCGACCGGGGCCTCTGCAGTCACTGTCATCCACCTTCATTTGCGCGGGGGAGAGATATCCCAGGGGCTAACTAGGTTTCAATTAACATTCGCCTCTTTTAATGGCTTTTGTAAAAGCTCACTTCAGATGTTGTGTTTGCTGTCAAAAACGCGCACGGACAATGGGTGGACTCTGGGTTTAAAATAAGCATGGGAAACGGGGGGTCTTTCACCTGCTAAAAAGGATGTCATTATATTCTGGCAGATTATTATCATACGCTGAGATGAATGAATCCTGCCAGTTGTCAGGACATGGCATCAAAGAAAGCGGAAATTTGAGTTTGTTTTGAGCTGATTTCTCTCTAATAACCCAGATAACCTGTGCGGAATTCTTCATTTACGACTGTGGTAAAATAACTAAAAGAACAAAATTATGTGGTCGAATATTTTCAATAACATTTGAGGATAATTTGTGAATTTCATTATACGTTAGACCATAAAGACTGTGTGTGGAAGTTAGGCTGCTGTTTAGGCCACTTGCCTTTTTCGCATCTGTTTACTAAAAGGGAAAAACGCATCGCTCTTTACGCTGACGAACGTGACAATTTGGGAGTGTCAGTAATCTTACTGAAATTGGATATAACAGGCAAATGGAAAACAGAGAGAGGCATGATACATACCTCGGTCCTTTCTTTAAAAGCGACACCGAATCTCCGTGTCCAATCCATTACCGGGGGATGAAATTCAAAGTCAGAACTCTCGCTTGATGAGAAATAAATTAGTTGCATCACATGTTCTGCGTGGAGGCCATTCATAAAGCCTTTTTTTTTTTCAAATCGATTAGTTTTAGCTGCTACATGACCTATTAGGGTAAAAATTAATACACCAAAGGAGGGACTCAAAAAGGGTTTATGACTATAAATTCCCACTCGCACTACAAGAAAACATACATATGCTGTCCTATTTACTTCATCGGCCCGCATCAGTGGACTTGGTAGTAAGTAGTAACTTTTCAGTTAAAGACTAACAACAATGCATGATCAAATTAGGTTTTTACAATTAGCTCCACAGCATGAAAATGTTGCTTACACATTAATGCATCAGTAATGTGTAACAATTTATTGTTACTCAAATAAATTCCCAAGAACCTATGATGTGTAGCCTATATCGGTGGGGATATAGAGTGAGCTTATTTGACGTTTTCTGATAACACGTTAATAATATGTTACTTTCTCAATGAGTGTACTGACGTTATGGTGCCAAATATAAATATATATAATTTTTATCTGCAGACATTCTTTAGGGTTAATATTTCCCTATAGCTGGATCCAGCTATATCTGGATGGCTTCACATTTTTTAGTTCTTAACCAATGTTTACAGGTTAATGGTTTAAGTTTTGAGTGTTTCACAATGTGGGTCCAGTAGTATTTACACAAAACTGAACAGGCAGAGAGTTTCCCTGCGGTCGTGTAGATGACGTCAACCAGCTTGTGACGTTGCAATACAAATAAAAATAGTAAAAAGAAAGTAATATAGAAATATGATACAATACTGAAAAGTAAGTGTAATTAATATTAGGAAGTATGTTGAAATGTTCTGAAGTGAAGAATGTTGAAGGAGAGCTACATTTGTATTATTCATCACTCTAGCATCATGTTTTGTCGATGTCTAATTTTTATTTTATATTTTTGTGATGGATAATTGTAAACACATTTTCCTTAAAACTAAATTAATTGGTGCAACTGTAGCTATAACTAAAAAATGCAGCTAGACCATGACACAACAGGCTTTAGTGTGGTGCTGACCAATCAATTAACAGGGATCTGTTTGCATGGTGTTATTATTTGAATAAATAGACTATGTGACAGCATAAACTTAGAGGGTCTGGAACTTCTGGTTAATATATGTTGTACAGCATGCAAGTCCTAAATAGTAACCAGTGATTAAATGGTGAATGGTCAACACCGGTTTTTATCTATTCTGTTTTTCTATGAGGAGAACTTTTGCTGCTGAATGGTTTAATTTAAGTCAAATACAGAGGGAGTGTTGTATGGGCAGCTGCTCACATATGACAAATCCCGGTCTGTGATATTAAAAGGACATCAGCATTCGGCCCATATTGAAAAATGTATTTACTTTTAATCAAGCTTTAGCCACCAGCAGTTTACACAAGTCAACCTACGTGAGAAATGCAACCACGTTGACACTGAGGGGAGGGATTTCCCGGTTTGACAGCATGTAGCGTCCCATGTCTGCCAGTAGGGGGCATGTGTGCTGCACAGCATGACGCTAAATGTCTCGATTTGGCTCATGTTCAGGTTAATACCAGTCATTATGTAAGAGCAGGAGTGACAAAACACAGCCTTGGTAACAGGCCTGTCTGTCAGCTGTTGGCTCCACTATACTGAGACGAATGATGCATGCAATGGGTATTCATGTTTCCTTTATTACTGAAATGTGTTTATGTATGTAAAACAGCACATAAAAGAACATTTCTCTGTGCAAATACAATTTGGTACTTAAACAACAACCACAGATTCTCATAAAAACCAACAAGATATTCTAGGTCCTCTGAAATAAATACAATATGATTACATTTGTCAAAAGGTATACCCCATTACTTGTGTCAAATAAGAGGGTGAAAGTGCCAGAAGTTGGAAAAAGGTTGAGCGGTGTGATAGAAACAAGCATGGTAATCAGACTGGAGGGGTTTCAGATTCATGTTCAGCTGTGTTTGTTTTTGCCTTTTACCCCATGCAGTGAGGTAGGGATAACATAACTCTGCAAAGGCAAGCACTTGGCTTAAAACCACCTGGTGTCCAAATCATTCTCTGAATTCTTTTCTAAGTGCTGTCAGCGAGGTCTGGGAGCCAGGGCATAACACACAAGTGCAATTCACATGCTCCACGGACCACATCACATTTGTCAGCTTGAGGGTTTTACATTGCGCCATAAATAAGGTATCACTTTTTGCCATATTCAAGAATTATAAATAAATAATTGTATAGATTGTAACGAGGATTACATACACATAATAACGTTTCACAGTAATATTCATAATACGTCGGATCACCGTAGGCCATTGTGTTTCAGCTTGTATGTCTGAAGTTCATTTATTTAAAAAGTTAATTCAGTAGTTTTTTGTGATTTGCAACGTGTTTTTTGGGGGGGGGCGGGGGGCACACCCATAAAGTGAACTTTTGAATTGTGCTAGTGAAGGAACTGACTGTATGGATTTGCGCTTTCTAGTTTCTGCTACAGCTCATGAGGCCCTCTGTGTTTCCATAGATAATTATGAATCCTGACAATCTTAGAGGAACCAGAACCATATTGCACATGTAACAATGGATCATTGGACTCTCATATGTAGTTCTGAAGGAAGCAGAGGAGTTACCTTTAACTTGGAAGCAGCTGAAGATGAGACTTTAGCCTGGATTATACCTGTTATAATACTTATAGACACATATCTGTTTGACTTTTCTTCAAAGTCAGGTGCAAAACCCCCACATTATATAGGTATAAAAAAGGTGCTCCATTTTGAAACCCTGTCTTTAATTTCTGCTGTGTAAATGATGTGACGGGGGGAAGGAATTCCCGGCCCAGCTGGGGGCTGTCAGCGGCAGTAGGCCTGTGATTACAGTGAAGTTTTGCTTAATTCAGCAACAAGGTGAGGCACACGAGTCAGGAGACACTCTATCCCTTCAGTTAAGAAAAAACAAAAACAAAAAGTCTCGACCTTTCAGTGGGGTAACATGCACAAAAGTAGCCAAACACAGGATCGAAATCACAAGCTATGCTTTTGAATCCCTTTAAAGGTGCATTTTCATTGTAAGAATGGAAACAGTGCCATCCTGTAGGGTAAGTTAAAGCACACGGATTAGAAAGGTCTTCAAGAAAAGCTGATCACATCTATCTGGTACCACTCACCACTTCTCTGTGGAGTATTTACAGTTTGGATTGTGGGTTCTTGATGACATTGAAGGGGCTTTACACGTAAATGCATAAGCCTCCATAAAAATCCGTCCATTACCTGAAACCTGAAAAGTGAACGTTGCCAAATATCTTTACAGTAGAATAGTGCTTTGTTTAGATATGAGTGAATCATCATGGAGAGTCCTCATACAATGAGTGGTATAGTGAAATATGCATATTATTTAGTAAGATAAGATTAGGGAGCGTGCCAAACCCTGGAAATGAGCACTTCACATTCCGTCATCAACCCAGACACTGCTTAGACCAACACCAGGGTCTAAGACTTAAGTTCACTCACCGAGATGCCCAGTTAACTGGGTCTCCTGCAAATTCAAGTGCATAATTTAAGGAAAAGATTATCAAGGATCATATTGGCCTATTGCTCCAAACAACATCAAGGCCTTTGGGTGTTTGCTATAATGATGAAAGGCCATTTGGACGAGATTTATGCCTAGAAAAAAGAAAAGGAGCCGGGTTAGGAGTGCCAGCTGATAGTACTATGTACATAATCACACAATCAAAGCACAACATCTCCATCAATGCTCAGAGCCAGCACCCTGTCAGGCGTTTCTCCGCGAATTACTGGTGGCGGATGATCGGCCTGTCTCGTGGTCCGGTCTGTATTTGAGCCAGCAGATGAGCCATGTGACGACCACCGAGAACATGGCCAGGATGCTGGCAACCGACAAGCAAATGGGTCCGGCCGGAGAGGGAGGAATGCTGTGACTGTGCACAAAGATCAGGCCCATGAACAGCAGCACCAGCATGGACAAAAAGGAGAAGATCACGCAGACGCAGCCGGTGGTCAGCGCCACTCTCTTGCAGCTCTGACAACTATCGTAGCGCACCGAATCCTGGGAGAGGGTCGTGGCCGTGGACACGGTGGTGGACGGGGTCGCCTGGCTGACGCTGGACGCCCCCGATGCCTCCTCGCGGCGAAGTGCGACCAGAGCCGGGTGCAGCGGGGGAGGGTACGGGGGCAGAGCGTCCTGAGGCAGGGGGTCCGAGTCGATGTAGAGCGGGAAATCCTCCGTCACCTTGGTGTTATTGGGCAGGTTTTGTATCCGATAATCCGGCACTGGAGTCCGGTGGCGGCAGATGGGGCAGCTGATGCGCCATGGCCGCTCCTCCCGGAGGTGAAGCGTGTTCAGGCACTCCTCGCAAAACGTGTGCAGGCACTCCAAGATCTTCGGAGCCCGGCGGTCAAGGTCGAAGTAATTGTAACAGATTTTGCATTCGTACTCCTCGTAGGGAAACGCCGAGGAGCTCTCGCCAGGGGGTTCCGCTCCGTTTGATGCCAAATCTACCTCTGCCATGTCATCTTTCGCCATTCACACTCTTCGGTGAACACAAAGGGAGCTGGCGGACAGATGCTGATGACGGTGCACGTCTCTCCTCCTCTCCCCCTCCTCTCCTCCCTGTTCATTGAATCGCCATCATCCCCGCCGACATTGTTTATGTGTTGTTATAATCCCCGCAGCCTCTCTTACGCCTCTCTTGCTGTTTTGGCTTAAAGATCGGGATCCATTTTAAATATTAAACAGCTCCCATTTGGTGTTCGGCTGTGCGGGAACAGATGATGTAATGGCGGTGACTCCGAAGCATCCACAGACTCCGAGCATCCCGCAAATAAGAGAATGAGAGAGAGAGAGAGAGAGAGAGAGAGAGAGAGAGAGAGAGAGAGAGAGAGAGAGAGAGAGAGAGAGAGAGAGAGAGGCAGTGATGTGTGTTGATCTGTTGGGGAGTGTGTTGTTGTTATTGTTTTCAGAGCTCGGTGTGCAGGGAGCAGCTATGGCAACCATGCTCGTTCACAATTACGTAGAACATGTTGGACAATAGGATGCGCTCATTTGGTCAAATGTGGCTGTCAATTCACGGTTTCCTGTTATACTCACACAAGTACACCAGCGAAACCTCTGAACAAGCGCACACATGGCCTACAGTCGATAGGAGCCTCTTATTTACCCGTTCATTGCATTAAAGAAGGAGAACTGAGCTTCAGCAGCGAGACCATTTTAAAAGGGTCACTGTCTCAATCATGTTATGTATGGTCTCTTATTTATTAGAAGACTTTTTCAAGTGTAGATTTGGTTTGTGAAACACTGCAAAGTAAACTGAGATACTCCACCTTAAAATAAGATTCATCACTAGTTTAAGTAGTGAAGAGTGGTACAGAGGTTCGAACAATAATTTTTGAGAGAGGGAGATTGGAGACAGGCAGAGGTAATGAATAAAAACTAACCTGACAAATCACATACTCACTGATGTTAACGTTAAATGATTTCAAACATGAACGTTGAAGCGATTTTAATGTGGCTAAAAACCACAAGCAATGGTGAAAACATTGCCACCACATAAGAAATGAAAAGCTTCCAGGTAACATTTACTTTCTGCTTATAGGTATGAAGATAAATAAATCTGGTCCTTTGCTGAGGTGGTTGTTACAGTTCCACCTATTAAGTCAATGGTGGATTAACAGCATTGCTGTTTGCTGTACAAATGATGGCACATATCTGCTGGAGTAATAACACACACTAAGTGTTTGTAAGTGTTATTTTCAGGCCCAAAAATAAAAATTATGGTAGCCTATACTTGCAGAAATTGATAAAATATGTTCATACCACAAAATAAATATCTCTGATCAGATGCATTCAATCGTATATTTGAGCATAAAAAAGATGGGTCAGATCAGAGATCTTTCGTATGGATCATTGCTGATACATCAGGATTAGTCTCACTATGTGGTGGAAACTCATTTTAAAAATTATTCACCATGTAGTTGCATTTTGTCCAATTAATCATTTGTATTTTGGTTGAAGCACTTCCAAAGCCTTGAGTTCAGTCATTCAGCGTCGACTCTAGTATATTAACTTGTTCATGCTTCAAAAATAGCTCTAAAAGGAAAGAAACAGCAGGATCAGAAGACTAAGAGTTGAAGATTAATGATTAAAAATGGGCATTTTATGTATTTCCTGGAAAATTATCCAAAGGAACTATAAAAGCATTGCAGAATGATCTGAGCAGATGAAAGCACCACTCTAAATGACCTAATTTCTAATATTATTTTTATATCATATCTCATGTGGAACCACAGTTTAGGACCAATGAACTCACCACCTTAAAGTTCCCAGAAATGTAAAGTAGAAAAACAAATAAGCAACAAACAAATAAACACAAATGACCTACAGTCCTGAATATGGACCAAATCGTCCTCGTGTTTTCTGTAAATATTTTTGATTAAACCTGAACAATCCAGAGCTAGAGGTCGAATAAGCCAAGTCGTCCTGCCCCACCCCTCACAGCCCCGCCCTGTGCGCTCACCTGTGGCCCGGCTGCCTCACCTGTACACAGCTCTGCACCCTCGCCTTGGGGATAATCACCTTTACTGCTAAGGAAATCCGCATTTGCCTGCATCTGCTCTTTTTCACCTGCCATGCTGGAGCTCTTGACTTACCTCCATGACCCGGAGCTCGTGGCCCGGTTTCAGAGACGATGCGGACTCTTCCTTGTCGATTCCGCGCGTCACAGCCAAGGGAGCACGCGCGCTCCTTTGGGGACCCCGGAATACGCCGACAAACCACGTGGGCAGCTGAAGGGAAGAGTTGACCACCAGGACAACAATTCAAACTATAAATACAAAGAGAGTGGATGTGATGTAAGTCACGCACAGCGTTATTATTAAAACTAGTAGCCTCACTGATCGTGACTGAGCCAATTTTAATTTGAGACAAAAAGTCTGTATCAGAGCACCATAGTGTCTGTCTTTATAACTGTCAAATTTTTAAAGAAGGTTAATTTTAAACACACACACTGCAAGTCTACTATATGCTATCAACAAGCGTGAGGATAAAAGGATTTTAGAGTTTTATTGACAGATTACGCAAACCAAAGTGTGACTGGCTTTTCTCGTTTGTCTGGGCGTTTGTCAGCCACCTGATCCTCATCTCCTCACAGCCAGTCTCTGAATGTTTACATTGCTTTGTCTGCTAAAGTGAAGGCAAAGTCAAGTTACTCTCTGGCTTAAGAATGTAGACTGTGGATTCACTGATAATCTCAACTGATTTAGCTGCCGATAGGCTACCGTTGAGCACATTGTTTTATATGTATTGATACACAAAAGCATATATCACAAAACAGTGATATATGCTTGTGGAGCTCCAGCTGCTATTTGTCTCTATTAGGAGCAAGTGACAAGGCTGACTGGTCAAAAACATAACCCTGATGATGATGACTATGATGTTGCAGTATGAAAGAAGTGGGCATTTTAAAGGAAATGGAAGACACTAATCTGTTGCACTGTAGGAAATGTAGTGTTTGGAGAGCTATTTGAAAATCTCCTCCTCTGCTACTTTGATTTTGACTATTCTTTATATAAAAGTAGTGTCTCGTGAGTTGAATAACTCCATGGAGGTGCTATTTTAAATTGCTAGAATTAATTTAAAGAGGTCTTCCTGAAAAGAGGAATTTTCCAGGTAAACACGATGACAGTAGCCTTTGTTTGGTATTAGTTGGTGTGTTTCCTTATCACTTAACAAAATTATGTATGCTGTGGCTGGTAAACTGCAAAGAACTTTCAAACAAGATTAAGATTTTTAATCTTTATCTGGGTTCCTGGAGCCAACCCTGTTTCCATTATATGTTGTGTTGATATGTGTTTGTTCTCTGTAGAGCTGCAGTAAGCCTCATTATGAAGTGAGGAACTGGCTGCTGCACTTCCTCTTCCTGTTCTCAGCAGGACTGGGGCATGAAATTTTCTACATCACCTGTCTGCCCTGCATTCACTGGAACCTGGACCCATTCCTGTGCCGACGCCTCGTCAACATGTGGACAGTAAGTCACATCTTTATAGACAGAATGTGTGTGTTTGTGTGTGATCATGTCATTCAGATCACCTCCACATGCTCAGACGCAAGTCTTTAGTCTGATGTCTGTCTGTTCCACAATGCCACCTCTCTTCTCTCTGCATTTCTGTCTTCCTCTCTTCACCTTTCAACCTCCTTTCATCCCTCTCCCCTTTTTGTGACCTGTGTCTGACACCACCCTGTCCATATATCCCCAGGCCTTGGGGCCACTGGGGCCAACGTGACCGGGGGCCCTGACATGGTGAGAGGGGCCACACATGAGGACACATTAGTGGAAACATTCTAGAATCTCCCCTTTAGATGTTTATTCTGACATAAACCAGCACATTATGACAAGAGACCCTAAAAACATGTCAAATGTGATCACAGAGGGAAAGCATTTGACACTTGTAGAGACACACAGACAGACGCAGGCAGCCATGTGCCCTCACTCCTGCAGAGTGTGTGATGTGTTTTTGTGCCCTTTGTGTCCCTGCCCTAAGCACTTTGTGGGTGCCCTGTGTCTGAACCCCTTGTTTGGCCCCTCAGGGGGAGAGATACCATTCTTCTGGCATCCTGGCTGCACTAGGCCCTCGTTTGAACTTCTTGCAAACACACAATAATGCCAGTACACACATACATGCACACACTCCCCTTCTAAACACATTTATTGCCCTCCTTGTAGTTAGATATTACCAGCTTTACTTTGTGTTCTCCTCCCTCCAGGTCTAAGAGCAGAGTGTTTTATTGGCCTCATCAGCACACTGAGCTTTCTCTCTCTGGTCCATTTGGTCCCGTCAGCCCTCAGGGCTGTCGCCCCGCACTTGGAACTTTTAACAGGGCCCTGCCATTGTGCTGGTGAAGTTATCTAAGGTTCATGGAGGGCTATTCACTCTCTCTCCCCTCTCCTCTGTCTCCCTCAAACTCTTCATGTCAATAACTCAAGTGTATTTATGCAACTTAAGACTTGTATGTTAGCGCAAACACATTACAGGCTCATTCAAGACGCACACATTATAAGCTACACACGTACCTCTGTGTCCTTCACTACACTCTGTTGCTTTTACTTACAGGGTGACTTTGGTTGACTTAGAAAACAATGGCTGTCATTTACCATATGGCCATGAATTACATAACAGTGTTGTTTGTGGTTACTCTGGGGTCGTAATATGTAAATCATACACCCACTGTGCTGTTTGAAAGACACATTTTAAGATGTGCTTTACATACTGAGACAAAGGGCAAACACTAAGATTTAAAGTGTGTTTAGAAAGGAGCCTGTCGAGTTTCCACCACTTGGTGATATTGATCTGTTAACCTAAATTGTTTGCAGTGATAGTGATTTGGAACAAAAATGATCTTGTTCCTAACAAGTGAAGAGCTCCTATTTAAGTAAAGGACTGTATTAACGCAAGAATGAAGACCCACGTAGCGAAGCAGAAACTTCAGGAAACTTGGTAGATGTACTTATTTTTACAATAAATACAATATACTTACAAGATAAACATACTTGTTTACTACACATAAAACTATGTTTATTGCATAAACAAATACATTTAATGCATAATAACTACAAAATAACAATGACTGTCCCTGAAATCATTCACTCATTCACATGCTACTCTGTTTTACAGCTGTAAACCACAGAGCATCACATGGTGGGATAGTTATTTGGAGGAAGGGTACATGCCCCTTAGCATATTATTTATGTAAAACTCTGTGTTGGAACATAAGAGTGAGCTATGTTTACACACCCAACATCGGGCAAGTTTAATTCGTGGACATTAAATGTTGTACACAGCCGACAAATAACGTGTCATTTTTGTATATGTTTTTTATTCTTTTGGTTTGACTAAAATAGCTTGATTGGACATATTGAACATACGTTGTCCCCTACTGCCAGCTAAACTTGGCTTGGAGAAAATGTAAGTGTATTTTTTATGAAGTGTGTATTTTGTTTAGGCAGTTTATCGCGTAACCAAAACTCAGAATTTGTCTACAGTATGGGATATAGAAATCAGTCACAGCTTTTTCTTAGATTCTCTAAAAGTTAAAATTGCCTAAACTGTCTAGAACAAAAAGGATCAACAATGCATAAGCTATAAATTACAGGTGTTTTTCTTTTTTTTTTTTTGTACTAATGGAAAAATGAACTGACTCAGCTAAGCAAAGTGTACAAACCAGCACTATTGTATAACTACAGGTTTATGAAGAACATCAGAGAATTGTAAGAAATGGAAAACTATGCCCAGAAGAAGAACAGAATAAGTTGCCTTATTAGGGTTATTTCAGTAAACTACAGGAGCCATGCTGTGGGGATGTGGCATATTGCCACTACAGTCATATTCTGGTGGAACACTTACAATTTAGAGAGAAAATACTTCTCACTTTCAGAGTGTAGGCAGCAGCAGGACTCCAAAATATCCTTCATCCAAATCAAGCTACTGTGTATTATTAGCTGTTGAGGAGTTCTACACTTAAAAACAACAATGTGTCTTATTCCCTGATGTGATTACCTGTGAACCCTAGGATTTTAATATACCTTGACCAGAGCTGATTTTACAGTTTCTCTGTGGTCACTGGGGTGGTACACATTACAAACATAGTAACCAGCAACAAAACCAGTTAGTTATCATGTGGCTACATGGAACAAAACCAACACCTTGTGTTTTTCTCTGTTCAAACAATAATCTGTGCAGTAGACCCTCTTTAACACACACAGACACACTAACACAAAGCCGCACATGAACCACGTGTTGACAGATCAAAGTCCAAAGCTGCTCCCATCTCAATCAATACTCCTATTCATGAGGAAACACACCGACACAAACACACCAGTTCCACTATCACTGTGTATCTCTCTGGCCCGTTGTTAACTCCTCTCTCCTCTTCGACCCAGACTGTCCCTGGGTCGGTCCTTTGATGTGACTCACGCTAAGAAAGACACAAATGAGACACTGGCGCAGTGGCTTTACTGGGGGCAGTTGAAGCTGATGTTAGTGTTAAGTGCACAAGTCTGAGGGAGGAGGGGGGCTGTCAAATCATGCAAACACTAGCATTGTGTGAAAACAGAGAGGTGGGGATGATGTGCACACAGTAAAGTTTGTTGTATGAATACAGAGGCGAGGTTAATGAAAGGGGTCAAAGGAACGAGTGTGTCATTGTCTGTTTATTGTGTACTGCATGTGTATAGATACAGTGAGGGCAGATGCAGCTGTTGGATAAAAAAAAATTACATTGACTGACCAGATGATGAGGAGAGATGGAAAAGAAAAGAATATTGTCAGAACGATTTATTTTATTGTTGACCTTATTCATGCTGATAGAGATTACTTCCATAAGTATGTGGACACTTGTTGAGTCAAATACTAATGTACTACTGCTAATGCGCTGATTTTATTTTTTTCCCCCATCGTTACTATGTTTAACATCTTAGTTTAGCACGCAACAGTTTGCTAATCAATACTATAACAATTTGTTTGTCTTTTCGGCTGAAATACAGACATTATTTTCAAACCAAAGTACTGGGAAAGGTTAGCCCTGAAGATGGTGTGAGGCAAAATGGTTTGTGGTTTTAGTAGGAGTGAAGTACTGTAACTACATCATGAAGGATCAGTTATCAAGAAACCAGAGTTAATTAGGGAAGACAAGGGAACGTGGGTAAGTGTCTTTCATAAAGAGATTCTTTTTAAGATCACCAATTAACACACTGTAGCATGTTTGTTAAATCCGTACACAAAGTCAAAAATCATTTAAAAAATCATTTAGCAGCATTACAAACAGTTTTACATTTTTATTATTATTATTTTTTTACAGAATAGAATCGTTGTCACTCTGATGTGTTTTTCTACAATGTTCTACAGCAGAAAAATACTTCTATCAAAGTGGGGAAAAAAAGAGCAGCAGTGTGTCAGTTAGTAGAGTGGCCACCCAGCGAGCACAGGGTCTGAGGTAGGCGTCCTGCTCTTCCTGACAACATGTCAAAGTGTCCCTGGGCAGGAAACTGAACCCCCGACAGCCCATTCCCTTCCCCAGCCGCGCAGTGCCGGTCCTGAACGCGGAAGAAATTGGGGAGGGTTGTGTACGTAAGGAAGGGCATTCAGTGTAAAAACTGTGCCAAATCAACATGCAAACTAAGGATCTTCTGTGGCGGCCATGAGCTTACGGGATAATCCGAAAGGACAAAAAACTATTCAAAGTAGGGGGAAAAGCTTAAAGTAATTAGAGTGTGAAACAAATAGGCCTATTCAGCCCTTTTAAATCAATATTTAGTGCATGCACCTTTAGCAGCAACTGCCGTGTGGATTCAGTCAGATTAGCTTATCTAGTCACTGCAAATTTTCCCCATTCTTCTTGGCAAAACCGCTGAAGCTTGGTCAGGTTGCACAGGGGACCGTGAGTGAGCAGCACTGTTCACATCCAAAGCAAAACATTAACTTTGGCTGCTTGCTTGGAAAAAATATTTTTCTATTCGAGACTACATGAGATTTCCCTGCAGGATTTCCCTTTATGATGCTGCTGGTGGTGTGTTTGTGAGGATATGCAGTGTTACTGTAGGTTTATGCTAAACATAGCATCAAGTCTTATGACCAACAAGCTTCCAATGACCAAACAAATTTCATCAGACCATAGAAATTTCTTCCATTTGACTCTTGAGAGGGATGGTCTCTCCCCTCTCACCTGCAGAAACTTGTAATTCCTTCAGAAGAGTCATAAGGGCCTTGGTGGCCTCCTTCACGAGTCTCCTTCTTGCACATGAAACACATTCACTGCACTGACTTGTATAACTTCTGCACCAGTAATGGTTTTAGCAATAAGGGTAAATTATAACTTATTTTCTGTTTTTATATTTAATTTGTTTTGATTACTTAGAGATCTACTAACATGTTGGCATAAAAGGGTCTGTCTGTTGAGTAGTACAAGAAAAGTCTAATCAAATCAACCATGATTCAGTGTTAACAATCGTGAAAAAATTTATAGATACTGTACTGACTGTGGGTCTGGCCTCACCTCCCCACATCAGTGCTGGTCCTCACTAATGTTCCTGTGGCTGAATGGGAGCACATCTTTGCAGCCAAGCTCTAAAGTCATATTTCTGACTTTGATGTTCCAGTGGACATTTTTTTTTATTTTTTTTTTGTCATTTTGTGTATTATAATTTCTGCCTCTGTCCCTTTCAATGTTTTTCCCTCTGTTTCTACATGTTGCTGCACTTAGAGCAGGTCAGCAGATGTACTTTGATATTATTTGCCATGGTAACAAGCATTTTCTGATTACAGTGTCAGTAGAGATGGTAATAACAGCCTCTCTGTTCTCTCGCTTAAACACACACATTAGTGTCCTGCTCTCTCTCTTTGCACTGCCTCCCTGCTCCTCGCTGCTAAGACAGCCATTCATTAAATATACAACACAGAGCTTTAAATAAACCTGAAGCTGGAGCAGGCTGCCCCTCTGAGGGCCGCTGGGGAGCTCATGAAACAGAATAGCAGCAGGACACACACACACACACACCTTGCACCGACTATGTCATTCTGTCAGGAGCCTTACCACAGCAGCCCAACACGCTGTGTCAGCAAACTCTCATACAATTCTCAGTGTCTTACAGCAGATTTTGGTACTGTACGACTGCAGAATCTGCACTGTGTACGAGGGCGGGTCTATTCTCTTATTCCCCTTTTTTTTTGTTGTCGAATGGGAACGTTGATTACTTATTTATGAGAGAATGTGCTTAGTTCTAGAACACAGCCTAATGAGGATTTTACCCTCTCTACTCATTATTGTATCGTCTTCCATCTCTTGCTGCTTTTGCAGACAAATACTGCAGTATCCTTTTTTTCGTAATTAATTGTAATTATGCTCCTAAATAATATTCAGTGCACAAAGAAGACCCCACACTACAATAACTTTGTCTGCGTGTATATGTGTTTTTAATTTTGGGAAAATCAAATATCCATGAATAGATATCCATGGGATCCTGCTTCTAAGTAACATGTACTGTCCATTCTATTGTAGTTGGTTATGTATGTTGGCCAGGTGATGAAGGATGTGCTGAAGCTGCCTCGCCCTCTCTCACCTCCCGTGGTTAAGCTGGAGACCCGTGTCGATGCAGAATACGGCCTGCCCTCCACTCACGCCATGGCTGCCACCGCCATCTCCTTCACCTTCCTGCTAAGTGCCCCCTCGAGAATACAGGTGAGCATCACAAACCAGCTCATCGGTCCTTCTGGTCAAGCTACAGTTCTTAATTACAGTAATTAAATCATTTTTTTAGACAATTATCAGCAGCTAAGCTCAAACCAGCTTTTCTGTCCTTTCAACCACATTTTATAGAGTTTGTCTAGGAATTGGCAAAACAGGTCACAACATCAACTGTCATCATGACAGGAGAGAGCATATTTATCTCAACGCTCTGCAGACTCTTCTTTTATCAATGCTAAGAACTACTGTCATTTTACATGATTTGTTATGTTTATGTTAAAAATGTCAACACACAATTTTGCATGTAAAAGATTAAGAAATATGTTTATTGCTCATGATACCTGTCATATTTTAACTTAACAGTCACAATGGAAGATCTTATACTTGGATGCACAGAAACCTTAAAAATACCTAGTTAAAAAAGCTGCAACATCAGTCTTATGATTAGAAGAGGTGATATCAAATACTCCTCCACAAAGACTTTATTGGTTGCTGTGATAATATTAGTGAAAGTCACTGGTTATTTTGCCCGTTACTATGAAAAATGATATCCACCACCATAGCTGGCTTCAAATGATGTACATCCACCTTTTATTAGAGCTTGGAGGCCTAGGCTAAGTGGATGCTGAACTCAAATTCTGACACTAGATACCCCATTAGCAGTGCTATTAAATTGCCATTGAATTTTCTGGATTCCTTTAAGATTAGCGAGGCTCCAGTGTTGCATTATTCGATCCAAATGAGCAGTTTCTCTCAAGGCAGAGTGTTGAAGGAGGCTGAATTTGAGGCACTAGGAGCCTCAATGGTGGTGAAGGGGGATGGAGGGAGTGGCCCCGCTGTCCATCAGCGAGTCATGACGGAGCTGTTGGACAATGAGCAGGGAGGGGCGGGGCCAGCAGTCACCATCAGTCACCATCAGGCACACCCGTCGAGCTGCTGTTTGGTCTTCTGATGGACTGGACTGAGTCAATGACTGTCAGTCCACGTCTCCACCTCCCACAACCTTCTCCAGATTCCTCACCTCTTTCTCCCACATGCTGCTGCCAAGTCAATAAAACACTCAATCACGGCCTAATCGCCGGCTGTTTTAATCAGACAGTGTGTTTTAATATAGACCTGAGTGACTGTAGGTCCGTCAGTTAGCAGGTCTACACAGTTGTCAGACTGATTTTCTGTCAGATTATGTCAGCTCACTCTCCGTCACTTTTTATTTTCACACTGCAGTTTTCAAGGTCATAGAAATCATGTTAGCATCACTGAGACACCCATGTACAGTACAGCACTTAACTGTTTCCTGAAATCCCCTTTAGACTGCCCTGAAAAAGAAGAGCATGGATGACTAGAAGCTTGTGAATAGCCACAAGGCCTCAGGGCAACTCGCCCTGTTCCAGGTCAGCAGGTCATAGGTCATGACAGTCAATCACAGAGTGACCCCCCCCTGTTCCTGGCATCCTTTGTGGCCACTTGTTAAAAACACCTCTCTTCATGAACTACCAGTGAATAGGCTTCCAGCTGCAAAAGACAGGAAAAGAGACACAGAGGAGGGAGGGAGGCACAGGAGGGGAGGATGAAGGAGGTGAATGAATACACAAGGCTTCTCTTCTCACTGTTATTGAAATAGAGGTGGGAACAAAACCTGCTGCCATAGGTAAGGTAGAGAGAAGTAAAAGGAGAAAGGAGCAAGTGACAGGCAGTTCGTCAAACAGGCAGAATGGACAAGTGGCAGAAAGAGGAGTTATGCATCAACACTAAGAGTGATGCGCTGATCATTTGATCACTTTTTGGAGTAAAATCATACCAGTGTTTTTTTTTCCCTGCAATGAGGAATGTGCAGAATTCTAGACACATGTGACACAGGACATTGCAGGACATCCCAAAAATCAGGGACTCATAATGTCCTTATGTGTGTGGGTGAGGATTCTACAGTCCTTTAAATGGTCAATGATGCAAGTGTGTGTGTGTGTTCATGTGCTTCAGTTCCAGTTTGAGGTGGGTCTGCTGATCGCAGTGACACTGTCATCCTTGGTGTGTCTGAGCCGTCTGTACACTGGCATGCACTCAGTTCTGGTGAGCTAGTCCTTCCACACAGATACACTAAACCTAAAACATTCAAGCACAACACCAGATTCATTATTCATACCTGTGTTGGGTTACACTGTCTGAGGCTTTGATCCAAGGCTCTTAGTTCAGCAGGGGCTTTGCAGTATGCTGCCTTCTTTTCATGTAAAAGATTAATATGGGAAATAGGTGAAAAAAGAAATGTAAAAATCTTAATTTTAAAGATCAAATTAACATTGTACAATATACAGACGTGGTAGAAGTACAGAAAGTCAATGCTCCAGTAAAAGTGTAAGTATTTGCCTACTCTACTGCAAGTACCACCCTGAAGTTTTTGCTTAAGTACTCTAAAATTTTAATTACATGTACTCGTCTGAGAAAACAAAATTCTGTTGATGGTAATGCTAACATAAATGTACAAGTTTATTCCAGATTGATTTGACAGACTCTCAAAGTTAAATATTCTGGCAAAGTTATAGTAATTATTTAACCATTTGGTTAAATCTGGAGCAGAAAGGGTACAACTGCTAAAGTTTGAGCTGATTTTAAAAAAATTATGTAGGAAAAAGAGAGATGATGAATATGAATATATGTAAATCATAAATTCATAGTTGCGGCAAAATTGTACTGAAGCACATTTAAATACCTTTTTGTTTGAAAAAGATGAGCCTCAATCTCAAGCAAGATTCAATATATTTCACACTGTTGCTTGAACAGTAATATTATTTTTGACATTATTCTATTTTCAGGATGTGATCTCTGGGGCTTTAATCTCAGTCATTCTCATGTTCCTCACCTATCCTTACTGGGAAACCTTCGACCATTTCCAGCTCACCAGCTTCATCTCCCCTGTTGTGGCACTGATACTGCCCCTGTTCCTCAGCTACACATACCCAGAGCTGGACCATTACAGCACTACGCGGGGAGACACCACCACTATCCTGGGAGCATGGGCTGGTTGCTCCGTTGGATACTGGGTGAACAAGCAGCTTGGCCAGACTTTTGAGCCTCAGGGTGTGTTACCTGTACCCCTTCCGACACTGACAGCAAATGCACTGTCAAGAAGTGCTGCCCGCTTCCTTCTGGGAGTCATGGCATTAGTTGGAACTCGGCAAATAATAAAAACATTATGTCTCCGGGTGCTCTATTTATGGTACATGGTTGCAAAAAATGACTACAGTGCCAGGAGGAAGAAAGAAATTGAAGTGCCATATAAGTTTGCTACATACACAACTGTTGGACTTGTCAATTCTATATTGGTTAATAGAGTTTTCATTCTGCTGGGGCTGCTTTGACCAGTAGACTGGCAGGCAGTGACTGAGAGACTGATCTAAAATTGGAAGGCAAAACCTCATTTATTTTATTTATATTTATTTTTTATATGCAGTTTTCACTGGGAATGTTTCACAGGAGAAAAGCTGTGATTTACCTGTAACTTAGCAAGCAAATAAAGGTTTTTGCTCATAGCAGTAGAGCTGTAATGACTTCAGTTTGATTATTTTAACAGTGTAGTCAAGACTTGTGGCACTTTTACATTGCAGTAGTGTGTATTTCAGATGTGCATGAAAAGCACGTTTACTTTCTCTTTTTCAAACGTGAGAACTCCACCTTTAGCCAGACAAGTTCATACTAGTTAAGAAAAATCGAAACTAGTTTAACTTCCTTTTAGTGTCAACCATAATTCAACTCGAAGGCAAATCACTTTGGCGGGTTAGAACACGTACTCTAGTACATCATACCGGCCTGGTTACTGTAGGATACTGTTGGTTCTTGACTAAGTAAATATGAAAGAGTCAAGCTCCATTTGCTACAGTACAATTTGAAGGAATGCCGGAGTACCTGTCAGACTTCATTTACCAGATGGCTTGTGCACAGTTCACTTTAATATCTGGGAGCCTACTGGCTCCAACATTCCCCTGAATTAAAAATAAAGCATCACTGGATATGTGCAAGCCTGTGTACTTGTCAACTCATAAAAACAACAACAATACTGAAAAGATCTAAGCACTCAGTCAGATGGTTGGTTTTATTTGATGTATGAAGGCAATATTCTTGGTATCAAAAGAAAATGATTTAAAATGAAGAACCTGAGGTTTGGTTATTGTATTACACAGACGTTGGAACAGCTAATAAACACTGTTTTAAATTACATCACCCATCTCAAGCCAAGACCAACAACAGCAACAACATTCTGCCTGTATGATTCAGATCTTATTGAAAGCAGCCACATCCACAGACTGAACATATTCCTCGAAGGCGGTGATGGCTTCCTCTAGCAGATCTGTGCCCACTTTATCATCTTCTACCACGCATCCTATCTGGAGCTTCTTGATGCCGTAGCCCACTGGGACCAGCTTTGACTGCCCCCACAGCAGCCCTTCCATACTGACACTGCGAACGCACTCCTCCAGCTTGGCCATGTCTGTCTCGTCGTCCCAGGGTTTGACGTCAAGCAGGATGGAGGACTTGGCAATGACTGCTGGCTTTTTGGACTTTTTCGCGGCATATTCAGCTAGGCGCTGTTCCTTGATCCTAGCTGCTTCTGCGCTCTCTACCTCATCGTCCGAGCCAAATAGGTCGATTTCATCGTCGCTGGTGTTTGTCGAGGCCAAGGGAGAAGCTGAAAGGACAAACTGGCTCTTGGCAGGTGGCAGGCCAGCTCTTTCCCTCTGGAAGGTCTTGATGTGGTTGTACCAACGCAGGAGATGACAGAAAGTTGGTGAGGGAGCAGAAGAGATGGCGTCAAACACTGCAGTGTCAGCTTGGGATGCCACAAAGCCCTCAATGTAGCTTTTGTCTGCCAGAAAACCATTGAGAGCTTTAAGACCAGCTGGTGTGCTCATGTCACCAAACACAGTTTTTGTTGGGTGGGAGGATGGAGACTGTTGTGATTCGTCTTGCATGGGAAACTTGTGCTTGATGACTTCCTGCATGGGGACGTCATGTGTGAGGGGGGTTTCAGCAGTGTGGCCACTGGAAGAACCAAGGCAACAAAGCAACAGGTAATGAGTCACTGAGTTTAATTATCATGCACCAACCCCAAGGCACAAGGAACCTAAATTAAGACCAGGCATGCATGTACAAGCCCACACATCAACGCACACCATTAATTTCACAAACCCAGTGGAGTCGTTTATTTCTTATATCTTCCAACTTTAGCAAAAACAACTCCACATTAAGATGTGGCAAAAGTTGGTCCTTTAGCTTTCCCATGGACCCACTAAACTGATCGTGTGCATCATGCACCAATGCCTGTTTTTTTTAAAACCAATTTCAAGCCTTACATATATTAATGAATGTCATTACTTTTGAATTTGATTAGACAACGGAAACTGTTATTGTTTAAGTAGGGGTTAAGATGTAGGAAAGTAAAAATCACAGGAAGGGCTCGATGTCAATCTCCAGGGCAGAGCAGGGCATGGTGAGCTCAAAGCGGTTGATGACGTCTGGGTGGAGGACTCCAAGATGCCCTATGCTCTTTCCATAGGCAAAGATCTCTGCGCAGCGACCAGGAAAAAAGGTGGAATCTAAGAGGAAAAACATAGAAAACAGTCATTACAATGTGAGAAGACAGTTGCCTCATATCCCCTTAATTAGTCCCTTACAGCACAACAATTGTGTGAGCACAACAATTAATTAATTCAACCAGTCCATGAATTCTGCATGACTGTGCGATTTAAAAAACAAAACAAAACACCACGACACTAACAACATTGCAACCTGCATCACATTTTTCATTTTAATTTATTAAAGCTGTCAAAGTTCTGGAGGGACTTAGTAATATTAAGCTTATACACTTTTCTGCTAAAACCACTAGGTGGTTATAATGTTGTCACTGGTTGTTCAGATAACAACCACACCTGGTACTTCTTCCAGCCAAAATTCAGACTTTGTTAGAACATCCTTATATAATACAAGCCTCCTTTCAGAACAATAGTTACTACCTCCACTAGTCAATCTTGACACACACTTGAAAAGTCCAACTGTTCGATCATGGGTACTTTTTGGATCATGTTTTTAAACGCTCCACAACATGTATACCGTCTTTATTTAGAGACATAGTTGTACTTTTCTGCTGAATTATTGATGTTCCTAAATAATTAATATTTTGTGTCAACTGCTCAGCATTCTTGTTTGTTGCACATCACGTCACAGAAATCATGAGTCAATCATACAGTGTGGGAGGTACCAGGCTGCCTTTCTTGTTCCTTGATTATCCTCATAATGGTTTGCTCACCCACGTTAGTTCTTAATGATCAGCTCTACATTAATTATTCCAAAATACCCTAAAACCTAGATGGCAATTTTTCTTTAGCATCAGTTTTCCAAGGTAAGCCCCTCTAGAATCCAGTCTTTAATGGACTGGTTATTAAAAATATTTCAATATTTTCTATCATTAATATCAATAATTAAAGGCTGATGGTACAGTCTGTATGCATGTCAGAAGTAAAATGAACAATAATTATCAATACAGAATTAAAAATATTTCATTAATTTCAGTGAGAGGTGTTTTCTCACTTTGTTTAAAAAAAAAAACTGAAAGATGAACAAGAGATTTACCAAGATACAGGAGTTGCTATGACAACAGCCCCACATGCGGAGACATGGGCATTCTCCCACAGTGCACTGCTTCTTCCCACACTGCCTTGGTAATGGGTTCCAGAATTCACTGTTTAGATGTTCACTCATCACTATGGATGAAGGCTCACAAAACACATGGAATGTGTGTGTGTGTGTGTGTGTGTGTGTGTGTGTGTGTGTGTGTGTGTGTGTGTGTGTGTGTAAAATGCCGGGAAACTCAACCACTTATTTCACCTTCCAGTTTCTGGATCTGTTAGGTTGTATCTGCTTGCGTCTGTTCACACGTCACCTACTTATACTCAGAGTGGAATGACATAGCAACGATATAAATAGCTCTGGTACATCTTAAATAATCAGTCAGTCAATGAAAATGCTACACTTGAGCCAGGCCACTTTCCGCCTACTCACCTCCACCTTCCAAGCAAAGCTTTCATAGGAGGGGAGTTAGATGGCTGCATCAGATAACCAATGTAACTGGCCAACAACACCATCCTTTTGCCATTGGGTTTATTACGATTTTAGCTCACAGAGAATTCACACAGGACTTTACTGGGTCCACAACACAAAAGGCAGCTATTGCTTCATCCTGTATACAGTGACTGCAGACACATACAAAAAATAGATGGGTTTCAGTGTTGACTTTTAGTTTCTTATCAAAGTCTGAATCAGGTTTCTAAGGCTTTTTCACCCCCTCCAAAAAGGCCTATATTTCTACTATAGCAACAACTATTATCATTAGTAATATTTTGCTTGTCAATCATATGACTGCTTTTGTCTATACATTTGTAATGGGTCTCGTGTGTTCTCCCTAATATGCGAAAAGCTAGAGTTTAATATGACGGAATATGTAGGATTTGTGTTTGTTAGTCACCTTTTATTACTGGCTATGATAATAATGCTAGCAGAGTTAGCAGCAGCATGCTGTCATATTGTGACTACTTATGAACATAGTGGAGGAGTCAGTAGGGACAAAAAAAATGATTTTACAGAGATGTAAATGTTGGACTAACATAGCAGGCCAGAAACATAACTCCAAATGAATCCCTATGTTTTTCATTGAAACATTTCTCTGTGGCTGCTGACAAACACATTCACCATTGTTGTCGTAACCACAATTTATTTCTACTGCCTCCACAGTGAAAAAAAAAAAAAAAAAGGAACATATTTAAATTAGCTTAACAACATCAGAAGACTAGAGCTTACATTACAAAACAGCAGTACTAACCTTCTAGAATATATGTACTGTAGGCCCAGTATTGAAGGTCAATCACTTAATAAAAGCTTTGTGAATATGGCCTCTTTCCAAACAAAGGAAAGATTGGCCAAGACCTTGCATTGGACACAGTTGTTAAGTGAAACACAGGCATCTGTCTCTTAAGTGGTTTCTTCCTTCACTTGTGATCCCCTGACTCGTTATTTCATCCCTTCCCCCCCACTAAGTGAGGGAAACTCAGCTGACATGTATTCCCTCAGCCACTCACTATCTGTGCTGGGAGTGATGGTAAGTCCAGTGAACAAGGCATCTTGAGGGTGTGTCTGTGCCAGGTGAGCTCTTAGACTGGGTCATGACCTTGTAATGGGGTTTATGACACACAGATGTATGTGGTGGAGGGATTAGGCTAATGGTGCATAGAGAGAGGCAAAAAAAGCAGAGAAGATAAGTGTTCGTGCGTACGGTGTTTGGTGCATTAGAACGCACCGTGAGAGCATGTCCATTTCAGCTTCCTTTTTAAGTGTGTGTGAGCCTGTCAGATGGACAATCTAAGCACCCGTGGGTGAGTGTTGTATGTGCCAGTCTGTCTCGCTGCTCAGCACTGCAGTGGGTGACGTGACTCCCATGCACTCTCCCACGCTGCAGACTTTACACGCTCTCATGCCCTTGCTTGCTTACACCTCCAGCCATCATTCTGTTGCTCTCCTGTCCCTGTACCCCTCCCCACCCCACCACCCACACCCCACTTTTATATGCACTCTCCAGTCTCATCTCATTCCTTCACTCCCCTGTGTGCCTTCACCCTTTCCTCTGTCTGCTCTTGTTCACTGATACTTGAGCCCATTGATTTGCAGTCTGAATGGGCGAGCAGACCCAGAGTAGGAATCCTGCAGCATGACCTTGGAGCATGTAAGCCAAGGAGAGAGGTGAAAAAGACATGGATGGAGAGGTGGACAGGGTGGGGGTGACAGAGTAGAGTGGAAAGAGAAAGGAATAATCAAGGCCTGTTATAGAAAATCTATACTAAAATGCATAAAGATTGGGCTACAGTACTTTAAATCTTCAAGTGGAACCTTTCTGATAACGAATCTCAAAGGACCAGGTCAGCTGCATCAGAAAGCTATAACCTTATTCATTCTCTACCTGCCCTTTAAACAATAACTTCATTGTAAGCAATATTGTGCCAGTCACGTCACAAATAACTACTGTAAATTGACTGTGAGAATTTTACTTTTACGCCAAAGTTTGCAGGATTGATGTTCTCTAGTAATTAAACAGGTGTTCACAATAAAGCTCATCAGAAGACCCAACAGACCTGTACTGATGCAACATGCCTGACCTATTGATGTCATTTGTCATGACTTAAGACAACTTTTACATTTTGGATATTTGTACTTCAGCTTAGGTGCTTTTTATATTGTTTCAAAGGAGTTCTTGGCCCATATTCTATGATCCACAAGTGCTGAAATGACACTTTTGATTTCTATTGGACAAATTGATGACCGTAACACTCAATGCTATCTGGTTTCCCTCATCGTGCGAAGGAGAGATTGCTAGGTTATCCTGATTTATCAAGGTTAGATGATTTAAGTGCTGAGCTTGGAGGAACAATAGCAGAAAAATAAACCTAATATTGTTCATAAGGAGAGTACAGCAAGTATTCCTGTGGATGTTAAGTTCTTTATAAAGTTTAAGAGTAAAATAACTCCCGTTTCAGATTCCCTTCACTTTTTCTTGTTTGATATGTTGCAGCCTAATAGTACAAACATTAATCTTTCTCATTAATCTACTGCACAACCAGTACCCCATAATGACAAAGTAAGAAGTTTCTACACTTGGCCTACAGACCATCTGTGGTAAGTAAAATTGATTGGAGCTAATTTGGAAAGGCACAAACCTCTGTTAAGAAGACCTCACAGCTGACAGGGTGTACTGTATCAGAGCAAAAGGCATGAGGTTAAAGAAACTGCCTGCAGAGCTCAGGAACAGGATTACTGCAAGGTGCAGATCTGGGGAAGGCTATAAAAAAAATTACTCGGCTGCACTGCAGGTTCCCAAGAGCACAGTGGCCTCCATAAATCTCCAATGGAAGACTTTAGGCACAACCAGGACTCTTCCAAGAGCTGGTTGCCTGGCAAAACTAGGCAATCGTGGGAGAAGGACCTTAGTGAGAGAGGAGACCGAGACCCCCACGGTAAATCTGAGCTTCAAAGATCCTGTGTAGAAAGGACAAAGTTCCAGAAAGACAACCATCACTGCAGCCCTCCATCTAAATGGAAGTCTCCCCTTATTCCAAACACATGAAAGCCCACTTGGACTTTGCAAAAAAGCTCCTGAAAGACTCAGACTGTGAGAAACCGTTTGGCCTCAATTCTGAACCTTATATCTGATGAAAACTAGGCACCACTCAATACCAATACCAATACAAGTGCCATCCCTACAGTGAAGCATGGTGGTGGTAGCATCATGCTGTGGGGGTGTTTTTCAGCAGCAGGGACTGGGAAACTGTTCAGGGTTGAGAAAAAGCTGAATGAAGTAAAATACAGTTATATCCTCAATCAAAACCTGTTCTACAGCACCCAGAACCTTAGACTGGGCAGAAGCTTCACCTTCCGACATGACGATGATCCCAAGCACACAGCCAAGAGAACACAGGAGTGGCTTACCGACAATGGTCTAGTTGTCTGAGATTGGCCCTGGCTTAAACTCTCACTAAAGAAACCTGAAAATAGCTGTCCCTGTTCAACCTAGATTTACAAAGAATAATAGCAGAAAATCCGCCCACCGAGGTGTGCAAAGCTTCTTGCATCATAACCAAGAAGACTTGAGGCAGTAATTGATGGCCAAGGTGCTTATACAAATGATATTTTTTTAGTTTTAATACATTTACAGACATTTCTAAAATTCAGTTTTTATTTTCGTCATAGGCTACTGAGTGTATAGTATTGAGAAACAATGTATTTAAACAACTGTAGTGTCAGACTGCAACATAACGACACTGGAAAAAGTGAAAGGGGTCTGAAAACTTTATGAACACTCAGTATCAACTGTGTAGCTGTGAATGTCTTCACCGTCGAAGTGTTTTTTTAGTCATTTTGAATAGACATGACTAGTGGGTATAGGAGCTGACAGCTGGCCAATCTGTTGCTATAACAGCAACAGATGCACACAGATGGAGTAACACTACAGATTTTATTTCATCAAATTTGATTGTTCTGGCAGTTATCACAGTATGTAATTTTTTTTTAAATTTTTTTTACAGTACTTTTGATTTATTTTTTTTATAAAACGAAGAAAACAGTTGCTCTATTTGAACCCATAATGGATGTATGCTGAGCAGGATTGACTGTTCAAAATTGCCTTACAAATGTTTGTTTTTAATAAAATACACTTTATCCTTAAGGAAATCGATCAATTCATTGATTTCAGCTGTTACAACCCAATGGAGCAAAAGGTGGTGGCATCATCTATTCATTTAAATTAATATCCAACTGAAATTATTGGCCATCTTCTGTGTTGATCTGGAATCAGTTGAATTTTAAGTTGAAACCATGTAACTGCCATAGAAATTATGCTCCCTCAATAAAACAGCATACATACATACAAACTCAGCAATGCACAGTTGCTGCTTCTCATAGCCTGAATTTACATAATCGCAACAAAACCTGCCTTTTAACCTCATGTGACCCAGATTTATCTGTTCATCAGCTTGTACATAAACATGTAAATTTGTCCCTAGGACTTTGTATTCTAATTTAGCCTTAAGATTCAGTTCTACTGATCAAACTATTCCTTTTCATCTCTTTCCCATCCCAAGTTTCTTACCATCTGCAGCCTGGATGTGGTAGCCAACTCCGCGAGCAGGCTTCACTTCCAGCAGCTGCATGGTTCGGTCCAGGAGGCCATGGATCACTTCGAAGCCCGGACTCTTGTTGTAGTAAATGGCACAGAAACGCCGGCTGTTCCTAGCCCCAACATCTGGATGGTGGAATGAGGAGGAGGGAGTGAGAGGGTCATTGAGAACAGATAATTATCATTGTTCTATATTTGGGGTTTAAAGATACGGAAATATCAATTCAGCATCTGAAGCATTCAATAAGCTAAATAATTAAGACTTTGATCCAGTATTTAAACAGAATAAACAAAATACTTCATTATTTTCATCAAACCTAATACAGCAGCAACTAGATTATAATAGAATCCAATTCCTTTTCAGGGGGATCAAAAGGTATGTGCACCTTAAGACTACAATACCATTACTTCACACATGCAGGTACCTACCTCTGGTCTCATCCTTCAACACCACATCAGATATCTCAAACAGTTTGAGGGGAAGGGGCATCTTCCTGTTGGCCGCTATGGTCTTCAGCAAGCCTGGAAGCAAAGTGGTGCGTGCCACCTGGTGGAGAAAGACTGTAGTTTAGTTGGGGGGAAAAAGGCCTGCAGTCTATTAGAGAGGAAGAGTGCTCCCTCTTCTGGAAAAACAACATTACATCTTGTAAAAGAATGCAGGAACTTCTTGGTTTTTGGCTGGGTTTTGGCTTTCAAATCAGTCTTTAACTTTTTAATCTTCAATACACTGGAGTTGTAATGAAAACTAAACAAATTGCTAAAAAGGTTTCAGTTATATTGTTTTATTCTGTACCAATGTTTGATTCAACAGTGACGTAAGTGACCCTGGACATTATTATTAGGGGATGAGTCTTCTTATATAGTAAACGCTTAACATTGTTGCTTCTCATTCACCCGTTCACACACACTTACATATTGACGATAGCAGCTCTTATGCAAAGTGTCAACCTGACCCACGAGGATCAACTTGAACATATAACCAGGAGCCTATCTACCAACCCTTTGGTTCATCAGTGACCATGTGGCATAGGTATAGTGTCAACAAATAATGCAAGATGTACTATAGCAATATACAGCGTCTTTAGCACAACTGCCAACAAGCTATAGAGATAAAAAGCACAATAAAATCTACATCACATTTGTTGGGTCTTAATACAGAAAGCTAAAAAAATATAAGCGTACATAACTTTTTGTTTGCAATGCAGCTAGATGATGAGCAAGGCAGGATGTTGGAATTGTGCTTTAAACTACTTGACGTACATGGTTTCTTTCTAATACTCAGCTAAAAGAATACAATGTGTCTGCTAAAGATAAGCTCCCTGACCCCAGCTACGATTGAAATTCTTCCAGATCCCATAATGTAGCTGTACCTTCTGTTACTGTACCTGCACAGTAACAGAAGGTTTTATTCTTGTTCCCATTGACTAAGGTTAAACATGGAGGCCACACCTTCAGCCAGTCAGTCAGGTTAAAAGTAGGTTTATTTGTTAACACGACCTGGGTTGCTTATCAAGATATATTCAGAGAAATCTAAACAAGTTTGTGTGATTGAAATGTAGTTTATATGTTTAAAACTTAAAGAAACAAAACTTTTCATTTACCTGAAACTCAGCTGTCTTAGGGTTAGAGATGTGAATGGCCCTGGTTTCCGAGATCTTCTTCCCAAGCTTTTCTGCTATATCTTCTTGTGAACACTACCAGGAGAGAGGGGAGGGATTCCTCTAAACATTTGTACGAAAGATTTTGGATTTGTGCTTTTGTGTCGCTTTCTTACCAAGGCAAAGTTGAGGGCCTCTGTAAAACCAGCAGATGCCAGTTCTTGCCTCAATAGCTCTGTTAGTTTATTCAGTGGGAACTGTAATTTTATAAAGCAAACACTCAATACTTATTTGATGAGGTACAAATACTTTTACCATCAAAAATACACACAAAAATGCAGATACAGCTACCTGGTTGGCTATCGTGTAGGTGCGAGGTGTGGTGCGGACTATGTTGTTGAAACCATAGGCAATGGCAGCATCCTCCATGATATCGCATGCATGGATGACATCAGAACGTGTAGGTGGGATCTCAACCTCAATCTCATCACCATCACCAGTAGCCTGGGAACGCAGGCACATCCTGGTCAGCAGCTGGGCAATTTTTTCTGTTGACTCACTGTCACGAAAGAAGTGATTTATCAAGTTTTTGAAGACAAACTAACACCAAAATAAAATATATAATATAAAACCAGTAACTGTACTGTTTGTCTGCCCAGATTTAACTGAAATGTTGTAAGTAAACTATGACAATAAAATGTAATATAAACTTATGTAATGTAACAATGTACACACAAAGTGTGTACAAGATAATGTTTAAACAGTGGTTATCATAGAAGAACTACTCAGTTGAACAGTTTTGTTTTAGGTGGCACATCAAGTGCTTTAAGAGAATATGTGGCATCTACCAATTTTATTTTCGATTTTTACAGAGGAACAAATACAATTTAACTGGGTCCTAACCTGCTGTGTGAGTCATGGGCACCATTTAAACATGCTTGTAGAAGTAGCCCTATACAGCTATTCAGGGATATTAATTATGTTAATTAACACATGGCCTGGTTGAAACAAGCTACTCATGTATTTACCAGAGAGTTTGTGCATTTATGAGGGTTTGGTGAACCTGTCTCCAGAACAAATGTACATTTTACCTACAATATGTCAATAGCTTTGAAAGTCAATTTTTGGTATCTCTAGTATTTTATTGAGTAATACAAGTCCAAATAACTTACTTTATGCCAACTTTTTTGTTGATGAACTCACTGGACAGTTTCTCCTTCCTGTATGCCAGCTCCTAAAGTACAAACCGTGAAACAACAGCAGAGAATTAGGAAACATTATAAGAACTTCATACTTAAAAAAACAACAAGAAGAGCATTCAAAATGATTTAAATGAACACATTACTGGGTATATGCAGGTCTTGCCATTTTGGTAAACCACCTCAGCCTCTTCTACCCTAAAGGAAGACAGATGTAAATATGTTACCCTTACAGCAAATGCTGGTGTCCTCCATTTCTGCTGAATCCCGTTGTCTAAAGGGTATGTGGGTATATTTGAAAATAAACAAAATTGGAAATGTGGCAAAAACAAAACAAATCTTATGGTCAAAAATTCAATGGGGGATGATGGAGGTAATCTCAAAGCAGGTCCGTGTTTAGCAATTGATAAATTCAATTGTAGCAAATAAGGCTTTAAGGAAGGAATGGCTTTACAACAGATTTTGTAACACTGTTGTCCAGGATGTTGCCTCAAATGAAAAAACAGTGATGTTTTCAAGCTTCAGGTTCTTCCCAATAAACCTAAGAATTTGATCATGTTTAAACTTAAAATGCTGAAATGGAACCCCAGTTGTTGTTAGGTTCCAGTATTTGAGGCAGATCCTTAACTTACGTGAAAGGCTGTGCACAGTACTCGCTGAACATGGTGACCATCATGTCCAAGACAATCTTAGCCTAGAAGGATAAAGTTTATGTCACTTTCATATGATAACAGTGATACATTTGATTTATTTATTATCATCTGAGCCATACCTTCGTCACATCTGTAGCTGTGCACTCAATGAAGACGTTCTTTGTGTTTAGGGTGATTTTTGAATGGTCACCTGAAAATAGAAGGTAATGTTTACAATTTTCTGATGAAATTATACCTGCATGTTAGGTTAATTGGTGACTCCAAATAAGTCATAGCTGTTATTGTGAACGTGAATGGTTGTATGTTTGTGAATGTGTCTATGTGTTGTCCCTAAGCTAGACTGGCGACCTCTCCAGGGTGTACCCCACCTTTCACCTACTGACAGCTGGGATAGGCTCTTGCCCCTCAACAGACTGTACAGAATAAACTGTTACAGATAATGGTTGGAGGGTTGGATGAGTAAATTATTTAAAATAGTTTTTTTCCTTTTTAATTATAATCTTTTAAAGCTCTTTAAACATAATCTCATAGTGGTACTTAGCTGTTTCGCATTTTGCGTTTTTATTTTATACCGTCTCACTCACTTACATAGCGTGTTCAACACACATTCAGAAGCAGCAAGACCTTTTACTTTTTTATAATTTTATATTTAAAAAAAAAAGAAAAAAAAAAAGTTATAAATCGTTTATGTCAGGTAGCCTGAAACAAAATGCTCCCAGTGGTCTCTTGCCCAAATGTAGCTGAACTGCGTCAGAACATATATGCATAAAGTTCAGCCATCTTCAACTTTACCCTGTGATGCAGCCTGGCACCCGTTGCAGGCTGCAACACACAGGGGTGGTACACAGCAGTATAGCTGGCTTTCCATTGACAAGGAATGGGCAAGTGCAGCTGGCCCAGCCTTTTGTAGCTTTACGCAGGAACACCCAGTTAGAGATAATAAACCCGGAGAGGATGACAGAGACAGGACTCACCATTTATAATGGGAGGCATGGATAGGACAATCCCATTGCTGTCATAGATGACTGGGTACACAGGTTTGTCTTCAATAATGTGAAGGTAATGCCTCAAGTGGCTGTCTGTCTGTATGAACAATGAAAACAACACAACACTGAGTTAGCAAAAAGAAAAGGTGCTCATCTGACCATCATTCAGTCAATTAGCTATGTACCTTGTAGAGGCTCATAAGCTGGGTAGCAGTGTACTCTTTGGTCTGGTTCAGTGGTTTGAAACAGATGTCTCCAGGAGGTTTGGCTGTGTATGTAAACGGACCAGAGATTTTGTTCAGATCATGGGTCCCGATTGCTACAAGGCTCCTCTTCCTGCACACAACATTTTTGTGAATACAGTGTTATTGGTGTATTTTTGCCCTGATGTGAACACAAACTTATGGCAGTGCATAGCATTTATCAAAGAAAAAAATAGAAAAATGTGTGACCTTATAGGATCTCATATTCACAAGATATGGCTCTCATATGAGAAATTTTCGGAACCTGCCTCAGAATAATCAGGTTTTTAAGATGTCTTCAGTATTACATGAGTCCAGTGTCAGTTTAAAATTTTTCCAAAAGGATGAAGTAAAATGGAGCTGTTAATAGCTAATTCAGTGTAATTAGATTTTCAAAATGTATGCAACTTTTCAAGCTATTCAGGATGTATTATGTTGATAGTGAAGTGCAAAACAGGCTACATAAAACAAGTAATTCAAACTATTAGACAATTTATACACTTTTCAAAAGCAGTGACAAAGGGTACTCTTTGCATTTGTACTTAAATGTTTTGGTTGTTCCGACCTGCAGATATTTTGGTGGAGTTTGTCCTGCAGCTCGATGAAACTGTCATAACGCTCCTGTGTGAAGGTGATGTTCCTCAACACTGCTGCTACAGCATGGGGTCGCACTGCCGCTGTCTGCAAAGATCGAATTACTGGAGTAACCCTTTACCACAGTAGCACACAGAAGTCATAAACAAACTAATAATATCCTAATGGCAAAAAATTTTTTCCCCCACCTCTTTAGTGATGATCAGCTTCTGAGGATCCCCACTGACTGGACTGATGCGTCTGTAGCGAGGTGCCTCCAGCCTGTAATAAAATAAAATACATTTCTGCACCATTAGTAAAGCAAATCTGCATGAATTACATAAAAAAAATGAAAAAGCAATGTATTCAAACTACCAAAATGTCAATGTCAAATGGTTTCTGGCAATCCAAGCACTCAAATACATACCCATACTCTTTGGTTTTGCTACTCTTTGCTTTTGAGTTTGCTTTGTGTTATGTGAAATGGATTATTACACTCCTAAAAAGTTGAAAATAAATCTGCAGGAGTTTTGTTCATTTTACACACACTCGCCAGGCAGGTTATTACTCACTTGTCCTTAAAGACTTGCAGTCCACGGACCAGCCCCTCCATGCAGAGCAAGTCATAGCGGTTAGCTGGTACATCAATCTTGTACAGGATGATGTCAGATGCTCCCAATGCCTTGGAGTCACCCTGCTCTCGGCTGATTATCTCCTTTTCTGAGGTCTAAAATTTAAGCATAACAGAGTTAAATCTACATGCCGCAGTTCACACACACAAATATGGAAAAATGGGACAATAGCCCTTCCTCCTTAACACATGCATAACTGCATAATTTCCGTTCTGTGTCAAGTCAAAAAATAAACGATGAGAAAGGTCTATTGTTGTGACTGGTTTCATCACATTTGAAGTCATTTACTCACAATTTCATCCAGCTCCAGCCCAAATTCAAAGCACAGCTCGTCAAACTCCTCATCAGCTATAACAAATAGGAAACATCCATCAGTGAAATCCGCTACTAACTAATCTGCCATTGGTGTTCCCAGCAACGCTCAGCTCAGTTGTCAATGACCAGAGCGGGGTGGGGGGGGGGGAATGATGCAATAATCAGAGATGTCAGTGCACATACATTACTTACAATTACCTAAAAAAATAACAAATTCTTAAAGACATCTGGTATGGTAAATTCCCCTGAAATATCTTATTTTCTTTACATGCAAAATAAATATAGTAACGTTAAATACCAGCTAGTTAGCTAGCGGGCTCATGAGTTTATTATCAAGGCATGCGTTCTTTGAGAGCCAAAGGAGCTTGTAATAAACAAGAAGAGAAATTACCTACCGCTTGAAAATACAATTAAGATGTTAACTTACTGTATGTTTTGCCCAAAGCTTTAAAAAGAAGGTCCCTTTTCACCCCGACAGTCGGCATGTTGGCTGATAATCCTCCTTAGCACAGTGGAAAAGGACCCCGCCAGCCGGTTTTAGCTGTCTGAGGCCGTGCCTGACTGAAATACACTTGATATTAAATTAGTTCTATTCCATTTATATATGAGACTTATTCTAGATCTATTCGTTGTGTAACCCAACCAATACAGACAAAAGTTTAAAAACAATAAACCTAAGTTCTAACAATAAAACAAGTTTAAGATTATAAAAATATGAGTAGGCTACTATATAGCACAAGACAAACAAAATGTTTAAAATCTACAGTATTTATAATTTCTATGTGTGGTGTAAGATTAATAAAACTGACAACTGATAAATAAGGCTAGAAGAGAATTATAAGAATTATAAATGCCTTTGTGAATAAGTCACTTTTTTCTGGCAAGAGCAATTAAATTGGAGTAAAGTTTTCTTATTCGAATAGGTATGCATTAAGACATTATTTTTTATTTACTGTAGAAGATCAATCAAAGTTTCTGGTGAAGAAAGAGATTTGAAAATCATGAAATCTCCTTTATTTAGCTTATCTATAAGTTGCCTAGAGACCATCATTTCAAGGATTTTAGACAAGAAACTGAATGCAGGAAGGACATAGGAGCGTATGAAAGCAAAAGAATAAGTGGGTTAGAAAGGCTGTATGTGCTTCCAATAATGATGCGTTCATATCAAGGGATTTATTCACACTGATGAGAATTCTTGATTAGCGACAAAGATCCAAGAGAACAGACTTTAGCACAGCATGTCGCTGCATACAAGCAACTGCACTGAAGTACAATCAAGAATTTCTCAATTAAGAGAGTGGTTAGAATACATTATATACAAATATACAAATATTTTCAGATGACTGAATGAGAATACATTTTGTTTGGTCGTTTAGTCAAATTTGCATTAAAGTAGATACATATCAAATAATAGGGAAAGTATCAAGTATGACCATCTAAATTAAAGCATATTGCATCCAATTGTGCACATGCATGCCTGTGTGTGTGTGTGTGTGTGTGGGTGGGTGTGTGTGTGTGTGTTTGGCTGAGGGTTGGGTCTATATATGGTTCTATTTGGGTCATACCACACAATTATCACAAAATATATGCATCAAGCCAATACATATATAGGGACGTGGTGTGCTGCATGATCAGGGGAGCGGTTGTGGTAATGTATTCTGTAAAGCTTGACTTTGTGCACTGTCAATGTCATGATGGACACACGCGTAAGAAATGTCACGGTGTGTTCACATTATAATCACATACCTGTTGCTGCACGCTCACCAGTAAAACAACAAAATTTAGTTGACGTGGGCCTTGTCTAAATAAAATCACTGACTTCTTTGGGGAAAGTTCTAAACTTCATTTTATTACCATTGTTATCTTATTCTTTAACCTTTAGAACCTGTGACTCAGGAGCAGCCAATGGGAAACCTTTAACCTTCAAACACTCCTTTAAATGTTGAATTGACCGTCAGTGACCCACGCAGTCACCGTTCGAGCCCTTCTCCCATCTTGGCCCGGCCCCCAGCACGCGCCACCTTCAGAAGCCCAATCATAACTCAAGGAATTCCACCCCCCTCCTCCTCCTCCCATCCCGACAACCATCCCCATACAACAAGACGCGCGTGTGACTTCCGGGCTCAGACTGCAGCAGACTGCAGTAGGTGGATACATTCATGCCGTCAGAGAGCCGCCTGTCTCACGCAAAGGCTGAGCACAGTGAGCCTACAGAAAGTCGCACCCGAGCGGAAACGTTCACCGGTAAGTTCCCTCGCGTTAAGGCGCCGCTTTGTGATGCGCATGTAGACACTGATGCGCGGGATGCTGCAGTTACGTCAAGCTTCCAAAGATAGACGGCGACAAACATTGAAACAAGGCACTTGAGTCGTCTAAATGAAAAAGCAAACAAACATATATTTGTGCTCCAATCTGGTTGATGTATGGTGTTGTTATGAATGGAGGCCTATTGGGAAGAGAAGCTAACGTAATGCACAATGACATATGCAACATTTATTATGCTCCCGTGTGGTAATTACTTATCACGACCAGCGCATTGTTAAACATTTTTGCCGTTCAGTTTGGAGAAGTCACAAGACACTTTGAAGTTTTATTATGAACACGTCAACCGGAAGTTACTGTGCTATTGTGGCTTGCTTGACGCCGGTTAGAGCTGGTGGATGTTGCAGCTTGAACACGTGTGTCTCACTGCTGAAACCACTGTACTTACAATAACAGCCAAGTGTGTCATGCCTTGTTCTCGCGCTTAAACAAACACCTGTCCAGTATTTCCACAATAGCACTGTAATTTGCATTGTGAGGATATTATTAGTAGATTGGCACACAGTTTTATATTGATTTGTGCAGACACATTTATACAGTTATGAGATGCAAAAAATATGACACTTTCTACAACCACATGTAATTTGACATGACCTCCGGCCTGAAAGTTTGTGTCATCTCACGTCACTCAAGCTACTTGCTACTTTTAAGGTGTATTTACACAGATGAAGTGAGTTACCCTGTGGCTACCTGCATCATTTCATGGATGCAGGTTCTTTAGAGTGATCACCTACCTACTGACAGAGGTGTCATTGTTTTGCTGGGAGGGTTAGATGTGATTAGAAAACACGCTGACTTTTGTCTGGAAGTCATATTTCTCAGAATTGCGAGCGAGCAGGACACATCTAAACTTTTATGTTGCTATAAAACATACCTAAAATATATTGTTATAAAAATATGTTAAACTCTGTTCCTTAAGAAGTAAATAAAGTTCCCATTCCCCTGACAGTATTTTGTTTCCCCCACGTACATGCAAAAGCAGAGAAAAGCTGTTGCCAGATCCACATAATCCAACCAGTTGTTTTCTCTGCTTTCCCTCTCAATGAACTCACCGTTAAAATTCTTCATCTGTTTTGTAAGCTTTTGATTAGGTGCTCTATTCAAAATGGTCACGTACACTGCACCCACCCACGCACACGTGCACACCACGTACATCTCCTTTTTTCTTCACACATAGAAACTCATACAGAGTGGGACCCTGGAGGTCGTGTGGTGGTGTGTCGTTTTGCCACAGTGGCCGTGTTGATGTGTTCTGCAAAACTTCAGCCTGCTAAGCCGAGTGGGTGAAAGCCTCATGCACAGCACACACAAAAGAAACCATTCACACAATCTCTTGAGGAAGCAATGATTCCCTTATACACACATAGACACACACGCCCATGCTTGCTCACCCCACCACTACGTAGACCATGCCACCATATTACCCAATTAATCCAGTGAATCGCCCCCAAAGCGCTTGTTTGTTGCATAAAGCCATTGACCTACTAATCAGTGTATTAACCATTTCTGGTCCTTATAGGTGGGAAATTAAGAGTCAAGCTTTCTTATGTGCTGAACATGAATATGTCTTGAACTTTTGCAGAGCACAAAGGAGTTGTGCTTAGTTTGATTTTTCAAAAAGCCCCGGCCCGCTTGTCTGAACCACCATGTGTTTGGAGTTTTTTTATGCTAGCTAAATGGCTAATCAGGTCAGAAAGTCACAAAGGTGCATGTTTATGGCAATGCTGTTTTATTATATCTGTATCTAAGCTTATGCAAAAATGCATTTTAACCCACAAGTTACTAGCTCCTCCCTTTATGACTGCATCACCTTATCACCAGTGCTGTTGTGTAATTGTACTAGTAGTACTGTACCTGCCAGGTCAAACAGTAGCACTTTGTGCTGTTGTATTACTTGGGAAGGTGCTGAAATTATTTGTTATAAGAGATTAATTGTCTGCAATTAATCCGCCAAATAGTTTTTGGTTCTAGCCTCCTAAATACGAGATTTTGGTGTTTTTCTCAGATTTTAATTATTATAGTATCTAGTTTTTGATTGTTGTTCAGCCAAAACAAACAATCTAAAGTCTTCTATTGGAGCATATTGTGCATAATTTAGTATTTTCTGTCTTACCAATTGCTTAAAAAATTACGCTTTACTGTATGTACTTACATACATACATACAGTACAGACAAGTGCAGAATTGTCATTCCAAGATACACATGTTTCTAACTAGAAGTTAGGTTTAAACAATAAGGGAAAATCAACAAATTGGTATTTTGTAAAATAATATTGTGATACTTAGGATGTGACTTTCTTTTTTCTTTCTGCATTGTTCACTACTCTGCATGCTCCCCACATCTGGTGTCTGGTCTTTCACTCTGGCTGAGGTATGTGTGCTTTTCTCACTATCTTGACCAAGGCCTTAAATTATTCCTTATTTGTAATGATCAGGGGTGTCGTGTCTTTTTTCATACACTCTCCTGTCACCTTAATAATTTCCCAGGAGCATTTTGAGTGGCAGTGGCATTTTGTTGGTATGTAGTGACGAATGCTCATCCTATGAGCCAATTTGTTTTGGTCCTTAAACTTAGTCCACTTTCACTCCTTTGCTCCTAATTATTTCACATGAACCTGCAGAACCAGGTGGTCATACCTCTGAAATTAAAGCTTTTAAACCTAATGTGGCTTGGTCAATTGCATTCGGTTGTAAAATAAATTTGAAAGCAATAATTGTTCAGCACTACTGTAAGTGAAGATTTTGGAAGATTATGAAATATGACTTAAAATGTAATTATAGGTCATATTTGACCCATTTTGAAAAATGGTAAAAATCAGGACAATCAGGACTTTTATCTGTCTGTCGTACAAGTCGCTCAACATTTTTGAAAGCACTGCTAAATCCCCTTAACATCCAATTAAAAACCCCTTAAAGCCTTCACATTCAGTGCATGATAGTTCCCATTCAGTACTGTTGGTTGTTGTTTACTTAATGTAGCTGAATGAGTGGAAAGATAAATGAAATGTTTGATAGATGATTGGAAATGTTGACTATATCACAGTATTTCTTTGCTTTCTCTTGTATCCCTGCTCTTTAACAGTTTGGTTTGAGATCATGTCTGGCTCACATCCACTGCCTCCATCAGTTCATTTCGTTATTATTTATACTTTTGTTGGATCTTCCACGATTCTCATCCCACCATTTGTTTGTTTCTGGCACAATGTTTGATTTACATCTGATTTGTTGCTGAACCATTTCCGTATGACAGGAGAAGCTCTTCCTCTTCCTTAGTCTCTTACAAGGTGTGAGCTCACCTTTCCACCATTCTTATTCTGTCTGTGTTTATGCAAACATTCCTTTTAGCCTATATTTATTTAAAATACTAAGACGTTGTAGCTTCCTCCCTTTTTTATCACTGTATCACCTTATCGCTCTGCTGTTGTGTAATTATACTGGCTGACTCTGCAAACAAAAGCACCCCCACTGCCACTCCCACAATGTGTTTGGACAGGTGCTGAAATAATTTATAACACACCGTTTGATATTGATCTGCAATGCATTAATGTAATATCACATTCACAATAATGGGACAAATGTAAGGGCATGGTAACTGTTTCCCTTGACCTTTGAGGACCCCCCCCCCCCCCAAATCAGTCTAATCAGTTAATCCTTTTGACCGGTTGCACATTTCTGGCGTAAAAAACTTCTCTCACAGGTCTGCAACCTTTTTCAGAGCACTGCTAAATTCTATTCATCATCTATTCTAAAACACTTTAAAATGCCTTGATAGTGAATACACAATATTACTACTTAGTATAACCATTCTGTTTTGCTGTAGGTAAAGGAGTCTAAAGTGAAGTGAAAACGTTTGGGTGACGGTTTCTCGTGAAAAAAGCACAGTCCATAGGTTAAATGTGGTTTTTATGTTCTGCAAAAATGGTGCATCTATTCAAAGCTGTTCTTTGAACCTACTCGTTTTACTGCTGACCTGAAATGTCTTTTCCGTGTCTACACAAAACAGCAGTGAAAGTTGAAGTCTGCCAGCAGACTGCTCTGTAAATTCTTTCCCCAGTTTGTTTACGCTAACTGTCCAAATAACTCTGCTGTGGCTTCTATTCCATCGACCTCAGCTTTCTGCAAAAAAGTAAGAATTAAAAGAGACAGTGAAACTAGCAAGCAAACGCTGGTTGATAACATGTAGTGGGGTAAAGCATCTGTTCCACTGGGGTGCTGTTTTGATGAGCTGCAGTGTCCTGTGAGGCATTCTGGCTGAGTAACGAGAAACCACGCAGAACAACAGTGCCGTAGAGAAAGGAGTCCACATCCCGCAGGGAACAGATGGTAGTCATGGGGAAGCACTGCTGGTAAAATCTTTTATTTATTTATGAGTCTCAAAGTGACACTTTAAAGGATAAGTGTGTTTGGAAGACAGGCAGACAGACAGTGAAATGTGTGTCATTGGGCTGGTTTTGGAGGGGAAATATGTAGGAAAGGTGCTGCATTAGGAAAGCAAGAGTTTACGCTAATAACAATAATGAATTACTTCAGCTAAAATAAAGTGTGCGGGGGCCCTTAGTGTGTGTATGACCAGAGACAAGTTTGTCTAGCTGTGCAACTCTAAAGCCAGCGAAGCACCAAATGGAAACATCAATATGGATTAGGGCTATGTCTGACAGTAGTGTCCTTAAAAGCCAGACTAAGGACCACATTACCCAAAAGTGTTGTAATGTTTAATTTGTTATCATAAAGAGGTATCATTATCACTGAAGCACCTTTGCTATAATTCACGCACAATAACCACATTTATCAAAATTAACTTTCCCTCAAAAAAATGTTTTGCTCATTGCTTGGATGTTTGAGCTTTAGTGTGCAGAATAATATTCCCATGTATAAGGTGATTTTTTCGCAGCGGTTTCCCTGACCACCTTGTTGGCAGCCTGTTACCTTTGTCTGCAGGCTGGTGTCTCTCGTTATATCCAAACCTTATTAACATCAACGCTGATCTGTGTTCAGAACTCTGGACAGCTCCCAACCTCTCCTACCACCTGCAGAGTGTGCCCAACTGTCTCCTCATCATACCAACATGGTGTGTGTCAGTAATGTTACAGTTAAAACTAGGAAGTGGGATGAATTTTAAACTTTTTCTAAAATTTTAAACTTTTTCCCACTACACACACTAAATTGTATGACACGGTGTTCATCAGTTCCTCTCCAGGTCATCTTATTCCATGTAGTGTCTTACACTCTATCACATTCACATATGCGTATTCACAATTTTCTCTTTTGCTTTCATTCATGGGAAGGAACAGATAAAGCACAGAGTTGGTGGAGTAACAAAGTTTCTCTTCTGCTTTTTGTGAGTGCTATGTTATAGGTGGTTAATTTGTTTCAGTTTCAGAATAACGCTAAAAAAATTCCAGGATCATTATAAGTAAGAGGGTAATCTCATTTCTTAGTGGTTTTAATTAAGTAAATGAATGAAATTGTTGTTCTAATGCTTTGTCAATGTTACTTATTTTCCAGGAGTGGTGTGGATCTAAGAGCATTTTATTCTCAGAGACAGTCAAGCTTGCAAAGAGAAACGAAAGAAGCAGGAGACAGGAAAAGGAGAAAGTAGGAACTTTTCTAACGGTTTATCTCCTCCACACTCCCCAATACATCACAGTTTTAGCAAGATGAAGCTGAAGGAGGACCTGAACCCTATGCTGCTACTTCTCTTCCACCTCATGGTATGGATCTACACTGTCATCACTTTTCTGCCCTCCTTCCTCCTCAGCCTGGTCTACAGACCTGACTGGGTCTTCTATGGCTCAGAAGAAGAGAGAGCCAAAAGGCTAAAGGCCTGCTCTGTGCTGGGTCCTTCAGGACCTTACAGAGCAATGAGTGCCACTAAGAAGCTAGTGACATTGCTGCACCTAGGAGTGGACACTCTGGATAAGATGTTTGTGTATGGAGCCACAAGGTTCCCCCACAGAGACTGTCTGGGGACGAGGGAAGTGATCAGTGAGCAGGATGAGCAACAGAGCAATGGGAAGGTGTTCAAGAAGGTAAAAATTGATCTTATATAGATAAGAACATGTTAAGTGAATGCAGCAAGAGAATATAAAGGGAATAGAGGGAGAATTCAACACCTTTTAAGAATAACTTTAGTTACTTTGTAAACTATGGTATTGGTGTTTTCAACAGTAACAGCCTGGATTGGCTTATTGCTCTGAGCTGTAGAACTCCGTTGTTGATCAAGAATTATTAAAAACACATCAGCCAGACACACAGCTCCACGAAGTGAGGTTTCTTCATTCGGAAAGTCCCTGTTCAGAAATATTTCCTCAAAAATTCAGATCCACCATACCTTTGTCCAGAGTTCTGAAATAACTATGTATATGCTGTTCCAGTGAAACTGTGGTGATTCAGAGCATGTGTGACAATATTTTTAATTAATATTTTCATTATCCATTTTGAAATAAAGAAACACATGTCGGATAAGTGGACATTTACCGTGAGTTTATTTTTGGACAACAACGGGGGTCTGCGACACAGACACGAATAAGCACATCTAGGCTGCGATTGACAGACACTAAATGTGAGTAGAAGTGAGTGTTGTTAGATTTATTTTTTTTTGTCTAATGAGGATTGTTAAAGGACAATTGTCCTTCAAATGGTAATTTCGACCTTTATGTTCATGCTAAGAGTGAGATGGTTAATCATATCCATCAAGTATGAAGGCACAGCCAGTTAACGTAGCTTAGCATAAAGAGGCAGCATACATAAACTGGTGCTCTTGTAAACTTTATATTGCAGAATTTTGTATTTGGGAATCAAAATATACGGCGTTGCCCACATCTATTGTAATGAAGGAAAATCAAGCAGTGCAACAGTCACCAATGTGGGTTTTAGCAACAGTAGAGCTTTATTCCAGTGAGGTATCCAAATTATCAGGCCTTGGCTACACAGACTTGTTAGTGTTTGTTAATAATTTGTTAATATAATAATTTAGCTTTCATTTTGGACAGCATTGTTTTAGAAATTGCAAGTTAAACAGTATGTACTTTAAAAAGAATACTTTTGGAAAATGTGTAATACAACAATAATGTATTGAGGACAGATACCTTTGAGTACAGAGGGGGAAAATATGGAGAAGTGGAAGATTTTTGATTTTCTGCACCACACACTTGTCATTTTGAGTGGAAATTCAAAGTGGATCTACTGTATTAAAATGGTCAACAGTTCTCATTTTAAGAAGCAATCTAATTCTTGTGCAATATCTAAAGCCTTCTAATTTGTGCTGACTTTTTCTTGACCCACTGTGAAGACAGACATCTTGCTAACTGTTTAAATTCCAGTGAAGTGGTTATAATCATTATTAGTCTTCCAGAACATTCCACTGACCCAACAAATGCTGAGAGATGAGGGGAGGAGAGAAACATTTGTGTATGTAATGGAAAAACAAAGCGGGAAGGGGAGATTTATTCAATTAATGCCTCCAGAAAAGAAGTGGGAGCTTGAAAATGTATAGAATTCTGATAAATAACTCGTGGCAGTGTTGACCAAATGTTTTTAGACAGCCTGCACATTCAGGAATTAGCCGTTTTACAAAGTGCGATTGCAATACCTCAGAATTACCTAATTAATCCCAACAGCCTAATCTTTCTAATCCACTGTTGAAATACGTATTGCTCCATATTAGCCGTTTAGTGGCAAGTTGTTGTTTCAAACAAGTGGAGGAAAGTATGGCTGGTTCTTTGTTTGTATTTGTGTGTACTGTCACATATTAACCAGCAGGAGTCAGTATAACCTCAGTACACAAGCAGGAAGCTCCTGTGCGCCTCTGTGGCCTCTGTGTCATCAGTGTTGAAGAGTTTATCCAGAAGCCTGTGTTTATCCTCTCCGCATGCTAATTAAGATGAAATGTTGCAGCATGAGAATGACTGTGTAAGAGAGGAAGTAGCTGTGTTTGCTGACAGTGAACTGTTGCTACCTCTCCAATGGCTTTTTAATAGGAAACAGACAAAACATTAAACTGTGGATTTTGCTTGTTGACCTGAATGAACTTTGAATATTTCCTTCTTACATTCTCTCTCTGTCTCTATTCTCATCACTGTCTACGTTTTTAATTCCTGTCTGGCTCCATCACTAACACAATTTCACTCTCCTTTCTCCAACCTCACCCTCTTCCCTTTCATCCAGGTGGTTCTGGGCGAATACCACTGGCTCTCCTATGAGGAAGCGCTCACTGCAGCGTCCCAGTTAGGCAGTGGTCTGGCATCACTTGGTCAGCGTCCAAAAAACAACATTGCCATCTTCTGTGAGACACGAGCGGAGTGGATGATTGCTGCCCAGGCCTGCTTCATGTACAACTTCCCATGTAAGTCCAGGTTGTGAGTGATTTTATCAAATTATATTGTACCATTTTGCAATTTGAGCACAGATTTGCCCTTTTCCAAGCTCTGGAAATCCTGTTTAAGCTTTCTGAACATACTGTAGCAGATTTGATAAGACCTACACTGCACATTAACAGGAGTTATGTTTAAATTGAAGGTAGTGAGTTGTGCAAAGTGGTGATTTTTATCATCAGTGAATCTTTTGATTAATCAATTAAAGTCTATAAAATGCATGACAATATTGTAAATTATTTATATTCCTGGAGCTCAAGGTAGCTAATATCTGATAAACAGTCTAAAAACCATAGCATCAAACTCCTGCCTCACATCGAAACCCAGATATTTAGTTTATAGTACATACACATGCACATGGACAACATTTTCTTCGGTAAATGGACACTTATATAGTGCTTTTGTCCAAAGCGCTTTACAATGTTGCTTCTCATTCACCCATTCACACACACACTCACACACTGATGGCAGTGACTGCCATGCAAGGTGCTCATCTGACCCACCGGGAGCAACAAGGGGTTCGGTGTCTTGCCCAAGGACCCTTCCACACGTAACCGAGACTGGGGATCGAACCACTGATCCTGTGGTCTGTAGACTACTGCCTTACCAACCACCCATTTGGATGAGGACATACCAGTTAAGCCTTATATTACTTCAAAGATAATATCTGTTAAAAGTATATTTATCTTTGCTTTGATGAGGTTTTTTGTACAAATACTCTACGTGATTATGCCGTTCATGGGTATTGATGTCCTCAGCAAAGAAATACACATATACTTTCAATTTAGCTTTTACTATACAATACTATCATCATCCAAATGTGCCTGAGTTAGGCTCTTTTCTAGCCATTTCTGTTGGCTTATGTGTCTGTGTTTGTGTGCACGTGCATGCAAATGTTAGTGGTTGCAATGGACAACTTGTACCATGCAGGGCCCAGCTGAGACAGAAGAAGGTCAATTTGTCCCCGTTACATAAGTGTCCCATTCCTCCTCATTTGATCATGTTTCCATCTGTTTTATTTTCTTGCAATCAAAACAAATGTAAATAAATAAATAAAACAGAACATTTTATATATATATATATATATATATATGTGTGTGTGTGCTATGAAATTATTATTTTTTTGTATAACATTAGTCATAATTGTTCAGATATAACATCTTGAACAGACATGTATCCAATCATCAGTGAAACTGGGTTTTTTTTTCAGGTTGTCCATATGAATCATTTTAAATTATCACAAGGCTTGTAGTTGGTTACACTGTAAGCACTGTGACATTCAAAAACAGTGGAATTACGTTAAATAAATGTTGTAAAAATCAGCCAAGTGATTCCGAACAACAAAGGGTTTCCATTTGTTGGGGATGTTAGTGTTTGTGAAGCTTTCTGCCCAAAGGGATTTCATGCTGATTTACTTTTCAATTATTCTGCACCAATAGTACTTCCTCATGTGCACAGCAGAGCTTTGAGTTCATTAGATCTTTTGGTTTCTGCTTAAAGGATCCTTCAGTTTTTGTGTGCTTTGGTTTATGCTTAATTAAGCTGTCATCCTTAAAAACATGCTACAAGCACAAGCCAATAAAGTGCTTTATAAAGTATCTTTCTGTCTTGCAGACACAAACACAAGATCAGTGGAAAGCCCAGGATAGTGGATAGTTTGGGGGGATGGGGGCAGAAAGGAGTTAAAGGTTGGAAAATTAAATGGAGCAAGAGGCAGAGGGGAGGAAAGGGAAGGAAAGAAGTGAGCGGTGATGGCGTCAGAGGAGTGGTGAGAGAGTCTACGTGATCATCTGATGTTGACAGAGGCTTCAAGGAGTCAGCCAAAGACCCCCAGTGAACTTACACACTTGTCTGGTGTGTGTGCGTGCGTGTGTGCTTCTGTGTTGTTTAGTAAGTATGTATTGGCTCAAAAAACAGTTGTGAGTTAAATAAACAAATGGTTGCACTGCATACATTCTTTAAATAACGTCACCTAAAAATGGCTTTTTCATTTCATCAAACATCTATTTTTTATGTCTTAAGAGTCAGTTAATCCTCTGTGGAGTCAAAGAAATTCGACCCTTGGGAGAATACTGCAGAATGACACAGGCCTGAATGTTTCATAAATTCATCTCTTGCTATTGCACAGAGCGTGGATGTTTCCTAAGTAGAAGGGGTAGTATGTGATTGTATGTGTTGAACTGGTTCCAATCTGGTGTTTAGTTCTCACGGTGGAGGTGTCACAGCCCTCATTTACACACTAATACACACACAGTAGCAGAGCAGGAAGTATTGGAGCTCCGTGACGCAAGAATGGGATGTGACTAAGCCCTGTTCTATAAATCTCTGTATCTGTGTAAGCACAGGGACAACGGGATATAGACTCCATTACTGTGTGTTTTTCAACCTCTGTCTCTCTGTATATTGGTGTTGTTACATCATCTCACCTTTCTGCCATGCTCTTGCACTGCTGCGCCTTTTCTCTTTCTCCATCTTAAACCAGTTGGAACCAGTTTCCCACTGTTCACTGTTCTCTGATCTTTTATCAACCACAAAATACAATAATTCACACAACAATAGCCTGCCTCTCTCAAAAGTGTGTTTTGGTTAGTTGCACTTGCAAAATGATGAGTGTCCAGTTTGATACTAGAACAGGGAAGGTTACTTTGTGCTCTGGGTTTAAAAAGTCATGTACTGTAGATAGAACTAAATTTGAAGCCAAATGTCTTTAGATATAAAACTTAAAGCATGCAGCTCATACATCGGCATCGTTATTTAAAGAGTTTAAATACAATAATCATTTGGTGAGTCAGACAGTATGCCAAATGCTTTTACCTGGTAAGTGTACATTGGAAGCCATCATATATCATGTGCACTCAAAGCCTGATTACTTTTTAATCTGTCACAGATTTTTGTGTTTGACTCTTGTTGGTTTTTTTTTTTTGTTTGTTTGTTTGTTTGTTTTTATTTACAGTGAAGGACTGAAGAAGATCCTTCAAAGTTCTTTCCTATTTTAACTATCGGCATGTGTCTTAGCACAGTTTAGTACTGAAAGCTGGGGACGTGATCAACATTTATCAAATGTTCTCATCACATCTAATGTGGAAGGCGCTGATTAGTGAACATCTGACTGAAAAATGTTGATGATTTAAATACCCGTAGTATAGTATTGATGCACTTAAGTAGATGAATGGACAGTACAATGTTTGCAGGGCACACATATCAGCCCTTGTAAATACAGTATGCGCTTAGTCATAACGCACACATGTCTTTATACGAATAATATTTAGATCCTCAAGAGGGTGCTTATCGGGGAAGGCGGCATGGGGTTGTATCCCATTGGCTCAGAGTGTTTGCTGAGGCCACTAGGGGTGTCTGGTGATCATCAGTTTGTGAGGGGCTAGAGCAGACTGCAGTTAACAATTGGATCACTATGTATGTATTGTGGGTGTTTAAGCTTTACTCTTCTATTTGTTAAAAACATTTCTGTCCAATATGTCACCTATTAAATTTGACAAAAATCAACAGAAACACCTTTACACTGAGCACTCCAAAGTCCAAAGACATGCATGTTAGGTTAAATGGTCGCTCTAAATTGCCTGCAGGTGCCCCACAGAAACAGTGTTCCTATGACAACATGAATCATGGATTAGTGTCCATGACAATAACAATAGTACAGTACCTGGTACATAGTATAGAATGACTTGTTATGGTAATTAGAGCAGACTAATTTGGTTTGGTAAATCAGTCGATAAATACAAGACAGCTTTAAATGCATCTGGTACATGTTTGAATCCATCAAGAGAGCAGCTTTTAAATCAGATTAATTTTAACCATCCATAACAAAAGGCACCAGAGGTCTGTATTTAAGACCTGGATTCAATTTGGTTAGTCACTAAATGTTGTTACATTATACGTAGAAATGGCTACATGTACCCATTTACATGTAAAAAAAAAATTTTATGTACTGTAATGTAAAAATGTAATTTTTAAATGATACTTTTGAAATAATTTGTTGGTGACATTGTGTTTCCGTTGCAGTGGCCACCTTTTACTCCACACTCGGAGGTCCGGCCATTGCTCACGGGCTAAATGAAACCCAGGTCACCCACATCATCACCAGCAGGGAGCTCCTAGAGACCAGACTCAAGGTAAAAACTCATTTTGAGGACACAATGATAAACTAAGGAAGTAAATAGTACCAAATGAATTTATGTTGCCCAGTGCTGTTCAAGACATTCATTAGAAATCTGTAGGCAAGCTGCAGTATTGAGGTAGTATGCTAGCTGAGTAGCACTGACTCCTCACTGATGTGCAGAGAACCATGGTCTCTGGTGAACCTGAATAAAGCAAATCTGTTGTTGCTAATGTGATGCACCAGAGAAATCCAACACAATCAGTGCATTGAGGACTATGAGAAATCTACAGTAAATGATGTGTGTTACTGTCTGTTTTTTTCAGTCTCCCAAGGCAAATGGTGCTGCGCTATTTCTTCTGCCTTTTTATCAAGGTGGCATAAACACAACCCTCCTAAATGGGGGGTCATTTAGTCCAAATACCGAGGAAGACGTGTATGAGATTTCTGGTCACATGCCAAGGAAGAAACCTGGTTTCCATCATGTGTTAATGTATACACATCTGTGTATCTGTGTATGCTTGTTATATCTGTGCTCATGGTTACATTTGTGTGTGTGTGCGTCAGGCTATCCTAATTGAAGTTCCCAGGCTGCAGCATATCATTGTAGTGGATAACACACCAACCTCATGGCCCAGCTATCCACGTCACATCAGTGTCCACAACATGGCAGCAGTTCAAAAGCTGGGCGCACGGCCTGAGAATGGTAAGCTTGTTTAGATTCAGTACATGAAGTCAGGAAATATAGAAGTTGGATGGATGGATGATTGGGACGAATGAAGGGCAGAGGAGATTCGCTTGATATTTACATATCATAGATAATGTTACAATGTAGAAACGGTGAGTTCAGATGGAGCATTCAAAATGAAAGAGAAGATTAGAGTCATAAGCAGCATCTATTCTCATTCAACATCTCCAGTGAGAACTGCATTAAAACATGATGCATGACGAATGCGCAAAAAATAATTATTTTAAGTTGGCTGTGGCCTAAGTATATGTTTTCTTAAAAGCTAATAGCCACAAACTACCAAACAATCACACATAAATCCCCCTACGTTTATTTTTTTTTGACCAAAAAAAGGTCGTCAAAATCCCTACTTATTAAACTTGTTGATTTACAGATTTTCTTCCTTGTTTTGGTGTCAAAGTTCAAAACTCTTAGCGGTTACAGGAGTAACAGATGAATGGGTTTTTTTCTTGGGGTATGGGGGTTGTGGGTGGATTGGTATCAGTTCCAGTAGGTCATGTGAATGAGGAAATGCTCACATCTGTGTCAGATTGAGGTCGAGATGATGCGTGTTCACTAACTCTGTTGCATGGATGAGGAAAATCCTTATATTGTGACCTTTTGGACAGACTGAGGACCTGCACAGACTGAGACAAAACATGACAAGCTGGTAGTGTCATGTGGAGATAAAGAGGGGAGGAGGGAGGTTTATAAAGGGAGGATGGAGCACTGGGTCATGTTTACACACAGCACTGTTAACTTCACATGACATCAACTCTCAGCGCAAAAACTCTTACATGCCTCATATCCAACTAAGACAAAGAAGAAAAATGAGAGACCCTCCCCCCTTTACTTTTATGTGCTATACACTCCCTTCTTCTCCTTTGTGCCTCACATCATCCTCTGCTTGGTTTTTTTGAGGCCCGCTGTATTCCAGTCCAGTTCTTAGCTCTGTTTTTGTTTCGCACAGTATGGAACAAAGAGGCAAAACAAGACCAAACTCATTTGCTACATGAAGTTTGTGTTG